>NW_025999891.1:6843025-6965446 GCF_001458135.2 Marmota marmota marmota | reverse complement strand
GGGGGGGGGGGGGGAACAAACACAGATGAAACTTGTCCTTAAAGAGCACTTACTCATAAAACGTTTTAAGAATTATTAAAGAATCTAACAAAATATTTTAATAAAAAGCTCTCTAAAACGCCTTTTGGAAATTCAGGATTGATTTTTCTATGTAAGTGTGGCTCCCGGGAGTCTTAATTTTCTTCCCCTTAAAAAAATAAAAATAAAAAACCACAAACAGCATGAACTTTAAAAAATGTTGTTTTATCTAAGAAATTGAATCACACACTCCCACCCTCTAATTGTATTCCTTTGGTTCTCAAGATGCTACAGCAGGGTCCCTTATTTGAGCACTCGGGTGGAGGCGCTCAGCCATCTGCACAGTGCATTCGGCGACAGGGAAGAGAGCCACTTGGACTAAAAAGGGCCGCTGTGCTGATGCCACGTTAGAGAGCTTTTACTGCTTCTTTGTCTCTAAATAACTGTTTACATGTGAACTCTGGATCCCCATCACAAATGGCTCGTGCGCCTTGCTTCCCTTATATATTTTAGTCTTTCTTGACCCGTTGGGATCCTCCCATGTCACGCGCAAAGAGATTTATCTTGTCTGTGTGCAGGCTGCAAAGGGAGCCCATCGCAGGCGTGTGGGGCACATTGGGGGTCTGCGTGAAGACACTCCCCAAACAGCTGGATAAAAGAGTCAGTGCACGTGTTTGTAGGCACAGATGGGGATTTAAGAAGAAAGAAAGAAACCCGGAGGAGTCTGGAGGACCCATAGTGTGGGCTTTGAATGAGAGGTTGAAAATCTTGGCCCTTTCAGGTGGGGAGGAGCGGGGGGACATATGCCACCAACATAAGAATTGAAATGGTTATCTAAGGTGGTTATTGCAACTGAAGCATGATGGGGGGGGGGGGGGGACACAAGTAAGCACGCATTTAGGATATTTGGGATGGTGCAGGCTCTGGTAGCAGAAAGGAATAGAGATTGCAACTGGAAATATTGCTGGTGGTAGAAAAAATTTATAAGGATGAGCCAGTAATGAAGATCACATCAAATTTATTTTTGCTCATGAGGTTGAGAAAATGGATCCTGGACATAGTATTCTGAACAAAATAGAAGTGTCTCTGCTTGGATGAAGTTGGCATTGAGACATGTACATATTGACTGATTTCTGACACTGAAAAACTTTTCATGAACATTCATATGGCCAGGTGTGGTGGTGAACATCTGTAATCCCATGACTTGGGAGGCTGAGGCAGGAGGATTGAAAGTTTGAAGCCAGCCTCAGCAACTAGCAAGGCCGTAAGTAATTTTGTAAGACCCTGTCTCAAAAATAAAAATAAATAGGGCTAGGGATGTGGCTCAGAGGTAAAGCATTCCTGGCTTCAATCCGCAGTACCCAAAACAACAAGATTCCTATTATGTTGATAATCTGTTTCACCCTTTTCTCAGGAACACAACTAAATTCTTGGGAGTTTACTTCGCACCTGGGGAGGTGGGTGCACAGATTGTGTTGGAATCATAAGTCCAAAATGACATTAGCTAGTGGCCGGTGTAATCTGTAAGGTTTAGCTTCACCAGAGAACTATAGATGGCATTCAGTTCTGATTCGTCTTGCTTCCCTTCAACATTCCTAAAATCTTTATCTACACATATTTTTTTTTTTTTTGGTTTTCTTCTTTTCATGACAATAAAAAAAGACTCCACTTTGAAACTCCGCACAAGCTTCTACACAGAATAATGAGACCTATCAAATGACCAACGTGGTTCCTAGCGCCCTCTGTTGGTGGTACACGGAATTGGCATGGTTAGGCTCTGGCCCCTGTGTACTGGGCTGCAAGTTCCTCAGTTGAGTTTGTGAAACAGAACAGCTTCTATAATGTCAAAGTCACCTACTACCCAGCCAGACAGCAACATTCTCCTCTTTCTTTCTCTGTCATGAAGGTGTGGCGGGGCACCTTGGCCCGCATGCGGTACAGGAGGACCAAGGCGGCTCTGACGATAATCAGGTACTACCGGCGTTACAAAGTCAAGTCCTACATCCACGAGGTGGCCAAGCGCTTCCAGGGCGTCAAGACCATGAGAGACTACGGGAAGCACGTGAAGTGGCCGGCCCCTCCTAAAGTTCTGCGCCGATTTGAGGAATCCCTCCAGGCCATTTTTAATAGGTAAGCGCTTGTCCCTATGTGCCACATCCATGTAGAGCAGCACCCTTAACACGTAGTCACAAGTCCTGGACACTCACACTGGCTCCGCTCTTGCTGTTGTGACATTTACCTATCCCTGTGTCTTCAGTTTTATAGATTTTGCTTTCAGAGGGCATCTTCTTGCCTCTCAAAATAATGACACTGCCAATTTATTTTTCCTGTAGCAGTTGACAGCAGCATGCCATAACCCCTGGGTGGAAGCCACATTTAGAAAAGCTACTGGCATGCTGTCTCTACTTTGTTATTAGCAAAAATAACTATTTCTTAAAGTCACCCCCACATAACTCATACTAGGAAGCCCATTGATCCCTTCAGAGCAGCAGTTCCCAGTCCAGCTGTGCCTGAGACTCACAGGGAGTTTATGAAACACCAACTTCCAGAGAGATCTGTTCAGTGGAGCTGGGGGTGGGGCCCAGGCAAAGGGCCTTTTAAGGTTTCCCTGGTGATTTTTAAGTACAGCCACGGAGGAAAAACAACTGTTTTAGACCAAGCTTTTTTTAATATAAACACCCATGTAAACTTTGGTACCTTTCCAACTGATCTTCATTTTTTTTTTTTTTTTTTATAACCTGCCCTGAATCTGAGTCTGTCCTTACATAAGTCCTTCCTCATCACTTTTGGAGCTTATTTGTTGTTTGTGTGCACCAGATATACAGTTGTCCTCCAGTGACTCCAGGAGATCCATTGCAGGGCCCCCTGTGGACACCAAAATCTGCAGATGCTCACTCCCCTTATGTAAAATGGTGTCACCTCTGCATGCACCCCATGCACATCTTCCCACATGCTTTAAATTATCTCTGGATTAGTCACAGTTCCTAATACAAAGTAAATGCTGTGTAAATCATTGTTATGCTGTATTGTTTAGGCAATAATGACAAGAAAAACGTCTGTATGTGTTCAATGAAGTCACACAATTTTTAATCCAAAATGAATTGAATCCCTGGATGTGAAACCCATAGATACAAAGCACTGACTGTATGTAGCTTTATCTTATAAACTTAGCTAGCAGTTCTCAAATAGTCATTTGATATCATTAAATAAAAGAATACTAATGATATCCTGAATGTAAAAGAACTTATAATTCTGTGTTAAATCAGAATTTAT
Source organism: Marmota marmota marmota (assembly GCF_001458135.2). NCBI lineage: Eukaryota > Metazoa > Chordata > Mammalia > Rodentia > Sciuridae > Marmota > Marmota marmota. The sequence continues at coordinate 6,962,155 of NW_025999891.1, read as the reverse complement.
CTTCTTTAGATTTTGCTCTATATAACCAGTAGAAGGTATCAAAAGATAAAATGAAAGAAAACCTCTTTACCATGTACCTCATTTGCATTTTTAAAAAATAGGAAGTGAATGCTCATAAAAAGAGATCAGCCATGTGCAGTTTTTAAATTTTCTATGGGTCTGTAAGTGTGCCAATCACTTATTTATGCTATTTTATTATTTAAAAGTCTGTTTATGCTGAGCTCAGTAGCACACACCTGTAATCCCAGCTACTTGGGTAGCTGAGGCAGAAAGATTGCATTCAAGGCCAGCCTAGGCAACTTAGCAAGACCCTGTCTCAAATTTTTAAAAAGTATGGGGGGAGCTGGGATATAGGTCAGCAATGGAACACTCCTATGTTTAATCTCTAATGTTGAAAAGAAAAAGATCAAACAATATATTTGAAAACAGAAGTTTCTCAATCCTCAAGTCTTAAGATACAATACCATAAGTGTTAGTTTTCAATCTTGACAGGCTTTTTTGTGTGTGTGGGGTGGGGGGTGTACTGGGGATTGAACTCAGGGGCACTCAACCACTGAGCCCCATCCCCAGCCCTATTTTGTATTTTATTTAGAGACAGGGTCTCACTGAGTTGCTTAGTGCCTCACCATTGCTGAGGCTGGCTTTGAATTCGCAATCCTCCTCCCTCAGCCTCCCAAGCTACGAGTTTTACAGGCATGTGCTACTGTGCCAGGCTCAGGCTTTTTAATACATAGGTAAAATACTTTCATGAATGGCATCATCTACAATCTTTACTTTTATATGATTTAAAAGTAATTAAGCTGTACTTAAAAGCATGCCCATTGTTTAAGTGAAACATAGGATATAATGTTAAAATCCTCCATATCTCTCTTGCCATTCTATTTCCTTTCCCTGGAATGACTATTCATCAACAATTAGTTTCCTTCAAAACCTTTTTCTATGTGTTTCTGAACACACACACACACACACACACACACACACACACACACTTGGGGACAGCATGATAGAGTGGTTAAAAATACAGACCCCAGTTGGGCACAGTGGTGCACATCTGTAATCCCAATGACTTGGGAGGCTGAGGCAGGAGGATTGAAAGTTCAAGGCTAGCCTCAGCAACTTAACAGGGTCCTAAGCAACTTAGTGAGACCCTGTCTCAAAAAAATAAAAAATAAAAAGGACTGGGGATGTGGCTCAGTTGCAAAGCCCTGAAGACTGATTCAATACCCAATACCAAAAAAAAAAAAAGGAAGAAAGAAAGAAAGAAAACATCCACAGAGCCCTGGGGCCTGGCTGTTCTGACTCTGCAGTGGACTAGCTGTGTAACTTTGGGCCAGTTAGTTAACATCTCAGTGCTTCAATTTCATAATAATGACACCTGCGTCAGAGGGTTACTGGAAGGTTTCAGATGGTGCCTGGCACGTAATAAGTGCTCTGGAAATGTTTGCCCATGCTGTGAGTGCACTGCACAAACACAGCCACATGTCACTTGGGCTTTCCCCCTCCTGTCTTTTTTTACATAAGCAGGATGATATAGATAGTCCTATGACTTCAGTTAAAAACAAGTTATGAAGACCAGTCCACAACAATCAAGAGAAAATCAGGAGAAAATCCACAGAAAATTGTGCTCGATTTCTGTTAGATTACAGTGTGGCCTATACAGTCTTCTTTTTACATTTTGAGGGGTTTTTTGTGGCCCAGATTGATTAATCTGCGTAAAATCCAATTTACACATTCAGCAAATATTTACCTAACACCTGCTGTGTTGCGGATACCGACCTGGATCCCAGGGATGTGGTGACAAACAAGAAGGATGGGAAAGACAAACCCAGCCCCCCAGGAGTTACAGTCGATGAGCACATGACAATAACGTGTCTGCTCTGTTTGTCGTCTGTATGCACACTGCGTGTACCCTCACGCGCTCTCGATGAATTTCCCATTTGTATTCACCCACTCAGAAGTCAGCAAACTTTTCCTGTAGTGAATGTTTTAGGCCTTATAGGCTGCGTGTGGTCTCTAACACATTCTTCTTTGGTTTGGTTTGGTTTGGTTTGGTTAAATACATAATAATGTAAAGACTCTCCTTAGCTGATAAGCTGTACAAAAGCACACCGTGGGTCACATGTGGTACAAGCTATGGCTTACCACCCTGATCTTGAACTTTTTCATCTGTGGACTACTGAGAGAAGTGCGTTAAAGGAGTCAATAGTCATTGTTGGAGTCTTGTTTTTATTTTTCTGGAATCTCAATGCGTACCTAACCGTGTTTAAGATCACCGCTCTTCTTCACATTAATTCTTTTCGGCCAAGCCCGCTTCATGCCCAGATTTGTCCCCTCTCCATGTCCTCAGGCTGCTGGTTTATGAGCTGTCATGGTCTGCTGCACACAGCCACAGGTGGTGGTTTGCATAACCAGGATGAGAACCCCGCGTGGTCTTTCGACAGTGGTGCTGTCAGGTCCCCTGTGCCCCAGCAGTCTGCCTTTGTGCCTCTGTAGTCAGGCAGGTGTGGGCCTTGTCCTGGGCCACCGTGGACAGTAAACAAGGAGAGCCTGAGCAGGGATAGGCTGGAATCAGAGCAGCAGTCAGAGCAAAGCCAATAATGAAATCTGGATCTCAAGAGTTCATTAGGGCAGTTGCTGAGAAAGCTGCTTAGTGTGGTAGAGCCTGCCTGTCACCAGTATCCTTGACCTTGGCCTCCACTGCTCCATGCTTGTCACTTTTCTAGCCTCTTTGGTCTTGACCTTAGGACAGTCTGACTCATGACTGCCAGGTGCTGTAGGAAGTAGGGAGGAGGTTCTTGCTGAGGTGCTGAGCCTTTGCTTTCCCATGATTGTTGTGCCATTGCTGATCCTCGCTGCCAGGGAAGGTGTCCCGCCTCACATGACCAGACAGTTCATGTGCAGGGAACTGGCAAAACTCCCACCTTAAAAATCCATCACCTCCTGCCCCAATACTAGTCCCTGCTGCTTAGGCTTAAGGACTCTCTGGGCCTCATTGAGAAACCCATGCGGCCTGAGGATTCCTCTCCTCCCGCACTGAGCCACCTCTCCAGCCCCACCCCGTCTGCTTCATATCTTCCAGAAAGCCTTTGCACCTTCCAGTTTATTGACATCATTCCCATTTCCTGGTGGTGTTTTCATTTTCCCCTTATTTTTAGATTTATTCAGTGATCTCAGGGAGAATTTTCAATTTCAGTTGAATCTTGTTCTAGTATTCCATAGGAGCATCATTTGAGAACCTTTGGCCTGACGGTTCGTCTCATTAGAGGAAGTTCAGTCTGCTTCCGCCCACCCTGCTTCAAACTCCTGTGGCAGAAGACAGAAATAGGCTGAGATGCTGCAAAGAGCACAAAACACCTCAGACCTGTTTTTCTCAATCAGGATTTTATTTGATTTATGCTTTCAGTTGTTTTGGGGAAAAAGAAAACCTTAGAATCATCACAAACCACCCTCTTTCCCCCACATCTAGTCAGAAAATCCAAATGGCTCTTCCTTCAGAATGTGTCCAAAACCCATCTTCACCTTCACCACCACCTCCCTGGCCAGGCCCCCTTCCTCCAGCTTGTACATTATGGAAATAGCCTCCCCACAGGTCACCCTGTCCCCAGCCTGCAGCAATCACAATGATCCTATTACAGTGCCAGTCAGGTCACGTCCCTTCTTTGTTCAGAACCTCCCAGTGTCTTTTCATTCAGATGAAAGGCCAAAGTCCTGATAACCGTCTCCTGGTTCAGTGGATTCTGGTCTGTTCTCCCTCTCCCGACTCCCCCACCTCAGGCCTCTCCAGCTTTACAGGATCCTGGCTGCACCTCTGACCCGCCAAGCAGACCCGTCTCCCAGCCTTGGCACCTGCCATGTTCTCCTCTTCCTGAAACACACCTGCTCAGCTGTGCATATGGCTGGCTCCCTCGCTTCCGTGGCCTCTGCTCTTCTGTCCCCATCAGAGGTGCCCCCGCCATACGTTCTGTGTAGGCACCACCACTGGCGGTCCTTCCTTCATGGCTCTACCTGCCCTGCTCGCCTGGTCCTGCAGGGCTGCCCCTCACACATGCTGTATGTCCACTTGCCTAGTGTCTGAGCCTGTCACTCCACTCTACCGTATAGGCACGTGTTAGAAAGGACTTCTGTCAGTTCGGCTTGTTGCTATGCCTCCCCTGCCTAGAACAGTGCCTGGAGTTCAGTGGGTGCCTTGGAAGCACTTCAGTGAATGAATGGTGACTCCATACGTCTGGTGCCCTGTGAACCCTACTTGAGTATCCCTTGTCAGAAATGCCTGGGACCAGGAATGTTTAAATTCGGAGGTTTTTACAGACTTTGAAGTATTTGCACAGACTTTACTGATTGAGTTGTATTCAAGAAGTTCTGGGTTCCAGAGCATTTCAGATGTCTGATTTGGGGATTAGGGATGCTCAACTTGTATTACTGGAGCTCATGGGTCACAGTTCTGGTTGCTTTTAAAGCACACAAACAACAAAGGAAGCTTTAGAAAATCTTTGCATAAAACTGGGTGTTTTATAAACTTCTATATACATTTTGGGAACATTTTTATTCTTTTTTAGTCTAGTTTGCAAGTGCTTTGGTTTCATTTACTTAATGGCAGCTGAAGTTATTTTTGAGAATGAATGGGATTGTGTTTCTGAAGTCTCTCTGGTTTATTTCCTTGTAGATGGAGAGCAGCCCAGCTCATCAAGAGCATACCTGCTTCCGACCTGCCCCAAGTCAGGGCAAAGGTCGCAGCCATGGAAATGTTGAAGGGTCAGAGGGCTGACCTTGGGCTCCAGAGGGCCTGGGAGGGCAACTATCTTGCTTCGGTAAGTCCAGGAGAACAGCGTGGACTCTACTCCTGCTCCCTTTACAAAGGAAGAAGAATTTTTCCTCAAGAATGTATATGAAGGATAATAAAACACTTTCAGAAACTTAATAATTTCTGGGACAGGTGCTAAGTTAAAGGATTTTATTGCTTCTTAATGTACAGTGTTTGATGTCATCCCTGCTTTTAAAAGGGCTCTCCGTTTTGTTCCATATGGATTAGGTACACTCTAGAACCCGGCTTTGAAAATCGAAAACTTCCCTTGAGTTATTCAGCAACTATTTTTAATTACCACCTTTCTGTTAATTTATTCCAAAGCTACATTTTAATTTAAACGTTTTATGGGACCTTTACTAGCCTATCATCTGGGTTGAAGAGATAAAAAGTACACCTGTGAAACTCCACATGAGAATAGTTACAGAGCCACGTGCTAACCGGTGGCCGTGGCATCTACGGTACTAAGCATTCTTGTGTCAAGGTTTTCTTGTTTCTTTCAGAAGCCGGATACACCTCAGACCTCAGGCACGTTCGTCCCTGTTGCTAATGAACTGAAACGGAAGGACAAATACATGAACGTCCTCTTTTCCTGTCACGTCCGTAAGGTAAGGCAAGCTTGAAACAGACTGTCTTGGGAAGAAAAGTCAAGACTCTGGTGACACTCACTAAAGTAGACCTGCAATGAGATACAACCCTTGTGTGCCAGGCCGCAGCACCAGGGGGCTGTGCCTGGCTGTGCCGAGGCATGTTGGAATGTCACAGGGACGTAAAGACTTTTGACAGCCATTTCTCCTTGGAGCAGGTTGGGAAATCTGCTCTAGGCCAGGGACATACCTTTCAGGGCACTCAGAGCTTTCATAGCCCCCGCAGACCTGTATCTGGTGGTCCTTCAGCACTTTCTACACATGTATTATTACACATAAAAACAAAAGCAGGGTTGGGGGAGGAAGAACATAATTTGGAAAAGAGGAGGCGGTCACACCAAGGTTTGGAGGATGGAGTAAACCCTGATATACTGTGAGTGTGTTTGCTCATCTGAAGTGGAACACGTGGGCTGTCACCAGCCTGAAGATGATGGTGGCTGGAAGTGGAAGTTGAGAAGTGGAAGGAAAGGGACACAGTCAAAGTATTTGTTTAGAAGAGTAGAGAAGACATTGAAATAATTTTAAAAGGGCATTTTGTAAAATGATCCAAATAACTTTTAAAATATTGATGAAATGAATTTAAGAAATACTACTGCCTATCCAGGCACAGTGGTGCATACCTATAGTCCCCTGACTCAGAAGGCCAAGGCAGGAGGATTGCAAGTTTGAGGCCAGCCTCAGTAACTTAGTAAGACCTTGTCTCAAAAGAAGAAAAAAGGGACTGGGGGATGTAGTTCAATGGTAAAGCACTTCTGGGTTCAATCTCCAGTTCTGCAAAAGTAGAGAAAGAGAAAACTGTTGCCTAGATTGATACAAGAAGAGTTGTCAACATAAATATGGCACTAGCCAAAGGAGGAATTTTCTTTAATTATGAAAGAATTGCCTCATAACAAAAATCCAACAAGTTTAGGTGACTTTACAGGTGCTTTGTTTCAAATGTTCAAAAATGTATAATTACAGTATTATTCAGATCAGAAATGAAATATAGTTTTTAGATTGTAAGCTTGGCAAACTTTAAACTGTTGATTGCAGTTCACAAGCTTTAGGGAAACACTGTTGTAGGAATATTAGACACATTCTTCTGAGTGGACAATTTGGCAGTATCCGTTGAAATGTAAAATGTCCATACTTCTTACTCCAAAAGCTCCATAAACCAGGATCTTTCTCTACAAATATATTTGCACAGATATCCAAAGGAGATAGATATTTGAGTTTTTACATTGTAATGCAAAAAAAATGGAGAGATAAAACTACATCAATAAATGATTGAATTAATAAATTATAAGCGTACACAATAGAATACAATGTAGCTATTTATATGAATGGGAAATGGATATATGTGGAAGGGAAAGGGCATCAAAAAATGTGAAACTTGGGACTGGGGATGTGGCTCAGGAGGTAGCAGGCTCGCCTGGCATGCGCGGGGCGCTGGGTTCTATCCTCAGCACCACATAAAAATAAAATAAAGATGTGTGTCCACCGAAAACTAAAAAATAAATATTAAAAAAAAAAATGTGAAACAATGGTTTTTAAGATGGTGGACATCAATCAAGGAAAGATAGTGACCCCGAAAATAGAAGAAAAAGTGAGGTAAGCTATAGTTAGCCAGTTATTGCCTGAGGGGCTCTCCAGTCTGCCCCGAGTAGGGGAGCCACGATAGAGCCCAGAGATTCCCTAACTGAAAACACAGAGCTGAGAGCTGAGAGAGACCACGGCAGCTAGATTTGCAGAGCAGCATGCTGGAGAAGAGAGAGCTGCAGGGAGAGAACATTCCAAAGTCCACTTTTCATATCCCGCTGAGTACTGATCAGACATGTAGACAAGGAAACTACTCAAGGCTGGAAAACCTCAGATGCGGGGGCATCAGTAGAATACACACAAGGGAATAATTAACCCTGAGTAAACACTGCTCCTATCCTACGGAACAAATCTTAAAAGCACAACTGGAAAGAATCTAACAGCATCCAAAAGCAGAACTCAAAAATGTTCATAGAAATATATGTACACACACACACACACATACATATATATATTCTTTTTTTTTTTTCCTACTGGCGTTTAAACCCAGGAGTGCCTAACTGCTAAGCCACATCCCCAGCCCTTTTTATTGTTTGAAACAGGGTCTCAAAACTCCATTGCTTAGGGCCTCACTAAGTTGCTGAGGCTAGCCTCAAACTTGCAAGCTGGACATGGTGGAGCGCACCTCTCATCTCAGTGATTTGGGAGGCTGGGGCAGGAAGATGGCAAGTTGGAGGCCAATCTGAGCAACTTAGTGAGACTCTGTCTCAAAAAAAAAAAAAGAAAAAAAAAGTATAACAATAAAACTACCCAAAATTAGAGAAATTACTCATCAAAATTAAGAAAACAACACATCAGGAAGCTCTTAGGCAATTTCATGTGACCTTATATAAGTACATTTTCAGTCCCTGAGGGAGAAAGGGGGAATTTTTTTAATTTAAAAAATAATTGCTGACATTTTTCTGAATTTGATGTAAAACATAAATGCATGTAACCAAGAGGCTGAACATATCCCAAAGCACAAAAAACTAAATTATATCAAAGTATCCTGAGATCAGATTGCTCAATACCAGTAATAAAGAGAAAAAGGCATAGAGCAACAGAGATAAAGGTACATTCAGTATCTGATCAGAACTAACGCAAGTGGAAAGATAATGGAGCAAAATCTACACAGTACTGTGGGCATGGACCCAACCTGCTAACCGAGAATTCTATACCCAGCAAATGTATCTTCCAAAAATCAAAGTGAAATAAAACCTTTTTTTAGACAAATCTGCAGATGTGCACTGCAGGGAATGTCAGGCAGAATGAAAGAGAAATGGAAATAAACTGTTGTAAGATTTTTATATCACACCTGAATTGATATAATATATCAGTAAATTGTTGTATATTATAAATGTATTCCACAAACTCTAGAACCACTAAAATAGCAAAACAAAGCTATAACTAATGAGTCAAAAAAGGAGATGATGAAATGAAACAATCATTTTCTAAAATCTCAATATAAAATAAGTTGGAAAATGTAGGAAAGGGAATAAAGGAGACAAAGAGTAAATAGGAAAAATACAGAACAAATTGAAAAGTGGTGGATTTAAACCTAACCATATGGACAATCACATTAAGTGCCAGTGGTCAAAACACCACAATTAAAAGGAAAAATTGTGCCCTCTGGGCCTGTGGAGATGTTCACTAAATGGGAAACTCTCCAAACCCAACAGCTTAGCTTTCATGGAGCCTCCTCATTACATAGGCATGATTGATTAAATCATTGCCTAATGGTAATTAACTTTGTCCCCAACCCCAGCCCCTCTTCTCTCTCTGAAGGTGCTTAGGGAGGCTATTAAAAGTTTCAACCCTGTAATCATGCCTTGGTCTTTTTGGCAACCAGTCCCCATCCTGAAACTAGGAGCCCCCAGTCACTAGTCATTTTGTTAGCAGACAAAAAACACTCATCACTCTAGAGATTCTAAAGGTCTTAGAAGCTCTTGTCAGAAACCTAGGGCGAAGACTAAATATTATAACAAAATATAATTCTATATTTTATGTGGCACTGAGACAACTAAATATATATACATATATATATACATTTAGTTTTGCAAGGGTTTTGCAAGCTCTATATCAGAACCCAGACAAAAACTTAATGCAGACTGAGCATCCTTAATTCAAAAATTCAAAATCTGAAATAATATGGAATCTGAAATGTTTTGAGTACCAGCACTATACTCAAAAATGTTTCATATTTTGGAATTCTGGATTAAGGATGCTCAACCAATAAAGTCTATGCAAATATTCCAAAATCTGAAGAACTCCCCAGATCTGAAACACTTCTGGTCCCAAGCATTTTGGATATGGGATATTCAAACTATATATTTCTTATTGCCACAAGCTTATATAGGTTTTTTAATAAATCATAGAGCACCCAGTTTTAAAGTTAGACTAAAATGTCATCAAGAAGAGATTACTGGTAATATCTCAGAGTGGTTACCACAGCTGAGTCCAGATTTGAACACAGAAATCGAGAAACTCTTTTTATGAAGTGTACCTAGAGTTAATGAGACAATCAAGAAAAGACTTTTGCCAACAAGATTCACACACCCACATGAAAAATATAAGACATGATGCCAGTTTATGAATGTTAACCAAGGAGTGTACCATTTTAGTGAGTCCTTATAGCCAGTATCTAGCATACATCTTTTCTAGTATCAAGATCTCCAGGCAGTCAAAATAATAATCAGAACAATTGATCAAAGAGAGTTGGACAATTTTGAAAATTAGGTATTTCACCCCAGAAAAGCCTAATGTGCCTCCTTCCAGCAAGGACAGCTTAATGTCTGACAATTTTATCCTGGGTTCTGCTGGATAAAAACTGAAAATGAAAATGTTTTGTCATGTTCTTGAATTGCTAAGTTCAATACAAAATACTCTTTCTTCACAGTGTAGCTTAGATAATGTCCTCTTTAGAGCTCTTCAATCCCAAAGATACACCAAGGCAAGCTCAATATGACTTCAGCAGAGCCCTCTTCTTTATGCTTTCTTTTTGAAACAGCCACTTTCCATTAACTGGAGTTATAAAACCTCCTTTAAGGTGAGAGACTTTGGCAAATAGCTTCTCTCACCCATACTCTCTGGGTATGTGTCCTCTCTGGTCTGACTCTCCAGGGAAGCATTCTCTCTGGCCCCTGGGGTACTAAGTAAACCTATAAACAGATCACTTGAAGTGTTTAGAAAAAAGCAGGATGTTAGAGATGTTTTTCCTTGGGTCGATGATTTTAGCTTTGGATAGAAGAAACAATATGAGATCTTTTAGTACCGAGTCTTTGGACCTCTTTTTCTATTACTTTATGATTTAAGTGGTATAAAAACAGTGTTCCTGTGCCATACTTGTCCTAAGTTTGGAATTCACATATGTATGTGGAGTAATTCTCTTTGCTGTTTTGGTACAGCTAAGTTGTGAGACTTAAAGCTTTTACATTGTTATACAATGCCCTTCACTAGAGTCATGCTATAAGGATGATTTAAGTTGCTGAAATGGAAGATAAATGTGTCCTTTTTAGAAATTATATTTTCTGCATATAAAAAATACAATCTTGGAGCTGGAGTTGTAGCTCAGCAGTAGAACGCTTGCCTTGTACGTGTGAGGCACTGTGTTCTGATTCCCAGCACCACATATAAATAAGCAAATAAAATAAAGGCCCATCAACAACTTTAAAAATATTTTTTAAAATTATATATATATAAAATCTTTCTTAACAGAACTTTGATACAGTTGCTGCCTGTGAGGTTCTGTTAATGCTTTTCAGATTAATTCTTGGACATATCATGGAAAAGGAAACATGGCCGTTTTGGTTTGACCCTGGAATGACCTTGTGAAATTATGCAGCAGGGTTTTTTTAATCATATTCTTTTGCATCACATTCACATATTTCTCAATATGATTCCACAAAAGATGAGGAGCATACCTTTTGCTTATCGTTCAGATTCTATTTTAGATATTCTCTATTCTACATATTCCACTGCAGATGAGGATCAGTGTTCTCCAACGTGGGTAAATGCAATTTGGAAACACTGGGTTAAACTGCTGTTTAAACGCAAAATTCTCAGAGCACTTAATATGTGCCTAGGTAATGAATTATCCTTGTGGTGGCCTTGGTTGTGATTAAGAAAACCTTGCTGAACAATTGTTTCTCAAACCAAGTGGGCCATGGAACCCTTCCTTTTTGGAGAGTCCCACACAAGGCCCGTGTGGTGCCAAGCAGCCCGGCAGTGCTCTACCTTGCCTCATTGCAAGGCTTTCAAGAAGTGCCCATCCTCTGTTATGGCAAAAATGGAGGCTGTGTGAGGCTGTTTACCAAGAGCCATAACAATTTACCACCTAGACTCTATTTTACTCTTAATTACAGACACCATTTTTTTTTTTTTTGTCAAATTGACTGGAAAATATGCTCTGGTTATAAAGGGAGTATTTAGAGAATTGGCTGATTTCTAAAACTATAAGGCAGAGAGAAAGATTGACTATACCTCAAACTCAGATTTGAATTCCTGTTCACTCTGTCCTTCTCCTATCAGTAAACCCTGCGCGTCCCATCCTGCCATCCTAATTCAGTCAGCATCCTGCCATCCTAATTCAGTCAGCCGAGTTCTCACTGTAGTGCTCTGTGTTTTCAAGTCAATCTCCAACTTCCTTGTTGGCATCTTGGAAGTAAGGATTTAGGAGGAGGGCAGGGGATGCTACACCACAGCTCCGCCTCCTGGTCAGCTAGGGGAGGGCTATTTGTTTTTGTCTGATTTTGTTTTGTTTGCTTTTCCTTCTAGTCACTGAGAAACTTGGCATTTCAGTGTTATTAAGTGGCATTTTTAGTGCTAGGTACCTCATTTAAAATACTACTGCTTAGTCTAAGATTGAAAGAAGTTAAAATGTTCTGTGGTTAGTTTCATCTCTTAGGAAAATATTTACCTGCAGATGGGGGCATTCGCTGACCCTCTATCTAATAACCTAGCACCCTACAGAAGAACCCATATATATATATACTCATACATGTATATTTTCTCCCAATCTCATTATCTAATTTTATTTTCTTTATATTATCATATGAATTTATTTTCACTTATTAGTTTCTTATTCATCTTACCCCCTTATACTGGTCTCCACTTCATATTATAACCAAGGGCTTCATGTCATTGCTTTATATAAATTGGGCTGTCTTCTAATTATTGGACTATATTTGCTTTTTGTTTATTCTACATAGAAGTCCCTTATCAGTTAAATGATTTGCAAAAATTTTCTCTACTTGCATGGGTTTGTTTTTTCACCTTGTTGATGGTATCTGGGTTTACATATTTTAGTCTTTGAATTCTGTGTTTCTCTTGTTTTCCCTGTTACACTGTAAATCTTCAGTTGCTAAATTCCATGCATCTAGAAACTGCCATTCTTTTGCGTTCCCTGTTGCATCCCGTGGAGTGGCCACACATGATACCCATCTGTTAAAGGGTTTGTCTTCACGGTTAGTCACCTCTGCCCCTTGACGTTTCCACACAGATAGCTTGATTTGATTCTTGGTGACATACTATGCTATATTGGTTTGTTTTCTTACAGGTGAATCGATTTAGTAAGGTGGAAGACCGAGCCATTTTTGTCACTGACCGTCACCTGTATAAAATGGATCCCACTAAACAGTACAAGGTGATGAAGACTATCCCTCTATACAATGTAAGTACTCTGTGCTCTCTCCACACTGGTGCCCATGGGCCACCGGTAGGCCCACAGACTGCCCCCTCTGCTCTCTGGAGCCCCAGGGAGCGGTTGCCTTTGTGTTCCTGACGTTTTACTCCAATCTTGCATTTTAGACAAATGCTCAATTTTCCATAGGCATGATCCAAAGTTCCCAGTGGATTAACAAAGGCATTTTATAAAAAGTGTAAGGAATATGGATCTGCGGGATCTTTATTACTAATTCTGCTTACTGCTTGATTGTGCTGGTGCATAATATGTTTTCTTATTTTTAAAAGGCTTGTTTTTTTATGGAAATGGAATCAAATAGAAAAACAGCAGGGAATTACTTTGTGAAAATATTACTGCTCTTTAAAATATAAAACATAAGCAGCTTCTGAAAGTTCTCACCAATATAGTTTACATGCCCCTGTTTGCCGATTGTGAGATCTCTGGTCCAAACCCACTATTGTTCACTGTATCCTGAGGGTTTTCAAATTCTGAAATCATTTTTTATCTGAACATGGAATTTTTGCCTTGAATCTCAGTATGAGATTGTTGGGTTCGTTGTTTTCGTAACTATTCTGGTTCTTCAGAAAGATTCTACAGGATTCCTGGGTCTGTTTGTGTGTCAAGTGATTTCTCTGTCTTCTAGTTTAACAGAGGAAGTCGGTTTGTCCAGTGCTAAGATCTATAAAGAGTGTATGGAGAGCATTTTAAATTCCTTTGATCTCTGCAAAAGGGAACAGGAAACATTACTGTTCTGTAGTTTTATTTTGGTATACCAGGGGTCCTTTGGTCATAAGAAACAAAGAAGTCAAACTATTCCTGGCTTTGCTGAATGACAGAAGGCCCTGGTGGGGGTCTGGGACACGCCCTTGTTGTGTCACCCTCTCAACCCTTCCCACATGCACCCTGCTCCTTGTTAATAGGCGGCCAGGGGGTTGCAGCCAAGAATAAGGTGACTTTGCGAGGTGCTTGACTGTGTGTAGTCTTCTTGGCAAAGACTGTATTCTTACAGTCCAACCCTGGGTAAGCCCAATAACCTGCAGTCTCAGGGTGGGAGATGGAGGAGGGCGAGGGAAACAACCCATATTGTGTCCAATGAAGTGTGAAGTCAAAGAAAAATAAATTGTGGTATGAGTTTTATTTATTTTCCCTGCATTTCTGTTAGGAAGAAATCCATCAGGCACATGGTATAAATTCAATGAATAGTTGAACAATATTTTGAACTCAAATTATTTTCCAAAATTATCTTTCTTTTTCACCTTGACTGGTTTGTACTAATAGTCACTGTTTCCTGTCACCACCACTATCGTCATCATCACTATCTCTAATTACACTAATAACATAAAATATCATTAAAATAATACTTAACTACTCTAGTAAATGTGGTGTTGGTGGGATAGGGCACTTTGATGCAAGTGCTCTCAGAGCTCCGACACCCTCCTTCATATTCCTGTACCATTTTTGTGCATGCAGCCTGATTTCCAGAAGCCCAATGTCTTTGTAGAAGGCAACCCTCGGCCAGCACCCAAGCTGCCCTCCCACAGAAAGGCTGGGTGCCCAGCCACGCAGTGAGTCAGGGCAGGAGTGTGATGCTCCCGCTCCATACTCACTGGCCAAGATGATTCCCCAGAGCTGCCCTGCAGCAGCCCAAAGCCCATGTCCTCGGCTCCCTGAACCACCTCCCTTTCCCTTGTCACTGTCCCTGCACTTCCCATATCAGCCTCTCAAACTCATCGGCTGGCTCCTTAGGGTCTGCTTCTGGAAGGAACTAATGTCAGAAGAGTGGCAAGTTCCAAGGAGGGAGTGATTTGGATGGGAGAGGGGACTTCTAACTGTTTCTGTATTTTTTTTTTAAGCTGAAGCAAATACTGCAAAACATTAAGTCTGAATGATAGGGACATGGATGTTTATTATATTGTTCTTTAGACTTTTCTACACAATTGAAATAATTTCAAATTAAAAACAAAGTTTAAGATAAAGAACCTTTTAAGGCCAGGCACAGTGGCACACAGCTGAAATCCCAGCAGCTCAAGAAGCTGAGGCAAGAGGATCACAAGTTCAAAGCCAGCCTCAGCAGCTTAGCAAGGCCCTAAACAACTCAGTAAAACCCTGTCTCTAAATAAAGCACACAAAAGGGCTGGGGATGTGGCTCAGTGGTTGAGTGTCCTTGAGTTCAATTCCTGGTACCAAAAGGAAAAAATGATAATAATAATAATGGTGCTGGAGAGGCTGGGAGGGGAGGAGGAAAGCAATTTCAAGTTTGCAAGCTGAGTTTCATAATGGGTAAAACTGACAAGTATTCGTTCCATACATAATTGGAATTCTGATACTATAGAGTAGAAAGGAATTCACTTAGGATTAAAATGTAAGAGCAGATCACTTACAATTTGAGGCAGAAATTATTAATCTCGAGGGAGAAGGGGGGCAGATTATTCAAGAATATCCAGTTAAATGGTGAGGAAAAGAATCACCAAAGGAAACAATAAAAAGTAGGATTCCTGTGGTCCTCCATTTTCTCATCTCTCTTTTAATGTGCTAATCAGCTCTAATTTCCCTTCAGATCCATAAGGTCATGAATGATGGGAGGACGCCATGTTTAGAATCTCCTGGAAACCCAGGAAGGGTGGCCATTCAGGTTTCAAGGCAGCTCTGCAGGAGCATGTTATCCTGTAGCCTCTCAGTTGCTCTTTCTGTCTCTGCGTCTTTGTCTTTCCATTAGCCGTCACCTCTTTCTTGCCAGACAGCACAGGTCAGCCCTGGGCTCAGGTTGGAATCAGCCGCTCCAGCCAGCCATTCACCGTTCATCCTGCAGTAGCGCATCATACACCGAGTTTCAGATGAAGCCTCACCATAGCAACTGGTTCTGCGTGATCCAAATCTGTACTTTTGTTCCTTGTCAAACACTTGCAAATCTATGCGTAGCCTTTCCTGACTTTTTCTAGTATGACATGGATAATTCCTATAATTCATTTTGGGCCTAACTGATCATCTTCCTCTACTAGTTTTGATTGTCATCCCAAGGCCTGAGCCACATTTGAATCTTGGTCACAGATCATGCTGACTATTGTTAGGTTTCCCTAGGGGAAAGGAATACTGGGAGCAAAGTGCTTCAAATAGGCAGATTCATCAGGCATTTTTAACTTCCTGGACTCTTGCCAGCCACCTCCATTCCAGTTGTCAGGATCCCAGTCAAACAGGGACCTAAAATTGTGCCAAGAATTCCCAGCATGGGTGGTTCCCTCTACTTTCTTTACTGCCTCCAGCCAGGCAACATAGGACTATTGCTTTCCTAGCGCGCCATAAAAATACCTAGTGAGTTCCACTATTCTTGTATCTCCTTACTCATTGAGCTTCTGTAATCAGCAGCAACTAAGTGCCCCAGCTGCTCAACTTTAATGGACATATCAGCTGTCCCCCACAGGTCACCAGAGGTAGTTTGTCACTGCTTCATCCCTGCTGAGGAGAGCTGCCTTTGCCCCACCCTGAGATGTGGAACCAACTGCAGCCCCTCTGGCACTTGTGTCCTGCAGCCTCTGGTGCCTGATCTTGAGTTGTAATGAATAGAGATTTAAAGGACTTCCAATAGAAGGTGGGTGGGAGGGAGTGGTTTTTTGCTGTTGTTGTTTGTTTTGTTTTATTAGTTGAATTATTCTTTTTTATTCTTTTTTTAAAATATTGTTTTAGATATTGATGGACCTTTATTTTATTCATTTATTTATATGTGGTACTAAGAATCAAACCCAGTGCCTCACACATGCTAGTCAAGTGCTCTACCACCGAGCCACAACCCCAGCCCCCTATTCTTTTTTCATTCTAATTTGTTATATATGACAGCAGAATGCATTGCAATTCATAGTACACATATAGAGCACAATTTTTCATATCTCTGATTATACACAAAGTACAGTCACACCATTTGTATCTTTATACATGTACTTATGGTAATGATGTCTATCTCATTCTACCATCTTTTTTCTATCCCCATCCCCCCTCCCTTCCCCTTCCACCCCTTTGCCCTATCTAGAGTTCATCTAATCATCCCATGCTTAACAAATATATGAAAAAATGTACAACATCTCTAGCAATTAGAGAAATGAAAATCAAAGCTACTCTAAGATTTCATCTCACTCCAGTCAGAATGGCAGCTATTAAAAACACAAACAACAATAAGTGTTGGCGAGGATGTGGGGAAAAAGGCACAACCCTACATTGCTGGTGGGACTGCAAATTGGTGCAGCCAATATGGAAAGCAGTATGGAGATTCCTTGGAAAACTGGGAATGGAACCACCATTTGACCCAGCTATCCCACTCCTCGGTCTATACCCAAAGAACTTAAAAACAGCATACTACAGGGATACAGCCACATCAATGTTTATAGCAGCACAATTCATAATAGCTAAACTATAGAACCAACCTAGCCCTTCAGTAGATGAATGGATTAAAAAAATGTAGCATATATACATAAGGGAATTATTCAACATTAAAAGAATAAAATCTTGGCATTTGCAGGTAAATGGATGGAGTTAGATAATATACTAAGTGAAGTTAGTCAATCCCAAAAAAACAAATGCTGAATGTTTTCTCTGATGTAAGGAGGCTGATCCATAATGGGGCCCCAACTTCCTTAATAAGACTTCTATAGCACAAGAATTAAAATAAAAATCAATAAATGGGATGGATTTCAAACTAAAAAGCTTCTTCTCAGCAAAAGAAACAATCAGTGAAGTGAATAGAGAGCCTACATTTTGGGAGCAAATTTTTACCGCACACACATCAGATAGAGCACTAATCTCTAGTATATATAAAGAACTCAAAAATTTAAACACCAAAAAAAAAAAAAATAACCCAATCAATAAATGAGCCAAGGAACTGAACAGACACTTCTCAGAGGAAGGGAGTATTTTTAAGTTACACCTGCTAGAAAATTACCTTCCTTCCTTTGGGACTTTAAGCAGCTTTACACCATTGTCTAATCACACTTTCAATAACTACACTGTTCATTCACATGATTACTGAGTGCTCATTATATGCCAGCCACATAGGTATGAGGGACATAGAGGTGGCAAAACAGTCACAATTGCTGCCCTCATGGAGTTTACATTCCAACAGGGGAAAGCAAATCTATGATGTGTGTGTGTATTTATTTGTATGTACGTATATGTACACACACACACAGTCCAAAGAAGATGATAAGGTAAAAAGTCAAATCAGGAAAGAAGATGCAGAATGTGTACAGTGTTATAATCTTATGTAGGGGGATTGGGCCTCCCTGAGAAGTGAACATTTAGGCAGAGACAAAGGAGCTTAGCAATGAACTGTTTACTTGGTGGGAAAGCACTTCAGGCAGAAGGAGCAGGAAAGACACAGGCTTGAGCAGGGAGAGAAGAGCCCGCCAGGGCTGGAAAGGTTCAGGAGCTGGATCTGGTGGTGGTGCAGGCTGTCTCCCGGGGTCTGTGCACTGCAGTATCTTGTTAATCCTCAAAAAAAAAAGGGGAGAAGGAGGAGGAAGAACAACGCTATTGATGGAGGAGCAACAAAGAGGAAAGCAAAGCAGATGAGGCAAAGGGTGGAGCCCGGAGGAGATCTGGACATACAGCCCAGGGAACGTGATCGTAGAGTTGGTTCTCAGATCTCCCAAAGAAAGCTGCCCACACACCCTCGGGCAGGGAAGCAGCCTTGGCTGTTCCTAGGGCTAGCAGCCGTAACTGCAGCGGGGACTTGACTTAGGGGAGGACGGCCTGCTGACACGTGGCGACCTTCAGGAGGACGTGCGTGAAGAGCCCCAGTTGTACCTTAGTTATTCTGTCACTCTATATGTTCCTAATATGGACCATATATAGTTTTCCCCATTTCTCCAAAGATGAGTTTTGCTAGAGTCTGTGTTATTGATTTTGTTATCTGTTCTTTCCCCTCTGCTCTTATTTTTTTTTTCTTCTCAATTCTTTAGATTGTTCTTTCTCTAACTCTTTTAGTTGATGGCATAACTGCCTTCATTCTTAAATGTAATTTTTGAAAATACACTAAATATTACAATTTTATGTTAAGAGTGACTTATGTACTTATTTATTTAATCTCAAGACAGCCTCACTAAGTTGCTTAGGGCTTTGCTAAATTGCTGAGGCTGGCCTTGAACTTGGAATCCTCCTGCCTGAGCCTCCTGAATTGCTGGGATTACAGGCGTGTGCCACTGCACCCAGCTGGTAGCATTCTTTTTAATTACCACAGAAATGGAAATTTATAAGGTGTGTGTTCACAAATATTTATTTTATACTTTGAGTTATAAGCTAGTACTACCTTGTTTATTTTGTTGATCAAGTTGTTCCAGTTTGGGGCATTGGAAGTTCTTGCAGTTGACTCCTGTGCTCCTTTAACATGCCTGAATGTGGAATTGTTTTTATTTGTTCCTTGAGTTCTTCCTGACTTTCTGGCACTACAAGATCGCTGAGAACCCATCTTGTATATTTCCTGTCACGGTCCTAGAGTGAGCCATTTCTTCAAGGAGCCCTGCTTTCTTTTATTAGAGAAGGTATTTGAAACCCAGAATCTGAGCACTGTGCTTTTTGCTACTGGGGTTTCATCTCTTTGAGACCCCCTCAGCTGGTACAGCACAAAAATATATGTGTATATATATTCAAATTCTGTGTTTGTATGTATGTGTATACAAAATCTGTGTATATACACACATTTATAAATATTTTACATGTGGTTATACCTATATTAAGTAAACCTCCATTTACACTGATAATCTCCTGTTCATTACCACATGGGTCATTCTAGCTGCCTCTTCTTGCTTATCTCCAAATCCCCAGTCCACATTGGCTCCCACCATCCACTCCGTTTACCTGGTGGTTCACTTAGCATGCACAGGTAGCAGCATTAGACTGTGCCCCTTCAGCCAGAGCACACTGCTGCAGGCACTTCCAAAGTTACCCAGCAGCACCTTTCCCTCCCACCCTCTCTAGGGGGTTGTTTCTACCTTTTAACATACATTCTCTTGTCACATTCTGCATTCCCTCCTGGAATCTCCCAACCTCCTTTATTAGTAGTATTTTTTTAGGTTCCCCACATTGAAGTTCACTCTTTTTTTAATATTTATTTTTCAGTTGTAGTTGCACACAATACCTTTATTTTATTTATTTTTGTGTGGTGCTGAGGATGGAACCCAGGGCGTCACACAGGCTAGGTGGGTGCTCTATCGCTGAGCCACAACCCCAGCCCCGAAGTTCACTCTTTATACCATAAAGTTCTGGGGGTTTTGACAAACAACATCACGTGTCTACAGTTATCATATCATACAGAATGGTGGTACTTCTTTTAAAATCCCCTGTGCATAATCTATTCTTCTTTCCCCTCATTCCCCCAACCCCTAAGAACCACTGATCATTTTCCTATCTCTATAAGTTGTGCCTTTTCTAGAATGTCATATCACCAGCATTATGTAGTATATAGCCTTTTCAGATCAACTTCTCTCAGTAATGCACTTTTAAGGCTTCTCCAAGTCTCTCTATGGTTGATAGCTCATGTTTTTTAATCAATGAATAGTGTTCCATTATATGGTGGTATCATAGTTTATCAATCACTGTGGAAGGGCATCTTGGTTGCTTCCAGTTTGGGACAATTATGACTAAAGATACCATAAACATTTGCATGCAGGATTTTTTTTGGGGGGGTGGGTATCAGGGATTGAATTCAGGGGCACTCAATCACTGAACCACATCCTCAGCCTATTTTGTATTTTATTTGAAGACAGGTCTCACTGAGTTGCTTAAAGCTTCACTTTTGCAGAGGCTGGCCTTGAACTTGCAATCCTCTTGCCTCAGTGTCCCGTGGTTGGGATTACAGGTGTGCACTACTGCTGCACACAGGATTTTTATATGGACACAAGTTTTCAAATCAGTTGGGTAAATACCTAGGGGCTCAATTGCTAGGCCATGTGATAAGACTGTATTTAGCTTTGTAAAAACTGCTCATTGCCTTCCAAAGTGGCTGTTCCTATTGCTTCACAGACTCACCAGTATTTCATATTGTGCGTTTGTTTTTTTGTTGTTGTAGTTGTAGTTGTTGTTTGAGGTCCTGCGGACAAACCTGGGGCTTGTGCATGTCAGGCAAGCACTCTACCACCGAGCTATATCCCCAACCCTTTTTTGTTTTATTTCTGTCATATAACCTAGCAGTTGTGCCCCTAGATATTTACCCAACTGATATGAAAATTTGTGTCCATATAAGTTTTAATAGGTATTTTTATATTATCTAATAATATGTCTCAGTACATAGTAGGTCTCAGTCTTTTAACTGTAAGAACCATCTCTCCATCCTCTATTGGCTTGTGCTTTGGAGAGAAAAGACTGATCTTTATGTAAACCTAAGCAAATATAATTAAAAAGATAAATTTGACACCTCCCCCCCTCCTATTAGCAAGAATTATCCGATCAATTTATCATTTAATGATGCTTCCAGTCGCTTTCCATAAACAAGATAAAAATAGGAAATCATGGCAGGCTTTCAAGAATATTTTCAGTAAATATTGTCCTCACAAATGCCATGGTCAAATAAAAGTGAACAGCAATCTGAGAATGAAATATTCAAGTTACAGGAGACTCCTTTAGTAGCTGAGTGACTTACTATGTACAGATACTGCATACCCAGGTTAGGGTTTCAGCCAGCTGGGATCTGTGTTACTGTCAAATTAGTATCTTCCCCTTTGAGTCACTCTCTACACTGTATTTATAAATTGCAATATCAAATTAAAGCATTAGTTCCGATACATTTGTTACCAAAGGTTAAAATTTTCCCAGGGGGCAGTGGGTCAGAATTTGAATGTTTGTAAAGCTGAGAGACACCGTTACTGGGGCTTGGTCTGGAGAACAAAGGCGACAAGTTACCAGCATAATTAGCCCTGGGACTGTACTTCGATCACAACCTTTCTGACTCTGGGAATCATCCTAGAGATCACCCTAAGTTGGGGAGAAGATTGCTGCCTGCAGCTGAGGAAGTCGCTTGAACAGGTGCACTTGCGCCCCTGGGGTTCGTGTGGACATCGGCGCACCCAAATCAGTGCTCTCTGAGCGCGTGCCAAGATTTGAGTTTAATTTGCATAAACATAAAGTCTGCTCTCTGCTTTTGAGGGAGACTGTGTAAACGGCCTCAGCTGGGATCCTTACCCTTCCTTTGTCACCAGTGTGTTGGTTTTGCCTGATGGGCTGGTGTGAGGGACGTTCGACTCTGCCCGTTAATGCAGTTTTGATATAGTTCCTTTTTATCATTGTGAGCTTGATGGCTAAGGAAGCCGCCAGTTAATTACCCACATCCTCCTTCAGTTCTGTGGAAAACACAAAGCTAGCAAGGGGGAGAGGAGAGACAATTATCTGAACCCATGTGCCGTTTCGGAGGGGCGAAGGGATCGTGATTATGCCAGGCTTCCAGCTTTATTATTCCACTTGACATGACTGGCCAGAAAGATGCTCCGCGTGAAGATGGATTGTCCTTGTAATGTGTACCGGGGTGAGCCCTGCTGAAATCCATCCGCGCCTCCCCACGACCATTTCTAGAGCACCCTCCCCTCCTGGCAGCATCCCAGGGGAAGGCGTTTCCATGGCAACCCAACCGAGGCAGTCAGCTGACGTCTGGCACCGCCTGAGCGGGTGTGCTGCGCTCCCCTTCTCCCCTCTCGGCCCTCCCTCAAGCCTTTAAACGGTATTTATTAGTCCTCTTTAATAGAAACCGTACAATCCCTTACTGTGGGGCCCTAAGTGGCACTCAGGTTTTATTTATTTATTTAGGTAATAAATTTTACCTTCCTAATTAATTCTTGGCAGGTCCTGGGAGCTGTATTATTTTGAACATCTTGTGCAAACGTTTATGTTTTCTGCCTGTGATAACAAAGAACGTTGCTTAGCAAAATTAGATATTGAGTTGGGTGCGGTGGTACTCACCTGTAGCACCCTCTACTCTGGAAGCTAAGATAGGAGGATCACTTGTTCAAGGCCAGTCTGGGCAACTAAGCAATACTCTATTTTTTTCTACTTTTAATAGAGACTGGGGATGTAGCTTGGTAGTAAAGAAAGCACCTATGAATGAAATAGGAAAACCCTGTTCTTGTGGGGGGAGTGGGGGGAATGATGCCTATATTTCAAAGAAATTTGGAAAAATACAGATGTTAAGGTTTCAGTTTAATTTTTCAAGATTTTTTTTTTAACTCTGATGGCTTTGGCAGCGAAACAATCTTTGTACTCTCCTTATCCTTTTTTAGCATTCACTGATTTTATCCTTGGATTTTGAGTGAGCCATGTTATTTTAAATACCTAAAAATGTGACATCTAAGCCATGTTCTCTCCTATATTTTCTTTTGTTATTGTTAACAATAAAGAAAGAAGTCAAAGTTTCAGACCTCCCCTATCCATTGTTTTCCTGACTCCTGTTCGGAAGTAAATGCCTTCTGTCATCCTGGTTAGAGGCCACTGCTTATGATAAACAGTAGCAAAACCAAGCCAATAATAATGTCAAACGTTGTGCCTATAGACACAAGGTAGGGCCCATTTTCACCAATATGTTGCTTGGCATTTGATTTCAAATTTAAAAGATGTGTCAAAGCCATGTCTGGAAGCAACAATCATTAGGGCCAATTTATGACTCCTTTACAAAGCTATCTTGTTAAAGACACACACCAAAGAATAAGGGAATAAATACAATACTATCTTGTTTATCAGATTGCTAGAAGCAACATCCTTTTAAAACAAAGCCCTATACAGAGATGAACGTGCAAACTGATCTCTGCATGTGCAAAAATAGATGCCTCTGGGCAGAGGCAGTAATAGGCTTCTTGTCCATCTGCCCTGTCAGAGCCCTCTCCTGTGCTTTAAATATTCTTGAGCAGCTTCTCTGTGCTATGCACTTGGTGGACACCAGTAGCTCAGGCGTACACCATGTGGTCTCGCAGACCCATGGGAGAGGCAGGGAGCGCAGTGGCAGGGCAGCACAGTGTCTGCCTCACATTGACACCCTGGCAGCCTCGGAGGTGCGGCATCTCGATGCCTCTTGGAAGCTGCTGCTCAGAAAGGTGAAGCAACCCACCCAAGGCCACAGCTCGTGGGAGTGGAGCTGGGCTTCACCTCCCCATCTTTTTGGCTTAGCACCCAACCCCTGCTGCCTGCTGCAAGTTTTAATGAAGAACAACCCATGAAACTAAATCTTGTGTTAAAGAAAAAGATAACAAAATCAACATTGGTCGTGTACCTAATGCCAGACATTTATTAGATGATTTAATCCTACCATATCATGATCATTGTAAGACGCACTGTGGTCTGAACGTGTCCCTCCAAAATTCCTACATTGAGATCCTAAGCCCCAAGCTGACAGTCTTGAATGAGATTAGGAATCTTATACCAGAGTCTCCAGGAGTGCCCTCTTGCACCCTCCTGGCGCCCTGATCTTGGATGAATGTCCAAAACTATGAGAAGTACATTTGTGGTATTTATAAACCACATAGTTTGTGATTTGTAGCAGCAGTCTAAATTAACTAAGACATAGGGAGAGAGGGAAGATGTGTTTGGTTTGTTTTTTTTTTCCCTAGAAAGCCTCATGATCTCATGGTCTGTATCAAAAATCAAATCATCTTATAGTCATTGGCCATTGTTTTTTTAACATGTGAGGACAGTCTCATCAGAAGGTTTTCCTTAGACCAGAGCAGTGCAAGAGAAACTCCTTGCTGTTCAGTGATTTTCATCCCTTGTCATGGACATCTGCATACATTCTTACTTGATTCTCCTCCCCATCCCAGTCCCTGGGAGGTGCCTACCCTGGTTCTGAACTCACAGGCATCAGGTGAAGGAGTGAGTGAGTTTGTTATTGACTAGGTCCAGAACAAACATTCTTTACACAAAATTGTTATAACAATGTCCTGCTGCTCTACAGGGAGAACCCAATTTTCTAAATAATAGACATTTAAAATTTTTCATGTTGTTGGAATTGTATCTAAACAGAGACGTCTTAATAGTGTGCCATTATGGCAGAGTGTCCAGTAGAAACAGCAAAGCTGACCAGGTCAGGATCCTCCACTGGCTTGCGGAGGGGGCAGTCATTTTGCTTCTTGGGAAGCTGCCTCCAGCATCTCCCTTTCCTCCTCTGCCCCCTCCTGCCCTTGCCATCCCACCTCATGGCCCTTCTCAAAGCTCCTGGAGTTGTAAAAGCATCCTATATTGCATTTGAACATCATTACACTACAGGATGGTAAAGGAAAGAAGAGAAATCTCATCCCAGAGGGGTCTGGGGACACAGGGGTTAGGGTGTGTGGAAGCACATGGGCAGTTGTGGAATTCATGCCCTGTTTTAACAGTGGTACCCCCGCCCCGCCCCGCCGCTGTGGAATGTTGAATCCTGAAAGGAGGTGCATGTAAGTAAGTCTGATATAATGCAGGTAAGGTCCAGATCTAGTTCTTGTCCCATAATGCAGTACTCAATAACTGTAAGCTGCTCTAAAGCCCCTTGCAAACTGGCCATCCTGTGCCATCGAAATTCGAGGAGTAGGATGAAGTCAGCCCCCGAGGCCCTCCCTGTTGCTGCTTATTCTGTGGGTGTGTGCCCTTCCTGGGGAACTAAGTGACTTCCTCCATTCAGATATCTGCTCAAGTGTAACCATGCAGAGGTTGTCTAGAATGACACCCCCAGTTCCAGTCCATCTATCTCCATGCCTTGATCCCACTACCCATTCTTCTCCGTGGACTTCCTCACCTCCCATCTCACCATACAGTTATTCACAGTCTGGCTCCAAGGGTCAGACTCTCATCCCCAGAACACTTCCTGCCATACAGTAGGTGCTCAGTAAATGGGTGTTGATGGACAAATTGGAGGGGTCAAGACTAGAGACTGGAAAAACTGTCAAGAGACTGCTGTAGTAACCTGTTAAGGAGTCACAAGGATCTGAACTCAAGCAAGGACAGGAATGAGAGGCAAGTTGGGGAGCTGGGGGGATTCAAAAGCAGATAACAGGCTTTGAGCATTGAGGAAAGAGACTGAACCCATAAGCTGCTTTCTAGACCCCTGGGTAGATGGTGGCAAGAGTTTCTGATCAGGATTGGAAATGTAGGAAAAGAAGCAGAGAGAGTGGAATGAGCTCAGTCTCAAACAGGTTTCACCTAGGGGTCTGAAGAATATAGAATGGAGTGGCCTTATAGACAGTCAACTAGAGGACATTCTAGGACAGAGACTGTCTTGGTCAGCTTGGGCTGCTGTAACAAGAACCACGGACTAAGTGGCTTGAGCAACAGGAACCCATCATTTTTTTTTTTTTTTAATATTTATTTATTTAGTTTTCGGCAGACACAACATCTTTGTTTGTACGTGGTGCTGAGGATCGAACCCGGGCCGCACACATGCCAGGCGAGCTTGCTACCGCTTGAGCCACATCCCCAGCCCAGGAACCCATCATTAATAAGTATAATTTATTAAATGCTAAAACAAAGATACACAGGAAGTACTTTGAGAAGGTACAGAGAAGGGGTGGAGGGCTGGGGATGTGGCTCAAGCGGTAGCGCGCTCGCCTGGCATGTGCGCAGCACTGGGTTCGATCCTCAGCACCACATAAAAATAAAATAAAGATGTTGTGTCCACCGAAAACTAAAAATAAATATTTAATAAAAAAAAAAAAGAAGGAGTGGAAATGACTTTTCTGGACAAGGGGAGATTGCAGGGATTCATAAGTATGTGCCAACACTTGTACATTTTTCTGCACTGGTAGTTTTCTTCAAATTCTTGAAGGGGGCGTGTGACCTGCTGCTTTTGGCAATGCAGAGTAACATAGTTAGTATCGAAGTAACAATGTAGCATAAGTAGCATAATGAGACCTGTTTTTAGGAAGCTAATCCTGAGAGCAGTACCGTGAATGGACTAAAATGGGAAGAGGTGGTGAAATAAATGCTACCTCAAGAGCTTTTGGAATAATCCCAGTGGACATAGAAGCCCCAGAAATGGAGAGAAGACAAAAGAAATTTCTGAAGTGTTCCTTATTTAAATTAATTAATTAATTTTTTTTTAAATTCTTTTTTTAAAATATTTATTTATTTTTTAGTTTTTGGCAGAAATAACATCTTTGTTTGTATGTGGTGCTGAGGATCGAACCCAGGTCGCACGCATGCCAGGCAAGCGCACTACCGCTTGAGCCACATCCTCAGCCCAAATTAATTTATTTTTGTTTATTTATTTTTGGTGGCACTAGGAATTGGACCCAGGGATGCTTTACCATTGAGCCATATCCCCAGCTCTTTTTATTTATTTTTTTGTTTTGTTTTAAGACAGAGTCTCTCTAAATTGCTTAGAGTCTTGCTAAGTTGCTGAGGCTGGCCTTGAACTTGTGCTCCTCCTGCCTCAGCCCCCTGAGTCGCTAGGACTACAAGACAGTGCCACCACACCCAGCTCAAGTTGACTTTTTTAAAAAATGTTTTCTATGTGCACTAGTTTAATTTTCTACATGTAGTAAATTAGATAACTTTGTCATCATTCCTATGAAGTAGGTGGTACTAGTTACCCCATTTGAAGCAGGAGAAACGGAGACATGGAGCATGATAAGGCTTACCCAGGGGCATAGAGTTAGGCAGAGGTGGTGCCAGGAAGGCAGCCCGGAAGTCTGGCCCTGAGACTGTGCCCTTTAACAGCTCTGGACTGCTCCCTGTCAAGGACTCACAGGTTGGGGAAATTGAGGCGCATATCTCCTCTTCTGAGCTTAGGAGATGGTGTGGCTGGTTGCACTTTGTTGAAGTAAAGGCCTAAGAGGAAATAGTGGTTAAGGTGAGGTGATGAATTTCATTTTGTTCAGGTCAAATATGGGGTCCCATTAGGCCCTTTGGGGACCCCTGGTTGTGCTTTTCCCAGACAGGAGCACCCATCTGGAGTTCCAGAAGAAGGGCTGTGCTTGGTACTCACTTTTGGAAGTTAGCAGTATTTTAAAGAGAAGGAAACTTCTGGTCCCTTCTCCTGACCTGAAGTCCCTGCCTTCTGCCCCTGGGACATGTGCCTTCTGGCTCCTCAGCTACATGATAAAATCGCTGAAGGAAAAGCCCATTTTCTGGGGCTGGGGATGTGGCTCAAGTGGTAGCGCGCTCGCCTGGCATGCGTGCGGCCCGGGTTCGATCCTCAGCACCACATACAAAACAAAGATGTTGTGTCCACCGAAAAATAAATAAATAAATATTTTAAAAAAAAAAAGGAAAGCCCATTTTCTAATCCTTTTGCATGCCTAATCTAAAATAAGGAGTTGGGAGTTCCAGTTCCAAACAAAACAGAATAGGTGAATCTCTGCCAGTCTGTCTCACTAAATGTGGATAAAGCCCTAGACATTGCATTATGAAACAAACACAAGAAGATTCTGAAAGCTGGAGGGAAGAAGACCAGGGGACCTCCTTAGGGCAAGCAGGGCAGCAGGGGGTAGCCTCCCTCATATCCTGGACTGCATGCTGCAGAAACACACAACCCAGAAATACCAATGGAGAAAACAGAAGAGAAGAAAAACTTGCTTTCTCTTGTCAAAGGACCAGGAAACAGCAGCCTAGCAAAGCAGAAACCCTTTTGACAGTAAACACACTTCTCCAAGAAATCACCAGGGGTAAAAAAAAAAAAAAAAAATGCATCCCTAGCTCCTATCAGCAAAGGCTTGTTCTCCAACCTTGCCTGACAGTAAGAATGCCTTTTCTAGACCCCTCCCTGCTGGGAGATATCCAGTAGTACCAATGTGGATTCTGGCATTTGGCCCACCCCCTCTTCATCTGCCATTGGAGGCTAAGGAGCTAGGTTCCCAACCCTCCCAGAGGCTGTGAGGCACTCACAGACTCTCCACCAGAAGAGGCCCAAGGGGGCCTTATCTCACACTCCCATCCAGCAGGGGTAGCATTGGTGCTACCTTCCCTTACTGGCCCCTTTTTAACAGAGGCCTGCTAAGTCAAGATTTAAATAAGACCCAGTCTCTATCATGCTAAGTGAAATAAA
Organism: Marmota marmota marmota; assembly: GCF_001458135.2. Lineage (NCBI taxonomy): Eukaryota > Metazoa > Chordata > Mammalia > Rodentia > Sciuridae > Marmota > Marmota marmota. Next base: position 6,933,500 of record NW_025999891.1, on the reverse strand, counting down.
CTAATCCCAAAAAAACCAAAGGCCAAATGTTCTCTCTGATATGCAGATGCTAATGTACAACAAGGGGTGGGGTGGGGGATAGAAGTTCATTGGATTAGCCAAAGGGGAATGAAGGGAGGAAAAGGAGATGAGAATAGGAAAGACAGTAGAATGAATCAGCCGTAACTTTCCTATGTTCATATATGAACACACACCAGTGAAACTCCACATCATGTAGAACCACAGAATGGGAAGTTATTCTTCCATACCCATGTATGTATAATATGTCAAAATACACTCTACTGTCATGTATATCTAAAAAGAACAAATTTAAAATTTTTTTTTAAAAAAGATCTAGTCTCGGGGCTGGGATTGTGGCTCAGCGGTAGAGCACTGGCCTAGCAGGGCGGGACCCAGGTTCAATCCTCAGCACTACATAAAAATAAAGGCATTGTGTTGTGTCCATCTACACCTAAAAAATAAATATTTAAAAATAATTTAAAAAAATAAAAAAGATCTAGTCTCATAACATAATACCCAAAATGACTAGGATACAATTTTTTTAAAAATCACCCATCATACTTAAAATAGGAGCTAGTATACACAAATTCAGTTTCTTGGTAAATATAGGATAAAAACAGTGAACCTAAAATGATGAGTGAATATATTTTTTGCATTGAGAGGGTTATTAATTTGTAAGGTAAAAAAATTCAATTAAAAGACCAATAAGGGAAGCAACTTAATTAAGCTGGTATTTTAAGAGAGAGTAAAAAATAAATTTAAAGTAGATATAAAACTAGATTCAATTAGTATAACAATTATCTTTGTAAAATAATAATTTGACTATCTAAAATCCAATTATTTAGTAGTTTCACCTATATCAATGGTTTTAAGTGATTAGAATCACTTAGGGGACTTTTACCAACTACAGATGCCCAGTCCAGTCCCAGAGGAAAGAGTGTCCCCAGTGATTCTAATGTGCAGCCATGATTTGGAGCCATTAGCCCAAATGAACCACCCTCAGAATATAAGCAGAAGGATGTTTATACCTTCTGAACAGTCAAAATAGATGTGGCAGCTGTTAAGCACCAAACTCTGTGTGTTTGTTCTACAGCAGCACCCTGTTGGGCCATTTGTCTTGCTTCATGTGCTCTTGTGATGCATTTGATTATCTGGCTCCCAAGTGCACAACAATAAATCTGAAGCAGTAATTAAAAAGGAGTCCGTCTGCCACTGGCAGGCATGTTGATAGTTGCAATCTATGAAGACTGAAGTGTTCGGGGACTCGCCGGAGACCTAGTTCAGTTCCACTGGATGGCTTGGTTTTAAAAACTCATGGAAGTGCTTACTTGAGCCATTTCCTCAGAGTAGTCCTTTTGGAATTAAAATTCAGTTTTCCATAAGATTTACACTGAACTCTGAGGTGCAAAAGAAACCCCGTTACTCAGACTGCCAGGTATTCTAGGAAAGAGACTTCCAAGGGGCCTATCTGAGAATTTCAGCAAAAAAGAGAACAACTGGCCATGAACTAGTGCATTCTTATCACCAGTCTTAGTAAGGAATTTGAACAAGCTTAATCTAAATGTGAAAACTCTGAATTTGCTTGCTACAAGTGAGATACTTAACAACCTAAGGAAAAAGGATTTGGGCCTTCAAATTAATAGAGGAGGCTATGGCAGGCCCAGCTTCCCATGTGTCTCTCTCTGGTGGAATTTGTATTTAATTTCATAAAGTACAGAGTTCATTTGCAATGGGGACATTGTCCAGATTGAAAATATTCTTCTCGATGGTGCCCTTGATCCTTGTCAGGATGTGGAATATTTAGAAGAAAGTAAAGCTGGGCATGGAGCCGTTATTTATATAGTGCAGTATGGATTGGTGTTGGAAACTTGCTGAAGAGTTTGAGTGGCTTTCATCAAGCTGTTAAAATCAAAGGTTGAAAGCCCTTGTCAATCAATGATGTAAACTCAGCCCTTTAATCAGTTGATTACGATTATTTTCATTGACCTGAATAATATTGATCAATAGTACAAGGCTTATAATGGGTACTTGTTTATAAAGTCAATTATCCTAATTTTGGATACTTTTTAAATATTGCTCGAGGCTCATATTTTATATAATAGGTTTTATTTCACCATTAATATGTCATGTGGTTCACATGTATCAGTATGATTTCTGGAATACAGGGCCAAGGAATGTCCTGTGGACTCCAGAGGCCCTGAAGATGAATCATTTTTAGTACATTTACTAATTAATGCTTGCCTCAGTAATGCTGAATCCCTAAAAAAAATAAAATAAAAGAATAATTTTGTTCTGTTTTATGAAGCTAGAAAACATTTTCAAAATATAAGGTTTTCAAGTAGGGCCCAGTGGCATGAGTCGATAATTGCAGCTACTGGAGAGGCTGAGGCAGGAGGATCACAAATTAGAGGCCAGCATGGGCAACTCAACAAGACCTCCACACAAAATATACATTTTCACATATATGTATGTATGTGTATATGTACACACACACAAATACATAAATAAATATACATACATATATACTCTGTGTATGTAGGGGTTTTTTAAAAATGTCCATCCAACATGTTAAAATAAAAACAAAGATTTTGTTGAAAGTGATATGTGTTTGTAAAGGAATTAACTTTTAGCTATCCCAAACTATATACCCTTTCCATGATGTGTTCACAAATTAAGATTTTTCCACTGGGGTTGGGACACAGCTCAGTGGTAAAGCACATGCTTGTGCTTATCATGCACAAGGCTCTGGATTCAATCCCCAGCACCAAAAATAAAAAGCTTTCTCTGTTTTCTGGTCACTCTTAGTGCATAATAAACTATGCCCAATTTACAACCACAACCATGTGATCACGGCCACGGTTCTCAGATCAGGTATTCAGGAAGGACAAAGCAGGTGTCTTGTGCCTGCTCTGTAATATCTGAGGCCTCAGCTGGGGAGACCCAAGGCTGGAGATGACTCAAGGACTGGGGGCCTGCGTCTTTGGAAGGCCCACTCATCGGAACCGTTGGCACCCAGGCTGGGGGTGGGTGTGGAGACTGCAGCTGCAGACGGGAGACACTCGGCTTCCTCAAACGTGGAGGCTTCAGAGTAGGTGGACCTCTAACGGGGCTGCTTATGGCTCAAAGCAGAGTACCCTATTGCGTGAGGCCATTGGATCACCTGCCTTTTATGGCTATTCTTGAAGTCACACAGCCTCGTTTCTGTTTCACCTTACTGGTTAAAAGCATCTTATTGGGCTGGGGATATAGCACAGTTGGTAGAGGGCTTGCCTCACATGCACAGGGCTCTGGGTTCAATCCCCAGCACCACCAAAAAAAAAAAAAAAAAAACGCATCTTATTGTTGGCCCTGATTCAAAGGGAGGGGACATAGACCCATATAAACATGCTTCAGATCCTCCTCAGTCTACCCTCTGATTTAAAGTATTTGCATTGAAAAGAATTTACGTTTATCTGATGTTTAAGATTCATTCATTCCCTGTATGGTACCCCAAAAGTCTTTTCTTCTGATGGTATCAGGTTCAAGGTTGAGGACTGGGATCTTGTCATCTAATTCAGTCAAGGTGCCATTGCTCAAGTTGTTTCTTTGATCCAAAGACCTATGAACTAAACTGATAAGTTGTCTTCCCCACATTTAAGGGTGCATGTTCCCAAAGACACCCCTATTTAGAGAGGGGGTGGTAATGGAAGGCATATCCCAGTCACTGGCCATCTGTGTCTGCAGCTAGGTGGGCTTGGTAGCCTGCTGCCTGCCTGCAGAAGCTTGGGAGTCCAGAAGCCTCTTTGCATTTTGTAACATCTCAGTTCCTTTCAGTCCAATCTGAACTCTTTAATCCAGTCCTTTGAAATATGAATGGATTCGCTGTGCATCGATTCATGATCTCTATTTGATGAGACACATACACACACCCCTCTGCAAATTAAGGCGTCCTGTTCCTCAAGTTCCTCTGTGGACAAGGCTCTTCAGACTCCGCTGAGCCCTGTTTTGATGGAGAGAATTTGCAAGTCATGCTCTGAAGATGTTGAGAGCGCCTTTCATCTATCTGGAAGATTCTTTGAAGCAGTGCTTTAAGTCTATCTGAGGTTGTAACAAAGGATCTTAACAGTCCTGATCCATTGCCCTGAAACTATTTGTATATATAATAGATATAGATGAACATACAATATCTTTAGATTAGTTGTAGATGAACATACGATATCTTTATTTATTAGTTCATTTTTTATGTGTGCTAAGGATCGAACCAGTGCCTCACACATGCTAGGCAAGCGCTCTTCCGCTGAGCCACAACCCCAGCCCCCCTGAAACTATTTCTTAATATGAGAATCATTTGCCATCTGGAGAAGCTGGGAATAAGAAACAGTTTTATTTTCAAGCCCAGCAATTGCGGGCTTCTTTGTATTTCCTCTAAATTTTGCCTGAAAGCCGAACAGTTCTTTATTAGGCTCATCTCTTTCCTCTTGCTTTTTTTTTTTTTTTTTCATAGACAGCAAGAAGCCAGATGGCAGTTTCATTATTCCGTCAAGAAACCTCCTTAACTAGATCATCACATTTGCCGGGTACATTTTCTGTTCTCTACCTTCCCACTGGCACCATGTTGTCAGATTTTCTTCCGGGTCGTCACAAGGGTCCCCTTGCCTGCGACCTGAAACTGAGCCTTCCTTACCCTCCTTGCCTCCCCAGGGCCTCCTCCCCGCTCTCCCAGCTCCTGCTAGCTTCCCAAAGCCAGCGCCCGCTGTGTTGGGGCCACGTCTCGGTAGCCCCACTCCTCGAATCACATTCTTATCACAGTTACCACGGCCGTGTCACAAACCACCCAGACTGGGTGGAGTTGAGCAACCACCATTTTATTATGTGCCCAGATTCTGTGGGTCATGGAAAAGACCAAGCTCTGTGGCATACCCCTGTAATGCTAGTGACCCCAATGGCTGAGGCCAGATGGTGCAGGTTTGAAGGCAACTTAGCAAGACCCTGAATCAAAATGAAAAGTAAAAAGGGCTGAGGTTGTGGCTCAGCACCCCTGGGTTCAAAGAAATGAATTTGGACAGGGCACACTGGGGCCAGTTGAGCACTAAAACACAATGTCTTGGGCTGCATCTGGGAAGACTCTAAGGCTGCTTCTCAGCACCCCAGGATTCCTCAGGCTGTGCTTTGAATTGGTTTGCCCTGCTCCAGAATTCACATTGGAATTTAATCTCATTGTGCGTTATTTAAAAGGGTGGAAATTTCATCTGACTGGTGCTTGGAGATGGGGCTTTGGGAAGGGCACTGTGGCTAGATAAGGTCATGGGAGCAGAGTCTGTGGTTGGAGAATGGTAGATTATAAGAGGAGAGGGAGAGACTGGGGGACACACATACACGTGCTTCCTCTCTAACCATCTGATTCCCTGTGCATCCCAGGACTCCACCAGCAAGAAGGCCATTACCAGATGCATCCCCTCAGTCGTGGACCAAAACTGCAGCCCCACATAAACCTCTTTTCTTTATAACTTAACCTAGTCTGTGGTGTTGTATTATCACCAACAGAAAAACAAACTAAGACACTCAACCCTCAAACACACACGTGTCTGCTACCAGAGCTGGGGATGCTCAGACCAGGACTGCTGACCAGAGTGTCCACACATTTCCTCCCCAAGGGCTTGGCTTCCTCACTGCCTGATCGCCTCAGGATGGTCAGCCCATGTGGCTGAGGGCACAGGCACTTGGTTGCTTCAAGCTTTGGCTATTTGAAAAGGGATAAATTCTCAGCTGTCCCAAACCATGTGTTACTTCCATAATGAACCAGCAAAGTTAAGAGTCCTGATTTGTATGTAGTTGACATAGGAGTAAGGAAGGAACTGGGGGATGGGGGGAGGGAGATCGAAAGAGGCAGATGAATGGAGAACAGAGAGACCCAATGAGAAATCAAATCACCGGGCATCCTGCAAAAAGCCAGAGCAGGTGTCTTCCAAGCTTCTGGATGGAAAACAGAAGGAATAGAACATTCTCCAAGTGAGGAGCAGCCAAGTCAATTTGTTGATTGAGATCAGAAGACAGAAATATTCATAATCCTGCCGTCAAACCAAAGAAGTGGAGTAGAAAATAGTAAATCCAAAAAGCCAGTGTATATACCAAAAATTAAGACGATACCTGAAGAAGGTCAGTGGCCCCCGCCATTCCACGAAAGCCGTGCACCGGGCATATCTTTGGGATAAAAGGGGAAAAAAGTCAAGTTAGAGATTTTTGCAGACGGCAGTAACCCAGGAGAGAAGAGGTCTTCCTACCAAGAGGACCACGGAGTAAGTCAGGAACAAAGACACCCCAGAGCGGAAGCCAGAAGAGCAGCTCTGTGAGAAAGGCCGAGATCTCCTCCCAGGGTGGCCCTTGGCTTTAAAGGACTCAGTGAGCAGTTGAGGAGGTGAACTGCTTGTGAAGTAACAAGAGCTGGTGGCCTTCTGCGTTATTAGGTGGCTTTGTTATCGACTATCAGAGCCCTCCCTGTCATCCCCACATTCTTCAGAAATCCACAGCTTCCTGAAACTTATTTTGAAGATTCTGGGTTTGCAGCCAGCATTGAAGGGCCCCCAGTTTTCACTGACAGAGGATTCACCTGGACCCACAAAGGCAGAGACCCACAGAGCAGGCAGGGAGATGGGAATGTGAAGCCAAAAGACAGCAAGCAAAATCACCCAAGCCACAGTGGACCTTGGTGAATCATGACCCCATCCCTGACCCCTCGTGATAGTGTGCCTAAAGACACGGTTTTGCAGCTGGGAGTGTGGATGGGGCAACGGTTCTTGTCCTACAAAGTGGGACAGAATCTGATCCAACAACTATGGGTTTTGCCTCAATGTACATGTTTTCAATTTATTGAAAACCGGGAAGTTGGGAATCAAGGATTGCTTGCTTATTAAGAGAAACTAATTAAAGTTAAATTCTATCAAAGAGAATCTTGCTATAAGAAAAGTACAGCAGCAACCAAAATAGATTGAATTCCAAGTCACCTGTTTCAAGCCATTTTGAGTAAACCTGTATTATTAAAATACAGTCCCTTAAAGATCATCACTGCAGCCAGGAGCAGTGGTGTACACCTGTAATCCCCATTGGCTCAGAAAGCCGAGGCAGGAGGATCGCAAGTTCAAAGCCAGCCTCAGCAATTTAACAAGGCCTTAAGCAACTCAATGAGACCCTATCTCTAAATAAAATACAAAAAAAGGGCTGGGGTTGTGGCTCAGTGGTTAAGTGCCCCTGAGCTCAATCCCTGGTACCAAAAAACAAAAAAAAAATCATCATTGCAGTGTTGGGTATATCATCTTCAAAGATTAGCTGTTTCCTTTGTAAAATTCTCACAGTCCTAATTGATACAGCCCATGAAAACACAGAAAAGATAGGGAGAGAACTTAGTATTTTATGGGTTTGTTCATATGACAAAGGAACCTGGATTTCTTGATCTGAGTACTGATCTATTTTTGTAGCTTTCAAGAATTTTTAAGCCAATTTGACATGTATCTACAGCACTGAGACTTAAAAAGAATAATCAGAGGAAGCTCTCTGCTCTGATGAAAATGTTCTGTGCCTTAATTTGGGCATCAAAAATCATCCACCTGTTCACCTGAAAAATCTGTGAATTTTATTAAATGTAAACTGTACCTCACCTGTACATTTAAAATTCATGAATTTTATTCATCATATGTAAATTACACCTCAATTTTTAAAAAATCTTATTTGACTAATGGATCAAATTGCATAAAATTTTGGGTAGGAGTGGGAATTATGTGTTTTAATTCCCAGTTCTTTCTTTTTTTAACCTGCTATTTGTAAAAAGAAGAGCTAGATGGTATCTGGTAGCATACCCCATTGCTATCATTTAAAAATTGCAGCTGAGTGTTGTGGTGTCTGCCTATAATCCCAGCAACTTGGAAGGCTGAAGCAGGAGGATCACAAATTGAAGGCCAGCCTCAGCAACTTAATAAGACCCTGTCTCAAAATAAAGGCCTTAAGCAACTCAATGAGATGTTGGGGATGTAGTTGAGAGGTAGAGCAACCCTGGGTTCAACCCCCAGTCCAAAAAAAGAATAAAATAAAATAAAAATTGCATTAAAAGATCCAGGCACAAGTTTCTGGGATCAGTCTTGGTGTGTGTTTTTGGTCCCCTTGTAATCTTATATTGAGAAGGAAATCTGTTCTCCATCCACAACATTTTGCTCCCAAAGATTACCAGTGATGAGAAAATTAAAACCAATAGAGTGATGAGATAGTTACTAAATGCATATGAGTGTTTGCCAGCCTGCTATGGAGAGAGCTATTGTTTCTATACCATTGGATACTATAAATAAACAACAATACCAATGTTGAGCCTGACCTCAAGAGAATAATTCTAGTTGGACAAGCACACTGATAAAATGAAGATGTGGCCCACTAATAAGTGGGGCTAGATTGATGTACTGCTTATTAGTGAACCATCTTTTCACTTGTGCAATATCCTCTCTCTGTCATGGTGTGTTACCCTGCTAAATTCAGTTTATTAATTATCTGAGATATTTACATCTATTAGTTTCTGGGATGAGAGAGAGAGAGAGAGAGAGAGAGAGAGAGAGAGAGAGAGAGAATGAATATGCACAAGCATGGCACTTCATCAAGTTTTGCTACCAGGATTAAATAAAATGAATCCGGATGGGTTCCATATTTTTCTGTGCCCTAGAGCATTTTAAGCAGAATAAGAATTACCTAATTACCTGGGCCTTGAAAGTTTGTCTATAACATTACCTCTTCCCAGTGACGTTTAGGAAAGTGTTTACCTGACAACATAAAAACATTTTTGCTGGATTATGAGTCAATTCTGATTATTTTTCTTGGAGTCAGTTTTGGTGATTTGCATTTTTCCTGTGAAATCGCACATGTCACAAACCTTTGAATGTACTAATGCATAATTGCAAATGTTCTTTTGTGATTTCTAAAGTAAACACATTTTTTCTTAAAGCCCTTTCTCACTGCTAACATTAGACATTTGTGGTTCTGACTTGTTTTTTCCTTGATGAGACTCTGCTGAGCATTTGTTTCTTTTATGAGTCTTTTCAAAGAACCAGCTCTTTAATTTATCATCATATATGTTGTTTTTCACATTCATTAACTTCTGTTTTTATCATAATTAATCTTTAGCTTGCTTTCTTAATTATTTAATTAATTTCTTTTTTTGTTTTGTCTTTTTCGTTTGACTGATTTACTTCTTTCTTATTTAATAATATATATTGTAGATTACGTACTTTCTTCTGAATTTAGCTTTGACTGTATCAATTAATTTTGGGCGGGAGGAGGAGGTACCATGCATTGAACCCAGAGACACTTTACCACTTAGCCACACCAGCCTTTTTTACTTTTTATTTAGAGAGAGGGTCTCATTAAGTTACCTAGGGCCTTGCTAAGTTGCTGAGGCTGACTTTGAACTTGAGATCCTCCTGCCTCAGCCTCCCAAACCACTGGGATTATAGGTGTGCACCACCGTGCCCAGCTCAAAATTATATTCTTGGCAATATAAAAGTTTATTTGTGGTTTTTGCCTTGAATTTTGTATTGTCTGTTATTCCTATTCCATTCCAGCTTTCTTTCTGGTATATCTTTGTCTGTCTTTTGTTTTGTTTTGTTTTGTTTTTTATTTTGCTATAGGGTCTCCCTATTTGCCCAGGCAAGCGATTCTCCCACTTCAACCTTCCAAGTAGCTGGGACTACAGGTGTGGGCCACCATCCCCAGCTACCCTTTTATTTTTATCTTTCCATGTCTTCTTGTTTTAAATACATATTTTATAAATAAAGAAGAATTAAATTTTGACTTTTTACCTAATCTGTGAGCTTTTCTTATCCAGATGAGAATTCATATCTCCTACAGAAACTAACATTTTTTTCTTAAATTTAGTCATTATTTAAATGCTTTTCACTTTTCATCTCCCAATGCTGTTTCCTTCTTTTTTCCAGTTACTACATTGGTTGAGTTTTATTTATTCTCCTTTTACTAATGATTAGAAGGTTATACTTTCTTTTTGATGTTAATAATGGTTCTGTTAAGTATTTAACTGATCTTTCTTTGTGGATACCAAAAATAAAATGAATTTACTTATCTTTTCCTATGAATGATGAAAAAATTAACATTTTCTTTCTCTCCTCTTCCCACATCCTTCCTTATAATTCCAAACAGAAGCAACAACTTTTTTTAATAAAGGAAGTAACCCTGAACTTCAGTTTTCTTTGTAGGTAACTTATTTATCATGCCTAGGTACTTGAAGATTTTTCATCTTTTTTCTAGAAATTTGACACTTTGGGCTGCACATCCAAGTGACCCTGGCCCTGTGTGATCTTTCTCTGTCTAGACGCAAACCATTTCAACATGAGAATTTTTCTTCCACTCTCCTTTTGTTTTCTGTAGTGTCTGTCCTGCGCCACTTCCAGGGTGTACTTAACTTAGGTCTATCTTTTGGAATCATCTCTTTCTCGAACATGGGTCTGTTCTGCACTCATTTCATAAATGAGAGTGCGATTTAGAGGCTTCCTCTTGGAATGCGCCCTACCCTGCTCCGTGGTACTCTCTCCACTGTGGAGGAGGGTGCCTGCCCTGAACCCTCGGACTCCTCCAGCAGGATCCAGCATCTGGTCCTTCTCACCCAAGAGAGGCTGGGACAGTTGAGGTGGGTTGCAACCAGCAATTCTGTATGCCCTGGGCAAATCTTCAAGACTGGAGAAGGAAAGTTGAGACTTGTCATATCAGAGACCCCACAGACTGTGAGAAAGGAGGCACCCAGGGTCAAGGAAGGCGCTTCCCTTTGGCTCACAGAAACTGTGTGGCTGCCCAGAGGTCACCGCATAGCAACTCCTTCCCAGCTAGGTGTTTTCTCACGGTACTTTGCATCTGCATGGTACTGTGAAGTGTTTAAATCATACTTTCATTCATAGAGTTTTGCTGTTATACATCTTCACATAAGAGTGTAAAAGCCATCTTTTGTGTTTTTTTGTTTGTTTGTTTGTTTGTTTGTGGTTATTTTAGACCAACCTGAGTTGCTCCCATTTGATCCTTACCACACCCTGTAAGGTAGACAAGGCACCTGCCATTTTCCTTATGTTACAATAAAAAGAGGAGACAGAAATCCCAAGAAATCAGAAGGTTCCTGGGATTCACGTGCAGTCTATCTCTCTTCCCTATGTATCATCTCCTCTCCCAGAACAAGAGATTTTCTGGATGCCATTTGTCCTGTCCTGGGATGATGGAGACCCAATATTTCATTGTGTAGCAGAGCAGGTTAAGTGCTACCCTGGGGCTTGACACACCCTGAGGCCTGAGAAGAATCAATTCCTCTCCACAGCAGCTGAAGCCACTCCAGCAGGGAACGGGGAAGAGAAGCCACACCCTGAGTGGGTAGGGGCTAAAGAAGAACCCTCTGGAAGGGAGCCTCCATCCCAGGGTTTCAACCCTCTTGCTGTGGCTCCCCCTTCCCAGACCCCTGCAGCCAATGCTCCTGTGATGCGCTGGCAGTTACAGGTTAAATCAAAACTCTCCTGAGAAGTGCGGCATAAATTTTATTTTGGATTTAAAATAATCAAATGAGAGTGAAGCATCATAGATGTAAAATAGTTTTTTTAAATGAAAATGATACTTTTAATTTAATCATATAAAAAAATCATTTAGATGCTGTCCATCTAAGTGGCAGAGAAATTGCTGTATTGTCCTACTGACGGTCTCTGAAAGCCCGAGATCTGAATTTGCTGCTAAATGATTTCCAGCTCCTGAAATATTTTCCCTTCCGTTCAATAAGCACTGCCTTTAGCACTCTTTAAAATCAACTTAGGAACTCACCTCCAATGAAAATCTATTCATGAGGATACTAATTTATGTATCTTTTGTTCATTTGTTTACACATGGTTTTTGGTGATAAAAAGAACGAGGATCTCAGTCCACAGCCTGCTTTCTGGTTTCCAGATCTGCAAATCAGCTAACTTTGAGGCTCCATTTCCTTATCCATAAAATTGGGGCATTAAACTAAAAGGCCTTCCCAATCCATAACTGTTAAAGTGTTCTTTGGGGGATTATGAATCTCCCAAGAATAGGACTTACATCTCCAACATCTTCACTAAGTCGCCCCTACTCCAAGTGCTGGCACTGGGCATTTCCCAGGTGGCTCCCTGGACCAGGCTGACTGCATACCCACCTAATTGATAGCACCTGGGTCAGCCAGGGGCCAGCACTTCAGATTTTCTACAATAAAACAAATACAAGATGAGAAATCTCTCCAGCTTCTGCTTTATTGACCCAAGTAGAAGGTCTTGGAATCAAAACAACCAGGGAGCCATATATTTTTTATTTCTATGTAATAAAATTGACTTTGGGGTCTCAAGACATGAATAGGTTTATATAGCCCCTGCCAAAATCAGTGTACACAGTAGTTCCATCACCCTAAAAAAACTCCCTTGTATCAGACTTCTCCAACCCCAGCCTTTGGCAACTGTTAATCCCTTGTCCATCCTTATAATTTTGTATTCAAGAGAATGTCACATAAATGGAGTCATATAATAGGTTACTTTTTGAGACTGGCTGCTCTCACTCAATGTAATACCTCTGAGATTCTGTATTCTGGATTCTGAGATTTGTGTGTTGCATATTGATTTTTAGCATTCATTTGTTCCTTTTTATTGCCAAGTAGCATTCCATAGTATAGATGTATCACAGCTCATTCATCCATTCTTGATGGATCTTCAGGTTGCTTCCATTTTGGGGCAGTTATAATTAGCACTGCTATAAACAGCCATGTGCAAGGTTTTGTGTGAACCTAAGTTTTTTTTTTTCCTAATAGTTATACATGACAGCAGAATGAATGCATTTTGATTCATTGTACACAAATGGAGCACAACTTTTCATTTCTCTGTCGCACCACACATGCAACATGTACTTAGGATAATGATGTCCATCTCATTCCACTATCTTTCCTGCAGCTATACTCTCTCCCCATCCATCCCTCCCCTTTGCCCAATCAAACTTCCTCCATACTCCCAATACCCCCAAGCCCACTATGGATCAGCATCCACTCATCAGAGAGAACACTCGGCCTTTGGTTTTTTGGGATTGGCTTACTTTGGTTAGCATGATATTTTCCAACTTTATCCATTTACCTGCAAATGCTATAATTTTAGTCTCTTTTAATGCTGAATAATATTCCATTGTGTGAACATACCACAGTTTCTTTATCCATTCATCTGTTGAAGGGTGTGTGAACTTAAATTTTTATTTCCCTCAGAGGGACACTAAAAATGTCATCACTGCATGTACCTTCTTGGGTCCACCACCAAACTCTATTCACAGTGGCGGTGCCATTTTACATTCCCCCAACAGTGTGTGTGAGTTCCAATTGTTCTGTGTCCACACTAGCACTTGATTTTGTCCCTTGTTGTGGTGGTGGTCTGTCTTGATTCCATCATAGCCATTCTGACAGGGTTATGACGTTATGTCATCAGAGATTCAACTTGCACTTCCTAAATGGCTAGCCATCTGAGCATCTTTTCCTGTGCCTTTTCAGGCAAAGTAATTTCAAATCTTTCCCCCATTTTTAAATTGAATTTTTTACTTCCTTATGGCTTTAAGAGTTCTTTTTATACTCTGGATGTAGATTCTTTGTCAGATACAGCTTTACAAGTGTTCTCTCCCAGTCCCTGGTTAGTCTTGCCTACCAGTGTCTTTCTTAGAGCAAACATTTTAAGTTTGATCAAGTTCAGTTAATCAATTTTTTTCTTATGGATTGTGTATTTTTAACATCATTTCTGAGAAATTTTTACCTACCCTGAGATTTAAAAGATTCTCTAGCATGTTTTCTTCTGAAAGTTTTATAGTTTTACATTTTATATTTAGACTTGTGGTCCATTTCAAGTTGATATTTTTAAGAAGTGTGATTTAGGGAGACATTTATTTCTGTTGGAATGTGAACATTCTCATGTCCTAAGTCACCCAAATGTCCAAAGTATCTTTTTCAACTGATTTGCCTTCACACTTGGTGGAAGGTACATGTGCAGGTCCATTTCTGATCTGTTTTTCTTCCTTTGCCAACTACATCATCTTGATTACTGTAGCTTTATCATTATTATTAAAATCAGCTACTCTGAGTCTTCCAACCTTATTCTTCTCTTTCAAAATCGCTGGCTCTATTCGAGTTTCTTTGCCTTTCCATACACATTTTAGAATTTGTTTACTGATAATCTGCCCAAAAATCTGGTTAAGATTGTATTGTAACTGTAGATCAGATGGTGGTACACACTATGATCCAAGCTACTTGGGAGGCTGAGGCAGAAAAATCCCAAGCTCTACGCAAGTGTTGGCAACTTTTCAAGACCCCTGGGTCAAAATAAAGAAATAAAAACGGCTGGGATGAAGGCTGGCACAGTGGCACATGCCTGTAATCCCAGCGGCTTGGGAGGCTGAGGCAGGAGGATCACAAATTCAAAGCCAGCCTTAGCAAAAGCAAGGCACTAAGCAACTCAGTGAGAACCTATTTCTAAATAAAATACAAAATAGGGCTGGGGATGTGGCTCAGTGGTCCTGTGCCCCTGAGTTCAATCCCTCAAAAAAGAGGGAGGGACTGGGGATGTAGCTCAGAGGTAGAGCACCCAGGGTTCAATTCCCAATATAGGAAAACAAAAAATTCTGTCGATCAATTTGGGGAAAATTGGTGTCTTAACGATATTGAGTTTTCTAATTGATAAAATCATTCTCTCCATTTATTTAGATTTTTGTAAACTGCTTTAATCAGCATTTTAATTTGACTTCTTCAACATTTTGTAGGGTTTTTCTTCTCCACATTTTTTATTGATGCATTGTAGTTGTATTTTTAATATATAGTCCAACACACATTGTGCTAGATTTGTATCTTAAGTATTTTTTAAAAAAATTTTTTTAGTTATACATGGACACAATATCTTTATTTATTTTTATGTGTGCTGAGGATCGAACCCAGTGCCTCCCACATACGAGGCAAGTGCTCTACCACTGAGCTATAGCCCCAGACCAGTATTTTTGTTTCTAAAGTTGTGGGTGGTTTTATTTTTAAATTCCCTTTTCCAGTGGTTCTTTGCAGTATATAGAAATATTTTTTGTATGTTGGCCTTATACCCTTTGACCATACTGAACTTGCTCATTAGTTCTGGGAACTATTTTATAGCTTCCTTGGGATTTTCTGTCTCAGTGACCACACAGTCTGAAAATAGACTTTTGTTTCTTTTCAGTATGTGCTGGGTAGTTTTTTGACTCTGGCCTTGTGCACTGGCTAGAGCCAACAACGTGATGCTGTGGAGCAGCAGAGAGTGGAAATCCCAGCATTGTTCCTGGTCTTAGGGGGAAAGCATTCAGTCTTCCTCCACTAAGATAGCTGTGGCATTTTGATAGAAATCATTTATCAGGTTAAGTTTTCTCATCCTGATTTGCTGAGAAATTTTTATCATAGGTAGATCATGAATTTTGTCAAGCTTTTTTCTACATCAGTTGGCTTTTCTTTTCTATTCTGTTGTTTTATTCTGTTGCAATTCTGATTTCTTTTTTCAATATGGGGGATTGAACCCAAGGCCTCAGGTACCCTAGGCAGGTGCTCAGCCACATTGGTGGACTTTTAATATTGGACTAGCCTCGCATTTCTTAGATTAACTCCCCTCAATCGTGGTACATAATTCTTTTTACACGTTGTTGGATTCAATTTGCTAATATTTTATTGCCTATTTTTACATCCATGTTGCTGAAGCATATCGGTTTATACTTTTTTTGCACTCTCTGTATCTATATTGGGGATCAGAACAATAATAGCTTTTTAAATAAATTAGAAGTGTTCCCTTCTCTTTCTTGAAGAGATGTGACAATTGTGTTATTTCTTCTTTAAATGCTTGGTAGAATTCACTGGTGAAATCATCTTGGCCTGCAGTTTTCTTTTTTAAAGGTTGATAGCTATAAATTTAATTTCTTAAACGGAGAACTATTTAGGAGAATTCTTCTTGGGGGCATTTTGGTAGTTTGTAGATTTTAAGGAATTTTATTGTTGTATCTAAGTTGTTGAATAAATTGTGGTACATAGAGCTGTTCAGAAGATTCCCTTATCATCTACTTAATATCCACATATGTAGCAGTAGCTTCTCTTCTATTCCTGATGCTAGTGACAAGGTCTCTCCATTTTTTCTTTTGGGCTAGAGGTTTTTCAATTTTGTTGATCTTCGGAAAGAACCATCTTTTTATTTCACTTATTTTTTTTCTCTGTCATTTTCTGCTTCCAATTGCATTCATTTCTGCTCTTTATTGTTTCCATGCATCTGTTTATTTCACAAAACTTGATGAAGATTAAAGTCATCACCATGATTGAGCAAAACTCTTAGAATTTTCCTTCAGTACTGGAAATGGAATTCATGCTAGGCTAGATCTTTACCACTGAGTTATCCCCTAACCCATAAAATATATTTTTAAAATTCATTAGTTTGAGAACCATCTTAGCAGTGGTCCTGTGTTGTCTCTTTTCAGTTGACTGGTCTGAGCGTCTCCAATGGAAAGGACCAACTTGTAGTGTTCCATACAAAAGATAACAAAGACCTCATTGTGTGCCTCTTCAGCAAGCAGCCCACCCATGAGAGTCGAATTGGAGAACTTGTTGGAGTCCTGGCGAATCATTTCAAGAGGTAAAGTTTTATTTTTGTAACTAAGACAGGTTTTAAATGTATGAAATCATAATTATCACTGAACTTGTTTGGTGCCAATTTTAATCTATTGAGTTATTTTCCTCCATAGTGACAATCCAATCATCTGTTTCATAGAAGGTAAAATTAGTAACCAGGCTTAGCTTCAGGATTAGGAATGATCCTCTGCTTTCCCAGTCTCTAGCTAAACCAACAATGAGAGGTTTCCCTAATGGGTATTTCTTCACAGTGAATTCAAATGTAATTAAATCCAAACAATAGGAAAAAATTACTTTGTATTCTTACCATCACAGCTCCTCATTTGCTTCCAATATAATCAGCGTATCTACTATTACTCTAAACAAATTAGAAGGCAGATTCAAGATAACTTGTAGGTCTATGAAGACTAAAGAAATTCCCAGGAGAGTCAATAGCTGCTATAAAAACATGGATTCATGGTGGAATGTGGTATACTCTGAGAACTTCATAGAAAACCTAGTTGATATCTGGGTATATGTGTGTGTGGTGAACAACGATGTAAGAAATATAAACTGAGAGCAGACCCTGAGGGCAATGGGGACCCGCAAATGGATCATCTAACATGGGGGAGGGATTTTGTCTGGTTACTTATTGAAGTTGTTTTAGAGATGGAGTTTTTCTTCCCACAAGAGGTCATGGGATGAGCGGGTCTCTCCATAGTGGAACTTTCTTCTCACTGTGGCAACCATCCCCCATCCCATCTCGAAGCTGGGGGGAAAGACAACCAGTGATGATCCAAGTGATGATACTGGTTCCTTTTCCTTCTATAGACATTTCCCACATTCCCATAAATAATCAAGTACTACTTGTGCCAGTGTAGACTTGGCTTTGTCCCCTTCTTAAAGATATTTAGGCTCAGATGTCCGCATGTCTAACTCTACTGCATTTTTTTCTTGCTGATAAATATATTGACTATAATTTTAGAGGCAGAATACCCAGGTCGTTTATTTTATGTTATTAAACTTTGTGTTCTAGATCAAAGTGGATCTTTAGATATTCCAAATTATTTGGAGTCCTTTGAAAAATGCTCTTTTAACTGCCAAATAATTATAAAACTGAGAGTTTATAATCTAGAATGGAAGGTAAAGACATAAAAGCATCTCTAAATAGTTATCTGTGACTCCCATAAGCAGACTTATTTTCCTGATGACATTTAGTTATCACAAAGTATGGGCATTTAAAGGAATTATAGTTCGTCATCTTGAATTTGGATGCTTGTAGTAACGGATACAATAGTTTTTGCCTGAAGAACTGAAGTATTTTGTCTCAATCTTAGTCCTTGTTTAGTGTCTCCTACTGACAGAAATAGAATTCACAGATTCACTTCCTTTTCGTAGCATATGTGCTCTGAGATTTATTTCTAGGTGCATGCTTCCTATCTTTAATATATGCAAGAGTTTTAATTTCTTTAAAATTCATAAATGTATGGAGGCAAAGAAGGCCGTCAAGATGCTGAGTATTTTTGTTTACTCTTTTTGTTTTTATCTTATGCATTAAGAGCATAAGTAGTAATGAGACATAAAATCTGTCCTGACCCCAGAAAAGTCAAGCTTGGGGGCTGGGGCTGGGGCTTACTGGTAGAGCGCTTGCCTAGCATGTGTGAGGCACAGGGTTCGATTCTCAGCACCACATAAAAATAAATAAATAAAAATAAAGGTTCATTCACAACTAAATATATATATATATATATATATATATATATATATATATATACACATGTTTATATGTTTAAATAAGGAAAAATATCAGGCTTGAAATTTGGGCTTAGAATTATAATGATCAAGCTATTATTAACTTCATTTTTTTTCTATTTTCCTTTATTGTCTGTCTCATATCATTGGTATGATTTTGAAGTTCACGTTGTAGTTTTTTTGTATTGTTGTTGTTGTTGCTGGTTTGGGATTAGGGATTGAACCCAGGGACCCTTTTATACTGAGCCACATCCCTTTTTATTTTTTATTTTGAGACAGGGTCTTGCTAAGTTGCTGAAGCTGGCCTTGAACTTGCAATCATCCTGCATTGCTGGGGTTTTAGGCGTGTGCCACCACTCCCAGCCACATTGTGTTTTACAAGCATAATTATGTGGCATATGATCTTACTTGTCCCTGGGGTGACTATGGAATTCTACAGGGGAGAGGGATTTAACTCCAGGCCAATAATTTATCTTTAGATCATTTCTCTAACCTGCATTCTAAGAAGTTTTCTAGGCAGAAGATGGGAGGAAATGGCTCAAAATTTCATAAATTAACAGAGGTTGATTTAAACAGGAGTCATTGTCTTTAAAAAATTATAAAGAGAGAGGATCAGAACTTGATGGGGGCTGAGGTTGTGGCTCAGCCATAGAGCGCTTGCCTAGCACGTTCAAGGACTTGGGTTTGATCCTTAGCACCACATAAAAATAAGTAAAATAAAGGTATTGTGTCCAACTAAAAAATAAATATTTTTTAAAAAAACTTAAAAATCCACTAGCAAAACTTCAGCAAAGTTTCAAAATTTTTCAAATTTTGAAAAAAGAGTATCTCTTTTCATTAGGCTAGTACAACACTGTACCCCAAACAAATAAGGGTAGCACAAGAAAAGAAAATGATAGTCCAGTCCCACTTTAGTACAGATTTTTTTTTAATACTAAATAAAATGCCAACAAATTGGATCCAAGAGTGTTTCAAAAGAACACATTATACGCACTGAGGTGGTCCTGAGAATGCAGGGTGGTGGGGTACATGGACAGCTCTGTTACCTATTCCCCAGATGAAAGGAGGAAAGAATTCCATCTCCCAAGTAGAAACATAAGTGCTACTTGATAAAAGGCAGTGCTGACTGCTGATAAATAAACACACAAACAAAGTGGGTAAACACAGGAATGGGAACAAATAAAAGGCAAATTTGCAGCTGCCAACCAAAGTTAGTTGCACAGAAATGGTTCAGTGGCTACTACCCAGAGGGCCTGTGGCTTCAGGACTTCTCTCCTAAGTCATGTTGTCCCCAGTGAAGGGGAAGGATGTATGCAAGCCGAGGGAAGAAATGACGTTGGGCACAGGACAGTTTAGAAAGAGAATGTGAGGCCACAACCCAGTTGAAACTGCAGGACACCCCTAGCAGGACAGCCTTCTCTCTTCAAGGGCCACATTCAGCAAAGGGTTTCCCCCACTCAAAGTCAATGATAAACCAAAAGAGAAGAACAAGCGAGATATGCACAGGCAATATAAACATAAGGAACAAAGGAAGTCAGCAAAGGCAGATTTTAAAATGAGGAATAAATTTTACATTAAAAATGGTTGGAGGGGGCTGATTGTGGCTCAGTGGTAGAGCGCTCACCTAGCACGAATGAGGCCCTGGGTTTGATCCTCAGCACCACCTAAAAATAAATAAATAAAATAAATGTATAATGACCAACTACAACTAAAAACTAAATATTTTTTAAAAATGGTTGGAGGGGGACAGGCCCTAGGTGGAGTGATAAGAACTAGACCTACCCTCTTGCCTTAAACAACAAAAAGTAGGCAAAATGTGTGAAGCAACCATTTTCAAGACATTGGGCATCAGAGAGCAAAGGATGTGTTCCCCAAGAGGTAAGAAACAGAGAAGCTGACCCCATGACCCTGCCATGAGGGAATTGCCAGGCCATATGTTTGCAGGGAGCCCAGGTGGAACCTGGCAGATCCCCCTGAGCCATGGAAGCTGAGAGGAGAGTCGGGGAGACCAAGACAGCTCAGTTTGCAGATCAAGGTGCCACAAACTCCAGGGGTCTGTGTAGGATTCCCCTCAGGTATGCTGCAAAGTACTGATTAGTGCATGAGGAAGAGAAAACTCCCCAGGCCTGGGAATGAACCAGCTGAGAGGACCAAAGAGAGCCTAGCACTCACACTGAGCAGGAGGAGCCTCTGTCCTACAGGCAAACAGAGCACCTCATAATTCACAGGGTGTTTGGGTGAGGGTTTTACCTCGGCAGAGGGAAATAATTGGCCCTAGAATAACTAATGCTGTGGTAGATACTGCCAAATAATTCTCAAAAGCAAGACCCAAAGGATCAAACTTCTTCCAACTAATTTATATCCTGGGGCAAGATTCATGCATATTTAAAGGACTACAAAAATTTCCAAACTCAACACATAGAATTCACCTGAATGTCTGACATGCAATCTGAGATTAAGAAGCATGCAAATAGGTGGAAATCACAACCACTGTGAGGAGAAAAGCCATCCAATTGAAACCAGCCTAGAGCTGACAGGAACATTAGAATTAGCAGACGCCGACATTAAAAGTTATTACAATGTCAGATGTTTGTAAGTTAATTAGAGACATGGAAAGTATTTTTTAAAAACCACACATCAGACTTACAGATGAAAAATACACTGATATTTGTAATATTTCATGATTAAAAACAAGAAAGACAAAGCTTTTCACTTTATCCAGTAAATTTTCCTCATCACTATCTTCTCTCATGAGCTAAAGCCAGACCTTTCTTTCCATGTGAATCCTGAAACTAAATATGACTAAGTGTAAGTTAGGTTCTTTCTCTCACCTGCAGTCTGTGTTCAGCCTGTACCTATCATCCCTGTCTTCCCAAGCACCTACTCATACAATTTTCATCTTTCTTAAAACATATGGAAAGACTTTCTTTTTTCCTTGGTGCTGGGGATGGAACCCAGGGCCTTGTGCATGCTAAGCATGTGCTCTACCACTGAACTACACCTCCAGCCCTGAAAACCATCTTTAATAATCTTTGATAAGTATATCCCAAAGGGCGACATTAAGAATATTTAGGCCCAGAGGCATATAGCTCAGTGGTAGAGCACTTGTCGAGCATGCACAAGGCCCTGGGCTCAATACCCAGTACTAGAAAAAAAAATTGTTTTAATAACCGTATGGCTCAAGCACAGACCCGTCAGAACAGGTGCTATCTGGAAACACCTAATATGGCCACTCAGCAAGTGCAAGCTGTACTCCACAAATCAGGAATTCCACCAGTGGGAGAAGCCAGGGCCCAAAGCCCAATACATCTTGGGATATGCTAATGAGTTTATTATACAGGTGTCTTTACTGCAGTACTTCTCAGTGCCTTTGCTCACTTTAAATGCAGTCAGTATAAGAGAATTCTACCTACACTGATGTCAAACCGTTTCCAAAATATGTTAAGTGGGGGAAAAGGCAAGGTACAGAATGGTGTGTACAGCATACTATATCAATGTAAAAAAAAGAGTTGTAATCTCTCTCTCTCTCTCTCTCTCTCTCTCTCTCTCTCTCTCTCCACATATACATAAATGTATATATACAGTATATCCCAAAGGGCAACATTAAGGATATTTAGGCCACTTATATAGACAGAGAATGTAATCATCTATATTACAGGTATTTCTCATTGTAATTTTTATATAAATGGTATGCAACATACACCATTTTCTTACCTTGTCTTTTTTCCCCCTACTTAACAATACACAGAGGTACAGATATGTACACACACACACAACTATGTATATTATAGACTGTGTCTGGAAAGATATGCCAGAAATGGATAACCATGTTTGTCTCTGGAGGGGACTAGAACTCCTCAGTACTTGGAAAAAAAGAGACAGTAGGCAGATTTTTTTATTTTTCACCATAAACCTTTTGCAACAAATATGTGTCACTCTCTGAATCTTTTCACTTTACTACAATAAATGGCAGCTAGTTTTTAGCATGTCATAGATGGCTCTGAATTCATTATTTTCTTCTTCGTTTATAAAAAGTACAATAAGACAAAAGCACTTTCTAAGCCGATGATCCATCTCCTGGCGGTGCAGAATCTTGAAATAATCCCAGCGGAACCTCCTGGAACGTCACCGTGGTGTCTGGTCGGGTGAACCTCACGTGAGCGCAGGGCGGGGTCGCACTCTGTGGCTTGGGGGTCAGCCAGCCGCTTGGCAGAGGTCATAAAGATAGCGCCCTGGGCTCTTGGGTTGCAAGTCCTGCTCTCAGCAGTGAGGACCTGCTGGGAGTGAGCCTTTCTGCCCACTAGTAAACAGATGGTCACACATCGGCTGCCCAAACTAAGGAGTCACCAGAAACCCTGCAATATTAAGCTGTCACAGGACCCATCTGCCCTCAGCAGCTGTCCACGCATTTGCCTGTCTGGATGCTAGAAACCTCAGTATAACCCCACTCTCAGGGACTGAAATTTCTTATTTTTCCTGTTCTGTTTCTGTGGAGGAAGGCCAGAAGCCAATGCCATCTGCTTCTTGTTTGTCATAGCAGTGTCTTTAATATCTGCTTCATTGAAGGAGCACCGTTACTGGATTTCTCTGAACATTTGACCTGCTCCTCTGATGCAGTTTGCTTGTGTTCTTTTTAACTCTCCCTTAAAACCATGGGCAGCCTCATAGGCAGAAGCAGGCCATTGCTTGGCAGCTGCACATCACTGTTGCTGCCCAGGGAGCTCAGGCGAGGGGCCAGAAGAGATGAGGCCTCCTTGGCAGGAGGTGAAGGAAGCAGAGTGGCTGGGCTGCCTCCTGGAGGTCTTGGCTCCCAGCCTCCAGTCCAGCCGGCTGCTGCCCACTGCCTTCCTGCTGCTGCCTGTGTGTCTGCTCCTCCGTACAGGTTTTCATGGTTTTAGATCTGTATTCCCAGGCAGCTCTCCCCCAAATGCCTGGCTACTCGTCCTGGTAATTTATATTCCAACTGAAAATATATAAGTAAAATAAGCAGAGTTGAAAATAATTGTAGATTGCCAACCTAGAAGACTGGTTGATGAAATGTTGGTCATCTCAAGGGCATATGTGGGCTATTTGAAATTGTAATTATTGAAGGCATCTGATTCATGATGATAGAAAAATAAGTGACCACAATTTCCCTTCCTTTACCTTCCACTGGAGATATACATAAAAACATTGCAGAGAGACCAACTTTCCACAGCACAGAAACTAGAAACAGCACTCTGCTGTGGGCCAATGATATGCCCGGCTGCTGCTCAGGTCGCCCAGTTGTCCCATGGAGAGCAGCTCTCCACTCCACCCCAGCAACAGTCCCCACCCCCAGCTGTGCTTATCCCCATGAAGCTCACCTCCCTCTGACACGCCACACCTCTGCTTGTGCATTTGTTTATTGCACATGTTCCAACTGAAATATAAGCTCCATGTGAGCAGAGACTATTTCTGCTGTGCTCCGCAGTCTCCCTAGTGTTCAAAACAGTGCCTGGCACTTGGAAGGTTCTCTGTAAACCCTAGTTGAATGCTGATTGTTAGCTAGATCGTTGCTGGCTGAAACAGCCCAGTATGATACATCTAGCTCTTCTCCCTGATGTGTGCACCTTGCTTACCAAAGATGGCACCTCAGTCCTTCCTTCCGAAAGGAAGCATCATTTTGAAGTGTCCTTCCCTTCATGAATACTGTTTTCTTGCATTGATTCTAGGATTACAGCTCTAAGCATTGTAATGCATCTGGGGTCAGAGTGATTAGATATTTTAAGATATTAAGTCAGCAGTTAACGGGGCTCTGGGCTGGAAGAGGCCTGGGTATGTTATATGCTGAGGGCTGCAGCTTTTCATTCATTTTTCTTTAACCACTAAAGAACTAGAAATAATTTCAGACTCTTCTTGTCAGTTAGCTGATGAGGAAGCAGGATGTAGGGGTTCCTGCTCGGATCAGCAGTTTCTTAATAAGTAAAAGACTTTGAAACCACAACTAGAGGCTATGCACATAAGTCAGCTCTCCAGCTTAAGAGCTGAGCCAGGGATTCTAACTACAAGCAGGTGGACTATAAGAAGGAATCCGGAAGAATCCATTTGCCCCTTTTATGTGAGAACCGTAGGATGAAAAGATGTCTCCTTATTTATGGGTCCTATGAGGAAAGAGATTAGCAGTAAGAAGATGTAAACAATAAGACTGAAAAGAAAAAAGCAAAGCTATTTCTGAAAAGGATTACAACAGAAAATTCATATTATAGCAACTATCTGCTTCAAGAAAGCGTGGATTCTACATAGACAGAAGAATAAAGGCAATATGACCAACAGATTAAGACAGTGCTGGCTGAGAAACAAATACAAATGTTCAGTGATTTGAATTAAGTAAGAAAAAAATATTAAAGAACTTAAATCAATATAAAAATCTGAAAGTAGCAGTTGATATTACAGAAAACAGAATTGGTCTGAAAGAAAAGTTTGAAGCCAGATGCAATGGTGCACACCTGTACTCCCAGCAACTCAAGAGGCTGAGGCAGGAGGACCACAAGTTCGAGGCCAGCCTCAGAAACTCACAGAGATTCTATCTCAAAAAATAAAAGGACTGAGGATGTAGCTCAGTGGTAAAGCCTTAGATTCCATCTCTAACACCAAAAGAACAGAAGAGCAAAAAAGAAAAAAGGAAAAGTCTCCCCTCAGGCAGAAGGGCACTGATTTTAAAAGTTGACAGAGAAGACCAAACACAAAAAGCTTCCACTGAAAGGACAGGTGTACTTGAAACAGATACAGAATAAGTGCAAGTAATACTATATCTTAAGGGTTCTAAATAGAGTATTTTAAAATTTTAACATCTGTGAAAATTGGGATATAAATTAATGAATTCTCACAGTTACGGTGGACAGCTCTTTATCTTTCTTAGCAATTCACAGGATACATCTAACACAGGAGGTGTCTTATATTCAGTAAAATATGGTAATTTAAAGCATTCTAGAAGAAAATATTCCTATACTGAAAGTACCTTGTCTGAAAATCTAGAGTGCCTATTTGTTACCATAATGACCTTTTATAATTTCAGAGTCACACATATATACATAGAATATTTTTATTACATAAATCATATATGATTTACGATATGTGATATATATACTCAGCTACAGCTAAGTATATTTTTATATAAAATATATATACATCACAGCTAAGTATATTTATACATATGTTATATATGACATATAATGTGTATATAGATATATAAATAGATATTTCGTTTTTCTTTTTTAAGCACATAGACCTTGGGGTGGGGTAAGATGCCCTTACAAAGGAAGAAAAATCGGGATTGCCTTCTGAGATAGTAAATGCCAGAATGCATTGGAGCAACAGCTTTTGTTTTTTGAGAGGAAAAGGTTAGGTTAAGAATGCTATGCCCAACCAAGTTGTCATGTGTGTTTAACAGTCAGATGCCTAAGGAAGCGCGTGCTTCTGAGGCTCTCAGGAAGGGGAGCAGCTGCGATGCGGAGTCAAAGCTGTCACGACCTCCATCTTTCATCTTCACTTCTCTTCATTCGCCAGCTTCGCTCTCCCACAGTAGCTTCTTCCATGTGACCAGGAATGTCTGGATCCCATTTCCAGCTTTGCCACCAGTGAGGAAGTAAGGGTCATGATCTTGGGACTGCTGTCCAGAAATCCCAGGGGAGTGTTCCCACTAACCAGTAACCATAGCCAGAACAGCAGGATTGCCACTTGTTGTGGGACACCTACCTCCATGGGGGTCACTGTGACCAGATAAGTAGGAGCTTCTAGAACATGGCGGTCTCCAATAAGACCAAGGGCAAGCATTTTTTGGAAGAAGGTGAGGCAGAGCTGGGTAGGAGTGCTTGGGGTCATAAAGTGGATGGAATCAGCATTTCCCACAAGAAGTAGAAGTGAAGCTAGGTGAGAAAAACAAATACTAGAGCTTTGTTTTGGATTGTGAACCAACAGAAACCGCACAAAAGTCCATCCGAGTGAACATGGTTAGATGTTTTAGATTTTAAAAATAAATAAAATAGCATGCCATTGAGGATAAAAAAAAAAAAAACTTTCTGTATCAGGGCTCCTTAAAGTGCATGCTCATGTGCATTGGCATCCCCGAGGTTGCTGTTCAAAAGGCAAATCCAAGGCCATCCCAGGCATCTAAACCATCATCTCCAGGAATCCACACCCTTGCTAAGCCACCAAAGTGGTCCCTACACACAAAGTCTGAGACCCTCTGGCTTCATGAGCTGACTTAGGAAACAACCCAGATAAGCACATTGGGTTTGATGTGGCCAGTTTGCTGAAGCCATTGTGACAAATGTAAGTTTAAAAAAAAAAAAAATGAAACCACTACACGTTCATGTTTTTTGTTGTTGTTGTTATTACCAAAGTGCAAAATAAACATCCCCAACTGCCCCAGTGAAGAGAAGTCGGAGGGGTACAGGAGCAATGGAAATTAGAAATGAGATGACGATTGGCACAGAAGCCACCCAGGCCCAGGATCTGTTGACGACATCTACTTATCCCAGAAGAGAGCTGTCAGTCATTCTTTGCACTGGTTTTTAATTAGCATAAGAAGTTTGCAGCGAGGTCCCACCTGCCTGTTCCCAGATAGGAAACCCCACCTGCAGTAGCAGGCCTCTTCACCAGGAACTTAACCTGTTTACTCAGCCACTCAGGTTTTCCATGTGACTAAGCCAGGGCTACTGGTGAGGCGGGGCTGCTGCTGTCTGCTGTGAGCACTTACCGGCCCCATTTCCCTTCCTGTGCACTGCGCCCATGGGCACTGAAGCCACTGCCCTCAATCAGGGCTCCCTGAGAGGGTGTGCCCAGCCACACAGTCATCCTAAGCTGTACCTGCTTTTATGATGGGGGTTTTTGGAGAATCGTTGCAGATCAAAGCCACTTATATGCTTTATGGTGTGCCCATCATTGCCTTTCATGTTCAAAGAGTAAATCTGAAAGTGCCGGAAAATTGATGATCTTTTCAGCATCTCTGCAGGTAGATAATGCACATTCACAGTAGCCATATTACTTTTTTAAAGGCCAAAGCACCAAACCTTACAACACAGGTTAAAATGGAGGTACTGCGAGGTATTCATGGATTTGGCAAATGATTAATGAACAATACCGTGGTTTGTGCTATCTTTTGGATTTTTTTTTCCTAAATTGAATGTCAGATATAATGGGATTTTTAAAAAGCTTTCTTAAAGTGTTTATTTCGGGTCCTGTCTGCTATATTGGAAGCAGGATCTTATGTAAGCATAACATACTTAGCCAAGTGTCTTGTCTGCGGGGAACACCGTTCCATTTCCACGCCATCCGTCATTCAGCAGGTGCCTGCGCCAGTCAGCTATGGGTGTGGAGGGACAGAAAGATGGCCATTCACTCCAGCTCTGAATTCCATGAGAAAGAGGGCATGCAGAAACAAAGTGGGAAATCGGGCAAGATTTTCCCCAGAGAAGGGAGCAGAATGCAAAAGTTTGGTGGAGAGAAGCATCCTGGTACATTTGGAGAACTGGGTGACTGTAGGGGACCAAAGGGACAGTAGCAAGAAATGAGACCTGAAAACTAAGCAGGAGCTTATAAAAACCCCTGTGTTGGCACATTTGAACTTTGACATGTAAGTAATAGGGAGAAGTGAGCATAGAAATGTAAAACTATCCAGTGAGACACAACCCCATGACATAGACACCATCCTGCCTGGACATGATCGAAAATGCAAACTATTTATCCACGTAAGGAAAGCAAGGACCTGGGGATTAGTTGATGTAGAACACAAACGTGACCATCACATGCCAAAATGGCTGCACTGAGCACAGAAAGAGCTAGCAAGGGTGGAGTTCTTTAGAAAGGTAGATGCAACCCTCAGTAATGAAACCAGAAATCAGAAACTCTCACGGGAGAAAAACTGTAATAAAAATAAAATTTCTTCACCTTTGCAGCTCCCCCAGCTGCTTGCTTCTTTGGCTGCCCCTATAGTTATTAGCAATAAAAAAAAAATCCCTAAAATGAGACGGATCTCGATCACCACCTTCAAGGACAGCAAGGAAGCAGGAGATTAAAGAACTTCATCCCATTCTGCAGCCATTGTTCAGAGGAGAAAATTCCCAGGGAAATGATGGAAATATTTATTTGGGGGAAGGAAAGGTTTGGGTGTGGGGACATTTTGTCATTTGGTCTGTCCAGCCGCCCTTCAAGGACCTCCCTCTCCCCACACACGTCTGCCTGGTTCAAGAAAAGGCACTTCCTCCTTCCGTGGCCCTCCTCCCAGAAGGAGCTGGGTTTGTGGGAATGGAGGCACCTGACCCAAGCTAGACCGCTTCCCATCCTCAAGCTTTTCAGGCGTGGGGACCAGAAGACTCACAGGTCACTGCCGCTCATGTGTCTGGAGGGGAACCCTTGGGAGCTATGACTGAGCAGGTTTCCAATTCAGAAGCTGGTCTCAGTGAGAGAGCAGCATGCAGTAGAGCAGACCTACAGGGAGAAGCAGAGGCTTGAGTGACATGGGCCTGACTCCCTCCGGGCCAGATTGGCTTATCTGAGAGGCCAGCCACACTGTGGTCTTGTATAGTCCGAATGTGAACTGCAGGTGATTGACAGAATTTACTGTACTCTTAGGAATTGTTGGAGGATGGGTTCTTTGATGTTGTTGTTGTTATTTTGGTATCAGGGATTAAACCCAGGGGCATTTAAACACTGACCAACATCCCCAGCCATTTTTTTAATATTTTTTTTTTTTAGAGACAGAGTTTCACTGAGTTGCTGAAGCTCCTTTTGATCCTCTTGCATCAGTTTCCCAAGCCACTGGGACTACAGGCATGTGCCACCATGTCCGGCCTCATTATTTTTTATTTTTTATTTTATTTGTTCTCTTTAGCTATACATGACAGTAGAGTATATTTTGACCTATTATACTTACATGGAGTATAACTTATTCTAATTAGGATCTCGTTCTTGCAGTTGTACATGATGCAGACTTTTAGTAGTAAAGTATTCATATGTGAACATAGGAAAGCTATGTCTGAGTCATTCTACTATCTTTCCTACTCCCATCCCCCCTTCCTTCATTCCCTTTTGTCTAATTCAATAAACTTGTATTCTCACTCCCTCTTATTGTATGTCAGCATCCACATATCAGAGAAAACATTCAACCTTTGTTTTTTGGGGATTAATTTATGTCACTTAGCATGATAGTCTCCGGTTCCATTCATTTACCAGCAAATGTCATAATTTCATTCTTATTTATGGCTGAGTAATATTCCATTGTGTATATATACCACATTTTCTTTATCCATTCATCTATTGAAGGGCACCTAGGCTGGTTCCACAGCTTAGCTATTGTGTATTGACTGCTATCAATATCGATCCATATGACGTGTCACTATAGTATGATAATTTTAAGTCCTTTGGGTATATACCAAGGAGTGGGATAACTGGTTCAAATGGTGGTTCCATTCCATGTTTTCTTAGGAATCTCCAAACTGCTTTCCATAGTGGTTGCACCAATTTGCCATCCCACCAGTAAAAAGTGTGAGTGTATCTTTTTCCCCACCTCCTCACCAACATTTATTGATACTTGTATTCTTTTTTTTAATATCTTTATTTTTATGTGATGCTGAGGATTGAATCCAGTGCCTCATGTGTGCCAGGTGAGCGCTCTACCCCTGAGCCCCAACAGCAGCCCTGTTCCTTATATTCTTGATATTTGCATTCTCCTGGAGTGAGATGGAATCTCAGTGTAGTTTTCATTTGCATGTTGAACATTTTTTCATATATTTGTTGACCATCCATATTATTCCTTCTGCAAAGTGCTTGTTCAGTTCCTTCGCCCATTTATTGATTGAATTATTTGATTTTTGTTTTGTTTTCATGTTTAAATTTTTTGAATTGTTTATATATGGAGGATGCCCATTTATTGTTTGAATTATTTGATTTTTGTTTTGTTTTCATGTTTAAATTTTTTGAATTTTTTATATATGGAGGATGAATTCTTAAATATTTTCCTCTTAGTAGCGTGTTTCCCTAGTACTGGGGATTAAACCCAGAGGCATCCTACCACTGAACCACATCCCCAGCTCTTTTCATTTTTTATTTTGAGACAGGGCCTTGCTAAGTTGCTGAGGCTGGCATTGGACTCGTGATCCCCCTTTCTCAGCCACCTGAGTAAGCAGGTGCGTATCACCTTGCCCAGCTGTTAAGGTGTGTCCAAGTTGAAGAAAACTAAGGCTTTTGGGTTGGTTTAGTCTTTTAATGAATTATAGCAGAAAAATGTATTATGCTCAGATTTGAAGGTATGTTTGGAGTTTATGTAGAAGGGTCAAGGAAGGATGTGTTGCTCCTAAGTGCTTTTATATAAGCGTAGTGCTCCTACGGAGGTCGTGAAATCCATATGACCATTCCCACCTCATAGTGATAGACAGTAGAGTTCAATGTTTAAAAATCATCTACCTACATTTCACGTCATGCAGATCCACATTGTTCCTAGCATCTGGCACTTTAACCTTTGCAAACCAGTTCCCAAAATACAAAGCCATTGTAAAAATGCACAGGTTTTAGCATTTCCTATGAGAATTTTGGTTGATGCTAATTTTTTTTTTAATTTTCTTTTTTGTAGTTGTAGATGGACAGCATGCCTTTATTTTGTTTGTTTATTTTTATGTGGTGCTGAGGATCGAACCCAGTGCCTCACACGTGCTAGGCAAGTGCTCTGCCACTGAGCTACAGCCCGGCCCAGATGCTAAATTTTGATATCTTTTCTGATATTTTCCATTTGATATTTAGTATTATCCCATCAAATCTGCCAAATGACTAATTCACTTAATTGTTTCAAATTCACCAATTTACCAAAAATGCCTCTCTCTCTTGACTCCTTACAGTTTGTAACAATTCACTTAGGCAGGATGGCAATTGATGACTTTTGAGGATTTCTACAAAGTTCTAAGTGATCAATTTGTATTTTGTTTTCCTAACAGTTTTCAACAGTATGACTCTGGCCTCACTGCAGCTGGGGGTAGCTAGAACAGAGGAGAAACAGGGAAAGAGAGGAGAGCCTATTCCCACCTGCTAATCCCACTGAGGACAGAGGCTGAGGGGGGCCAGAGGGAAAGCCCAGGGGACAGAAGGGGGTGGGCTGAAGTTGGGAAGAGTCTGACACCAAGAACCCCAAGCGCTCATACCAGCCCTGATAGTCCAACCAACAAAAATAAGGGGGAAAACAGCTTTGTTAAATATGCAAATTTAGTAAATTTGGTAAATTGGATTTTCAGCAGATTGAACCTTTGGTGAATTCACCATTTGGCAAGTCACTTTTTACCAATGAATCTAGTTCATAGAAAGTTCTCTCTTTTGCTTAAGCTAATATGAATCAGGTTTCTGTCACTCAAATCCAAGAAAATCCTAACCTAATGAGTCTCAGGAAAAATAATAACAAAAATAAGGGAGGCCAGGCGCCTAGGGAGGTTGAGACAGGAGGATCATAAGTTCAAAGCCTCTTGGCACAGGGCCAGGGGCAAGTTATTTTCTAGAATGTTGGCTTAGAATATTGACTGGGCCCAGTTGTTTCTACATGGTATATGTTCCTGGCCAAACCCTTGGCCTTCTTAAAAAGATAACAATACTTCTTTCCTTTAGCTTCTCTTTGACACATTAAAAATTTTTTCCTCAGCAAAAAGCAAGGCACTAAGCAACTCAGTGAGACCCTGTCTATAAATAAAATACAAAACTAGGGCTGGGGATGTGGCTCAGTGGTCAAGTACCTGAGTTCAATCCCCAGGACAAAAAAAAAAAAAAAAAAAAAAATGAGGAAGGAGTGTGGCTTGTTGAACAAGGGGCAGATATCGCCACTCAGATGGTATCCTGCAGATAGAAGGTATTTTATTTTATCCATCAGGAAGTGAGGTTTTGAAACTAAAAATAAGCACTAACAGGCAATGTGAAGTCCAACTAGTAGAAAGGGAGCAACTGGGTGCTTTTTTAGCTCAGACCTCCAGGCCAGATGACCCCAGCACTCTCAGAAATCTCTGTGCTGTCAGGGGAGAGAAGGGGCCCAAATACTAAAGGCAGGCAAAGGATCTCCTAGTTTCCCAAATGTGAACAGAGACCCCCAAGAGTAAAATCACTGTAGAACCTGACATAAATTTTCAACAAAATTCTAAAATTGTCAGAATTTACAAGTACTTAGAAAAAGCTACAAAAATCAGCATAAAGCTAATGGGAAGGAATTGGATAAAACTAACGTGAGTTCCTTTAAACAACATTTAAGATGAAGACCTACTCATCAGACTTGCCAGTGGCACAATACCAGGAAAGATAACTTATATTTTGGATGACAGAATCAGGATTCAAATTATCTTGACAAGCTAGAACAATAAGAAACCACCATACAATGAAGTTAATGTGAAGTTCTGCCTTTGGAATTGGTATGGCATTTGTTTGCGTGTGGAGAAGGAAAGCCTCTGGGGCCACATCTGTCCCCAAGACTCTAGTACTTGTGATTCTCCCAGTCACGTGCAGCATTGGGGTGCAAGTAAGAAACTTAGCACTAGAGAAGAGAGATAGAAATCATTCTTTTGGGTTAATTTGCACAGGGCAAGGGGCAAGTTATTTTCTAGAATGTTGACTTATAATATTGACATGGGCCCAGTTGTTTCCACATGGTGTAGGTTCCTGGCCAGAACCCTGGCCTTCTTAAAAAGATAGCAGCACTTCTTTCCTTTAGCTTCTCTCTTTGACACATTGAAAATTTTTTTCCTAAGCTTCCTTTTTTCAATACCTGAAACTAAAAGAAATATCCAACATATTTATGGCCAAAAAAAATGGTTTTTGCATTTAGTATTTTTTTACTTGAGGATTTCTTTTTAACTTATTTCAAAAAATATGGAATGTCCAATTTTCTGATTTTCATACATTTTGTAACCAGAAAAAAAAATATTTCAATGTTATAATTTATTTTAGATGATTTTTCTTCCAGAAACAAAGCAACTAGTTAACCAATAAATGAGCATAAAATTTTCATAGTGGAAAAAATCAGTTTGATCCTTGGTATGACAGAATTATTACAAAATGAAGCAAAGAGTTACATCCTGATCTAGGGAGAAATATACCAGGCATAGAATATCACCAAAAAAATGAAAAGAATCTGACTGAGAGCTTAAGAAGAAAAGAAATTTAGGTATAAAATGGAAAAGCACAGCAGCCTTACAGGACCAGATGACTCAGAACTCCTTGTCAGAAAAGAGAAAAAAAAAATCAGGGAACAATTTGTTAAGGGATATTATATTTCTTGAGTATCAAGACAAATGGAAAAAAAAAAAAAAAAACCAAGCCCAGCCTAGCTAAATTATGCCATTCAGAATTAGTAACTTTCCACATCTGAAGCTTCTTTGATGCATGGCAATTCTTGGCCTTCTCTGTTTAGCATATGCACTGAATTAACAGACCTAGTAGGAAGGAGTATTTGACAGGAAACAGGCAATGTGGTTTCTGGTCCTAACGCTACCATCAGCTAGCTGTAAGCCTTTGAGGATGTCAAAATTTTTTTTGTTCTGTGATTTATCTAAAAGATTAAAAGACTGTACCAAATTTGCTCATTTAAAAAATATATATATTTATTTTTGTAAGATGAAAAAGATCTGGAGATCTGTTTCACAGCAGTGTGAATATACTTAATACTGCTACTGAACAGTACACATTAAAATGGTTAAGATCTCAAAAAGTAACATAATAATTGGTATTTGTTAGCCAGCAACATAGAAACAAGAAAAATCTATTTCTTCAAGCTCACTAACATATCAGACGTTGTCTTAGGCATGGGGTTGCAAAAACCAACCTCCTACAATTCTTTGTGGTCTATCCAGGGGAAAAAATGCATAACTCATAACATTTGTAGAAGTATAAATATGGTGGCTTACAGCACAAAGGTCAGAGTACACCTTCAGACATGCATGAGAGAGAGATGGGAAAAGTGTTCTGGGAAAAGGTCATCAAAGATGGGTTGTGTTTGTGCTGGCTTTTAAAGGAGATCTCTAAGTTTAACTTCTAGCCAAGTTGGAGTAACAAGATGAGATTTAGACTTACCAAAAAACAAACTGAATGAAACAGTGGATTTTAAGACACTGGTTATCAACAGTGAAGCACAGCCATCCTTGAGAGACCAGAACCCACGAGAGGAGCACTACAGTCACCCCCGCCTACTGCCTGGCGAGTATCTAGCCGTGGCACCTAGAGCTTGGGAGACCAGGGTGGCTGTAGTTTTCAGGACAGCAGCAGAGAGGAGACCCACACAGGGAGAGAACTCTCGTTGTTCCTCTGACTGCTGATGTGCACATGTGTATGATACAGCTACTTGAGGATCAAGAAAGAACAGTCCAAAAAGATTAGAGGTACCAAGGCCTGGCACTTTCAGAAAACAAAAAGTAATGCCTGTTCCAGAAACTAGAGTGGAAAACCTATAACAATCCTTGGAGCACTGTGTGTCACGCACAGAAGGGTCTTGCTTTAGTAAGTGGGGAATCATTGGCCCTAAACTGAACACTAATCTCCTCTAACAAATCTTAACAGCCAGACCCAAAAGAACTAAATTTTCCCAAGTAACTAGAGGAATACATAATTATTTAGCACCCAAGTATGTGAAATTCACAGTGTTTGACATCCAACCAATAATTAGCAGGCCTGCAAAGAAGCAGGAAAATACACCCTATTATGAGAAGAAATATCAATGAAAACTAACCTAGAACTGCCACAGATATAGTAATAGCCAACAAGGACATTAAAATAGTTATTGACTGTGTTTTAACAAAAAGTTAAAGTTGTAAAAGACTCTAAAAACACCCAAATCAAACTTCTAGGAAACTATGTCTGACATGAAAAAAAAAAAAACAGCGGGTGAGTTTAACAGTATATTAGACATTGCAGAAGTAAAGATTAGTGAATTTGAAGACAGCAATAGAAACCATCCAGAATGAAACATATCTCCATCAAGTTGCTCAAAAACCAGGATAAGAGTGAAATCTTAAAAGTAGCCAGAGGAATAAGACACATTGTATACAGAGGAATAAAGATAAGGATGATAACAGGTTTTTTATTGGAAACAGTGCAAGCAAGAAAGCAGTGTAGCAACTCCTTTAAAGAACTGGAGGAAAAAACTGTCAACCTATAATTCCACATCCTGCAAAAATACCTTTAAAGACAAAGGTAAATTAAAGACTTTTCAGACACACAAAAGATGAAACAATTCATTCACAGAAAATGCACATTATGAGAAATGTTTAAGTCTTCAGGAAGAATAAAATATACAATATGAAAATATAGATCTCCAAAGACTAACGAAGAACACTAGAAAAATTGTTACATGAGTAAATTCATAGCATTTTTTCTTATTATTTAAATCTTTTTAAAAGACTTTTTTTAATTTTCTGTTTAAAAAATAACAGTAACAGGGGCTGGGGTTGTGGCTTAGCGGTAGAGTGCTCGCCTAGCATGCATGAGGCACTGGGTTCGATCCTCAGCACCACATACAAATAAAATAAAGATGATGTGTCCACCTAAAACTAAAAAATAAATATTAAAAAATAACAGTAACAAATAAATGTGGGTCAATTCATGAATAGAATATAGCAAACCTAAATATTTATACCCCTAATGAGAGAATTTCAAAATATCTTAAGCAAAAACTAATAGAACTATAAGTAAAACTAGGGAAATGTACAATTGTAGTTGGAAATTTCAGTACTCCTATCTCAGCAATCAATATAAGAGTCAACATAAAATTATTAAGCCTACAGAAGACCTGAACACTGTGCCAAAGGAAATGAATTAGCATATTTTTAAACTTCCTACCTTATAACAAACACCAGGACACATGTTATTTTCAAGTACTTATTTGCCAAGATAGAGTATATTCTGGGCCTTGTCATAGTCACAATGAATATAAAAGGTTTCGAGATCTCTGCCATAATAAAATCAAATTAGAAATCAGCAACAAACAGGTCTTTAAAAAATTTCTTCAAAAGTAGGAACCAAATAACACTCCAAAGTAATCCATGGGTCAAAGAAGAAATCAGAAGATAGGATTTTGAACTGAATTAAGATGAAGACATCTGTGTTCTCTTGCTAAAGCAACACTTAGGTGTAAGTGTGTAGCACTAAATGCCTAGGTTAGAAAAGAAAGATCTCAAATAATGATTCAACTTCCACTCCAAGAAAGTAGAGGGGCGCTGGGGTTGTGGCTCAGTGGTAGAGCACCTGCTCAGTACATGTGAGGCACTGGGTTAGATCCTCAGCACCACATAAAAATAAATAAATACAATAGAGGTATTGTGTCCATCTACAACTAAAGAAGAAGAAGAAGAAAGAAAAATCAGAACATATTGAAGAAAGCAAAAGAAGAGAAACAAAATATCAGAATAGAAATCAACAAAATTAGAAAAATTATAGAAATATCAGTTAGACCATCTGGTAAGATTGATTATGAAAAACAGAAGAAAAATTCCCAACATCAGAATAAGAGGTTTGTTTTTTGCTTTTTTAAATTTATTTATAACTGATAAACAAGAGCATAAAAACTATACCTACTTACAGGATATTGTATGATATTTTGACATGTGTATTGTGTGATGTTCTGGTCAGATTACACATACCTGCCTACTCAAACATTCATCATGCATGGTAAAAACATTCAAATTCCTTTCTCCTAGATGTTCATCATCTGTGGTCACCCTACTGGCAGTAGCACGCCAGACCTCCTTAGTCTCGTCTAACTGTGTGACAGCACAGAGTCTGTTGTGGGGGGGGTGGATATTTGAGTGTGATAATGTTTTCACCTCTCAAAACCTGTCAGACTGTACACTTTGGATATGAGCTTACTTGCCACGTATGCTTCAACAAGGCTGTCACTAGAGATGACTGGGGTCTGGAGTGTAGGGAGGGAGTCCAGGTGGAAAAGGCCGGTACATTTTGGATATAAGGAGACAGTATGCACAAAGACATAAAGGATCTATTTGAAAATACACTGACACTATTCTGAAAACTGTCATCCAGTGCGGCAAGGTCAGAGTCGGGTGGAAGGATGTGGAAGGGTGTGGCACGAAATACTAGAAGGGTCCCTAGGTATGGCCAGGTGGTTAGGACCATGAAGGTAATATAGATGAGTTTGAATTTATGCCAAAGCAGAAGGAAATCGCCTAGGAGAACGAGTGGCATGAAAAGAGGAGCCAGGCTGGAACCCCAGGCAGCTCCTGTGCTGAATGGATGACCAAGCTGAAAGGAGGTGTCTCACAGAAAGCAGAGGGGGACATCGTGGTCATGCCTCAGCCTAAGAGGAGATCTGCTGGCCTTTGAAAGTGTCTGCAGTGAGGGGTTTGGATAAAAGCCAAATTGGACACACAAACTGATTTAAAAGACTGGTTAGAAAGTAGGGACTGATCTTTAAAGTATTCTTATCTCTATTCTGTGGTTTAGTCAAGCTCAAAAGTTTAATTTCTCATATTGAACAGATTCAAGAAAACCAGTTCCAGGTGTCTGATCTCTAGGTGAGAACCTGAAAACCCAGTGGTAAATGTGTTCTGAATTTGGGCAGCCAAGGATGTGGAGAAAAAGGGAAGCTTACTCACCATTGGTGGGAATGTAAATTAGTGCAGCTACTATGGAAAACAGTACGGAGGTTCCTTAGAAAAGTAAAAATAGAACTACCATGTGATCCAGCTATACCACTCCTGGGTATAGATCCAAAGGAAATGAAGTCAGCTTGCAAAAGAGAAGCCTGCAAGCCCGTGTTGATTGCAGCACTATTCACAATAGCCAAGAAACAGAATCGGCCTGCGTGCCTGTCAATAAACGGACAAAGGAAATATGGTATAGATACTCAGTAGAGTATTACTCAGCCATAAAGAGGGAAATCATGTCAATTGCAGGAAAGTGGATGGAACTAGAGGACATTGTATTGAGAGAAGTAAGCCAGACACAAAAATACAGGTATTGCATGTTTTCTCTCATATATGGAAACTGGAAAGAGTAAAAAAGACAACCTAGAAGAGGGACTATTAGTGAAGGGGACCATCAGGAAGGGGAACAGAAGAGAGGGCAGGAGAGAGGGCAGGAGAGGGTAGAAGGATCAAAGAATGACATAGGCATGTGTGGAAATATCAGAGAAACCCATCAATTTGTATAATTAATATGCATTAACAACTATAATTTCAAAAATCAAAAAAAAATCATTCAGTTTGGCAAGTTAATGCTGATTCCTACAAGAGCAAGGTGCTTAAGTTTTTGTTCTGTTTTGACAGCCTAATTGTGTAACTGAGCAGTGGTGAGTGATCCCGAGAAGGCAGAGGTATGGTCTCCAAACCTTATTATGCACATGCGGATTCTGTGTCCATCCCTCAGGAGGCTCGCTCCCTCTCTGGTTGGACTGTAACTTTCTATTCCTCTCATGTGGGTTTTTAAAAGAATGCAGGGCCACTAACAAAGAGAAATATTTTCACCAAATAACTTGTTTTATGTTTATGAGGTTCCCAAACCATCTTCTGCTATTTTCTCCTATGCGATTGCTGCCAACATTTCTGATGTTTTATAAACCTGAGCACTTGAAGAGCTACCTCAAGGGTCTCTTCGAAACCTGTTTCTGAATCTTGAAAATTCCATCTGTTAGATTCTTATTTGGGCTCTATTTTCAGTTGTCACTAGGGGAAACCAAATCATATTCATTATTTTGTGTGACTGTCCTTGGAGCCCTTGGTAAATAAAGGCAGCATTGTTAGTTAAACGATAGCCATCTGTTTGTTCAGAGGAGCACACTCCCATAGAACACTTGCACCTCCCGCAAAAGGTAAGGTGTGAAAATAAACATCCGGACCCCTGGCAGATCTCGATGAACTGTTGGGTATTACATATTACCTCTGTTCTACAGCATCCAGTTTGAAAGAGAGGCAGTAGGACATCAAAGATGATATTATATTAAAACATCAGAGTTCCCACAGAAGCACATTTCCAAGGCACATGGACAACCCCCACATCCTTTCATCCGATTTAGGTGGTTTTGGCATTCTGAACAGGATGTGACATGCTTTGGATATGGATTACAGAATATTCTTTAAAGTTCTGTGTTGCTCAAAAGACTTTTTCACCTTCCTTTTATGACAGATTAGAGGTAGAAAGTCCCAGTTGTCCTCAGGAAGCCTTGGCAGATGACTCCAACTCCAGATTGCTAAATGTGCTCTCCTTTGTTGCATCTATCCTAGATAGAGGAGTAAGAAGGTCAGGAGATCCAGGTGCCTTTAAGTATGAAACCTTGTGGTTTAAGAACTCGCCATCAGTCATAGCACTTGGAACTAAATAGCAAATAGGGCAGAGGAGCGAGCTCGCCAATTCTGCAGTGTTCTTTGGAAAATAAATACTTTGACATGCTTCCTCTTCCTTCTCCCTGACTCACCCTGATCTACCTAATGATGAGCTAATTTTGTTGCAATTTTATTCTTAAATTCTATTAGTGGATTCTCCTCAGTAGGCAAAAACAAGGCAACGGAGGCTTCTTGTGGTTTTGAGGTTCCTGTCTGCCTTGTTTCTGAACCCTCGCTGCTCTCACCTCTCTCGGATGAGGGTATTGACTGACCACAAACCAGAAAGCTTACTCTGTTGGTGATAAGCACAACTGGAACCTACCTTTTAAAAAGTCCTGCTTCCTTTCCCACCGTCATGGGTATGCTGACCACTGTGGGTGGATAGCTGTTGGAGGTCGTTGAGCGGAGAAGCATCCCAGGAATTCTGGAGACTACTTGATGATTTGTCCCTGACCTGTCAACCTAGCTAGGAAGTCTTCCAAAACCCTCTCCTAGTTGCATTTAATGACACCCCATATCCAATCAATACTTTACTTAAGTTAATTCAATATAAAGAGAATGAATTTATAATAAAAACTCATATATTTCTATTGTACTTATTCAAAAATTTCATCAGTAAATAAAAGGATACAAAATAAATACCTGGAAATAAATGGAATGCAGAACTTTGTAGCTTGAGGCTCCTGCCTAATGACTTTTTTAAATGGATTGAGCTACATAGAGAAGGTCACTGAAAGATCCTGGGATTGGAGCTACAGAAATATAAAGGGCATTTGGCCTGGACCCAAAGGAGCCTCAGATTTAGACACTTGCTAACTAAGTTTAGCTCACAGGAGGTGAAGGTTGGTGAGGGAAATGGAAATTCCAAGAGAAGGGAGGATGTTAATGTCTTCACCTTAGAAAATGAGGAATTAAGAAATATATTTTTTCCAGTTCCTTATTGATTGAATAAAAATAAAAGATGCATATATTATTTAATATAGTCAAGATAATCATAATCCCAGCTAATCATAATTTGGGAAACTGAGGCAAGAGGAACACAAGTTCAAGGCCAACCTCAGAAACTTGGTGAGACTCTGTCTCAAAATAAAATAAAAGGTCTGGGGATGTAGCTCACCGGTAGAGTTCTCCTGGGTTCAATTCCCAGTACTGTTAAAAGAAGAAGAAGTAAAAGAAAGAGGAGGAGAAGAAGAGGAGGAGGAAGGGGAAGGAGAAGGAGTGGGAGGAATAGGCATAGGCTTATACTGATTAAATTTTAGATGAGGAGAAAGGGAATTATTAGTGTTATAAACCCTGATCTGTCATAAAAGGAACTCAGGGGATAACATGTAAAGTTTATAAATTAAGAGCACTATAAACAAGTTAGTTAGTGACTGGAGCTAACCATGAAAAAATTAAAAATAGAAGTAACTTAAAACAAACATAACAGAGGGATCCTGGGTCAAGGAGCTATTGCGTTTCCCTTGTTTCAGCCTCTGTGTGAAATTCCTTTGCCAGGGAATAAAAAGGTAATGTTTTTAATCACCCAAACAAAATAGAAGTTCTGGCTGTTGAATGGAAGTAAATGCTTTCTGATTTCCCAAAATTAAATGAACAGGGGGGGAAGAGGGTTTGAAAGTCTTATCTCTTGAAAATAGTACTGAGGAACTATTGGTATGCTACCAAGTGTCAGGAAAAAAGGGTTAATCCTTCCTTGCTCTGAAGAAATGTCAACATTTAAATTTCTAATTTAAACCCTATTCTGTCTAGAGAACAGGGAATTACCATCCCAGTTCCTACCAGAATTTACAGTTTTTCTAGGCCATTTGGCAAATTTAATGGAATTGAGAGTTCCCAGAAAGAGAGAAAAGCTTGACATAGGGCACAGTCCAAAGGAACAGAAGAACAGAGTAACAGGACCCTTACAAAGTTCTAGCTGAGGGCAGAGCTGATTGAAAGGTTGCAGCTATTCATTTTAAGTAGGACTGTGTGGTCCATTTACTGACCGCTTACCTAGGGTGAGGTCTTCTCCATCCCCTGCCCCTGCCTGCTGCACCCCAACTCTCCTCTGCCCTCCTTTCCCCTCTGATCTCCTTCTCTCCTGCCCCACAGGCGAGCCCAGCACACCTCTTGCAGATCCACCTACCCAAGCATGACTAGTAAAAAGACCCCACTAAGCTCTCTCTTCCAAGTGCCATTTTGAGTCAGAAGAATTTCTCTTCAGTATTTTTATTTACTTTCCCTTCACCTCCCTCAGCCTGTTTGTGGCATGACTTCCGCTTCCCTTTTGCCCATCCTTCTCCCACTCCTGCCTGCGGGAGCCAGCCTTTTCTAACCTCAGGATAAAACTAATCAACCTCTTCTTTTCCTCACCTCGTGTTCCCGGAAAACAGACAGGTGCACTAGGTAACTTGGATTCATGAAAGATCCTTTATAGCATTAATAGACACCGTGTGTGTGTGTGTGTGTGTGTGTGNGTGTGTGTGTGTGTGTGTGTGTGTGTGTGTGTGTGTGTGTGTGTGTGTTAGAATCAGGAAAGTTATGTTAGAAATCCACTGGCGTTCCATCCATAGTTCCTCAATATTTAGCCTAATCCCAGGGCCTGAAGCTGAGTGTTATGGAATCCACCCATGTACAGATGAATCATGCCAAACTGGGATCTCACCTAGTCTTAGATTTACTTTAACTTTACAGCAGTAGCTATAAAAGGAGCTTTGAAAGCGTGGAGAATGTTGGAAGAGCCCCCAGAACGTGCGTGTGGTGTTCCCAGTGTGCTGCACGAGAGGTCTGACAGGAGGAGACCACCTCTTGCTCCCCATCTGACAACCCAGGAGGTTTAAGTATGGTGGTGAGGTTTTGACCATCCAAGACGGATTAGATAATGGCAGACTCTGGGTAGCACTGCTCTTCCTCCTTCACGACACCTAAGAATAGACATTTTATATGGTGAATGGGGTTCAGATCGGATCACTCCATGAGATCCCCTGGTTCTGGCTTCTGCTCACCTCTTACCAGCAGGCAGTTCGTGCATATGAAGGTGAGATACCGCCAGGAGGGCCTTTAAGATTCCAGCCAATTCAGGGCAGTGGTCAGATCTAAACAGAACTCATCCCTGCTGGCTGAATTACTGCTGCTTTAAAGACCTCCAGGGGAAAATATCCCACAGTTCCCGTGGTGATTTATTTAATGACTTTAAACATCCCACTCAGGAAATCTGGTCCTATTTCTAACCAAAATCCCCTGTGCTGTGGTTTCTTCTCCTTCTCAGGGACTGTGGGAAATAGCTGTCCCCATCTAGTGACTCACCCCATGTTCTCATCCCCTGACCTTTTATCTCTCCTTTACCCTCAGCTCTCATTTTCTGGCTCCTTAATAGGCTCAGATTACACATGCTACAGATCCACCACAGCTGGAAAGCTCCTGTGCTGGGATGGCTCTTGAGTCACGTTCAAGTCCTCGCTCTCTGATTAACTGGAAATGCAGAGTTAGTTGGATGTGAGCACTTCCCAGTCATCGCTTATCCCTCCGGGATTGATGATCTCAAGAGAGGGAAAACCCTGAGAAAGGGAACTCACCTTCCAGGGCGTGTGCCATTGCTCACCCAGTGGGAGGTGACATTTTCCTGTGTCTGGGGCATGTCCTCTTGCTCCCTTGGGAGTTCCCACCACAGGAAACAGGTTAGATAGGGAAGAGTTGCACTGGAGTTTCCGTGTGTCCTCCTTAGCAGGAACCAATACAGAATTGGCCCGGCTGGTCGCGAGCAACGTGTTCCAGCTAAAGTTGAAGGGGACCTGTGGGCTGCTGCCCACACCATATGGAACACTTCTGAGATTAGTCACTGCTTAGCAGGCTCTGGCTTTGGCCTAGAGTAAACCTATCTCCAGGAAACAGTAGAAGTGAAATATGCCTATTCTGTCTTCACCCTGAGAAAGCAGATTGCTCATAGAAGGTTTCTCCTTCTACACACTCACTTATGTGGAAATCCACAGAAGTTTCTGTGAAACCAGGGCAGTCAGTAACAGTGTCATAAAACATTTATCGACAACATAGATCTCAACATGTTTATTTAAAGGGTACCAGGTCATGCTGTCATGGAATTTATTTATTCATTATCAACTAAAATGTCCTGAGCACTTAGAACTTACAAAACACTCTCCTACATGTGGGGGGGCAGCCCCCAACCTCCAGGACCTCACAGTCCAGAGAGAGTAACGTGCAGAAAAACAAATGACAATGGCCCAGTAAAGGTCACACTGAAGTGACTGGGAGCAGAAAGACCAGAAACCCCCCAGCTGTGCCTTGGAGCTGCCTAGAAGGGAAACCCTTACCCATCCAGCAGGGAGGACAGGCCCTCACCAGGTCCACCCGAGTCAGGGAACATGGATTCATGTCAGCTTGTCAGACACCTGTGTAGGTGACCAGAGGCTCTAGACCGCCAGGGACAGTCTTATTTTCTGCCAGTTGCCCATAATGAATAATAGAGCTGCCTCCTTCAGCTCCCAAGAGTATGCCAGCAGATGACGAATCCCGTGGCCACCTGACCTATGCACCATGCACAGGGTGCTGGTGGGTTATTCAAGGCAAGCAAACTGATAAGATTTGTGTTTTAGAAAGACAATTCCCATGACCCTAAGGAAAACAGTGTGCAGAGGGACGAAACCAGGGAAGAAGAATTAGCCATCACTCTTGTTGAAAACTCACCATATTCTAAACACAAATTTGCCTAAACCTTAGTTAGAATAATGTCTCCATTTCCAATTATAATTTCTTGAACTTTATCAAATTGCGTAGATGTTCTAAATGTATCTGAGCCTTTTAAGTTCTTAGTAATCTTCAAAAATAATACTAGCTGCCTGCTACCTGTGAACCTGCCTGGTTTTTGTTTTTGTTTTTGTTTTTGTTTTTAATAATATCACACAGACATAAAAAGGATTCTAAGAAACACTTGAAAGGAAAAAGAATCTTAAGACTTTCTTGGGGAAAAGGTCTTAATGCAGAGAAGCTCCGATCACCCAGGTTTGGGTTGGCATGATCTTTTTCTGGGAAGGTGTCACTGACCATTATTGTGACACACCCTTTGGAATGTTTTGCTAGTCTTGCAAACAGGTTTTACCAAGCCACCCACACTTCTCAGCTCTCATTACTGAAACTAGTGAATGTATCTCTGCGACAGATGACCTGGATAGGGGCGTAGTCTCTGAGGCACAGAGCTGAGTTAATTGGACATGAAGACAGAATC
This sequence comes from Marmota marmota marmota, assembly GCF_001458135.2. Lineage (NCBI taxonomy): Eukaryota > Metazoa > Chordata > Mammalia > Rodentia > Sciuridae > Marmota > Marmota marmota. The sequence continues at coordinate 6,888,595 of NW_025999891.1, read as the reverse complement.
AGTCACAGCCTCAGTCTCACAAGGCACAGTCAGTAAAACGCGCTCCGTAGGTGTGCTCCTGTGATCACCCACTCCTGGCATTCAAGTGCCTCCTTCTGGGGCTGCTTGGACTTGATGACTAAGAATGATGAGGGCAGAATGAGACCCCACAGTGGCCAAGTCATCTTGAAGGGGTGGCTGCAGGTGGAGCCCGAGGCACTGACGTGCTCCTGCTAGAGAAGCAGCGTGACAGGCAGAGAGAGAGACTCAGGCTTTGCTTGGAGTCTGCTTTCAGTACATCCTGCCACTTCCTGGGTGGGAGCCTGGGACGTTCTCTCAGCCTTGTACCCGTTTCCTGGCCGGCCAGTGAGGATAACAGCGCCTCCTTCACTTGATTAATGTAGTCAAGCACCTAGCACAGGTGTGGCACACAGTAGGTGCCCAGTTGATGGTAGCTCATTTCATCACGCCTGTCACACCATAGGTTCTGGCCCAGTGCCTTATTCCTTCATTCAGCATATATTTTTTGAGCACATTAACTTGTGGAGCACTCTTCTGTGCCCTGGGGGTACACTGTGAGCAAGAGAAACAATTCTCGGGATGCTGACACACAGATTCAGCTCTCCTCTCTTTGTTTCCCTCTCAGTGTGTTAATTTCTGCCACCGCCACCACATTTATTGCCCTTGCCCTCAACCAGAAGCTGCCTTTTCCTCAGTGGTTTTTCCTCTTAAGACCCCCAAAGGCCAGCACCCCTGTGGCTAGCTGCTTCTGCCTCTCGGCCAATTCTGGCCGAGTAGCCTGAGCAGGGCTTCAGCATCACGGTCTGCCCCCGGGCCCAGCCCGAGGCTCCTACCTTGGAGGCCAAGCTCATCTTCCTTGCCTGGGTTGAAAGATCAGAGGAGTGTGCGCCAGGGCTTTGGCACAGTCCCTGCCTGGCCGCCTGGTCTAGTTAAAAAGAAGTTTAAAGGAAGAAAGACCAAAAGAGTGAAAAGAGTGAAACCTTTTTTTTTTTTTTTTTTTTTTTTTTTTTTTTNTTTGGGCTGAGGATACAGTTCAAAGAAAAAAAAAAAAAAAAAAAAAAAAAAACCCTGCCTAGCCTGCATGAGGGCCTGAGTTTTTTTTGTTTTTGTTTTTTTTTTGTTTGTTTGTTTTAAGTATTTTAAAGAACTTTTGGAAGTTTACATTTAAGGCTCTACATTTATTAGAACTGCTTCCGGTGGTTAAGACAACAACCCTGACTAACTCATGTTACTACTCTGAGTTGATTCCTTGGGGCTTCAATTAAGTAGGTCAAAAGATATTTTCTCAGCTCTGGATAAGGTCCAGTAATGCACTCCAAATCATGCCACTCCCCACTTTGATGCCTTCTAGATAAGGTCTGAAATCATTCCCAGGACCTATGTGGTGTGGCCCACTGCTCCTCACGCCCCTCTCCAAACCCCTCTCCTGTCCCCACCTTGACTTCTCCAAACAAGCTGTACCCCCCCCCACTCCAACATCAGAGGAACAGTTGAAAATGGAATTAAGAGATGGGCCTCTGTGGTGCTCTGTTACCTCTTAGGAGAACTCTTTATCCTCTTAGTTTATAATTGTCTGTATACTTTTCTCCCCATAAATGAATTAGAGGTTCGTTGAGAGCAGGGAACATGCCATGTGTGTCTGAATCCCCACAGCACCTAGCACAAGAGCAGTAAATAAATACCAAAGGAGGGAAGGAAGGCTGCAGCCATTGCGGTCAGCTCTGGCCAAGGACAGGAGCTTGTGGACGCCACCTGGGCCGTCCACACACCACGGCACTGACTGAGAGCCTCACAGCAGTAATTGCCAAGTGGAGAGTGTTGGCCTAGAGAGAGGGACCTCACACCAACACATTTTCCTGGGTGATGCTGTGAAGGAAGCTGATGTGAGCTTCATTTCCAGGTTTTTATGAGTAGTTAGAAACTTCAGAGGAAGAGGAAGAAAACCTACTGGCTATTTGACAGCCCCCTGCTCAGTCATTTCAACCACCCAAAGGGAAGGAAGTGGAGAGGGGTGAGGATCCTCGCCTGTGTAGCCTGGGCTCTGCTCACAGCTCCACTGAGCCCCAGCACCTGTGGCAGCGGCAACTCCACACAGATGTTGGAAGCTGGTAGTGAACAAGAGAAGGACTTCTCCACCTTATCTCCTGATGGTCAATGGGCATGCTGGAGGCATGTAATGGCTTCCAGATTCCCTACAGTTAACCAAAGCAGATTTCAGTCAATTGTTGATACATCTCACTATCTCTTGCTACTTTTATATTTCCTCAGATCTTTTAGCCCAGCAAAAATAGTAATAAACCAAATTATTATACTTAATTCAGGTGGCATTTAAAAAGCCAAATACATTAAATTAATTATATGGTAGCTCATCTTAAACCGCTCTGTAGCTGTTGGAGGCGTGATCAAATGTCATACAGACAGTGAAGGGACAGCACAAGCAAAGAGAAAAACTGTGCCCCCTTTTAGCTCCTCCTGCACAAAGCAGACCTTACTTATGTATTCAGCAGCACATGCTGAGACACCACATCTGAGCTTCAGATGAACGGAGTCATCACACAGTAATTTGATATCTGTGTGTTCAGAAATACATAAGAAAATGGACAATTCACCAGAAAGAAAGATGTACAAATGGTTGATAAACAATTGGGGGTGGGGGGTGGGTAGAGTTCAACTTCATTAATAATCAGGGTTTTTTTTTATCTTTAGCTTATCTTTTTTTTTTTATTCTAATCAGTTATACTTGACAGCAGAATGCTTTTCGATTCGTTGTACACAAATGGAGCAGAATTTTTCCCTTCTCTGATTGTACCTAAAGTAGGATCACACCATTTGTGCCATCATACATGTATCTAGGGTAATGATGACCATCATAATCAGAGGTATGTTAAGTAAACAATAAGATACCGTTTGTCCTTCAGCTCATTGTGGTTTGTCTTTACGGTCACTGTCTTTAGTTGTGCAGATGAAGTGGGAGTCTGTGTCGCAGTCCGGCTGCAGCAAAATAACCGGGGGGTGACGAATAACTTGTGTNGCGGGGGGACGAATAACTTGTGTACGTTGATACAGCAGGAGTGGGAGCCGTTTATTGCAGGACAGGAGCAGTATTTATACATTCCACAGAGCTTATCTAATTAGCATAAACTAGATACATCAGTCAACCAATAAGGAATCTCCACACTTAATGGCTTGTTTTTGTTACTTCTCAAACCACTCCCTCTGGCATTTTGCCAGGCACCATCCAGACTTGTTTACGAACTTTAACATTCCCCTGGCAAAATGCCAGGTGTTATTTTGACTTGTTTACAGACTCTAACAAGTCTGCACTGAGATCTTGCTGCTGAGAGGAAAGAGATGCCATTTGAAAAGGTGAATCTGAAGTTTTCCAGATGTTCTTCCCCTTTAAAAGGTGGAAAGAAAATATCATAAAATATTAATTGTAATTATTTCAGGGATTACGTTATACATCTAGAATCAGAGGGAAAATAAACATTATTTTATTTATTTATTTAATGCACATAGCTCTTGCTATGTTTTTGAGAAAAACTTGTCCTAAAAAAATAATCAGAAATGGGACCAAATTTATATGTCAGGATGCCTATAGAAGTTATTTATAAAGCATGAAAATTTTAGAAATAGCCTAAGCAGTAGAGGAGGAAACAAATATTGGGATAGTCATGATGAAGTTTTTTAGGGCCATTAAAATTTATCTTCCCAGCTGGGTACAGTGGTGCACACTTACAATCCCAGCCACTCGGGAGGCAAGGCAGGAGGATCACAAGCTCAAGGCCAGCCTCAGCAGCTTAGTGAGACCCTGTCTCAAACTTACAAAAAAAAAATAAAAGGCCAGGCATAGAGCTCAGTAGTAAAGCACCCCTATGTTCAATCCCCAGTATCACAAAAACAATCTTTTTGATGCCAAAATTGCTTATGATAATAAGGTTTTTTTAAAAAAAAAAAAGTAGGTAAGATTATATCCAAATTGTGATCACAATTCATTCATCTTTGAGAAAATATGCATTAAAAGAAAGCAGAAATGTACCAAAATGGTTAAAGTTGAAGGTTTTTGTTTTTTAATACATGCTCATTGAAGTAAAGCAAGAAAGTTCAAAGATGTTCTTTGAACTTTTCTGTGTTTTCTTGCTTTACTTCAATGAGCATGTATTACTTGATAATCAAGGGAAGCTCGAAGCCAGGCGTAGTGGCGCACGCCTGTAATCCCAGTCCTTGGGAGGCTGAGATAGAAGGATCACAAGTTCAAAGCCAGCTCTCAGCAATTTGGCAGACCCTAAGCAACTCAGTGAGCCCTGTCTCAAAATAAAACATTCTTTAAAAAAGAGAAAAAGACCTGGGGATATAGCTCAGTGGTAAAGAGCACCAGGGTTAAATTCCCAGTACTAAATAAAAGGGGAAGAGGGTATTGAAAGAAAACACAATTTTAACTCTGTATGGCAAAAGCTAATCACTAGAAGAATATGTAAAATATTAATGTTACTATTATTAACATGTCAAAATATTAATATTTCTCTAGATGGTAAAATAGTATGATAGGTGAAATTTTGTTTCTTCATACTTTTCAAATTATCTACAATTGAATATGCATGAATTTCAGATTTAGAAAAAGAATTTGGAAAAAATGAAAGCAAAAAAGAAAAGTTCAAAACGTAAATGTGACTGAGCTCGTGTCAAAAGCTAGAAATGCTCATATGCTTGTAAACATCTTCAAAAATGTAGTTTTCTGGGCCTGGGGTTGTGGCTCAGCAGCAGAGCACTTGCCTTGCACACGGGAGGCACTGGGTTCGATCCTTGGAAGCACATAAAAATAAATAAATAAGATAAAGATATTGTGTCTATCTACAACTAAAACAATATTTTTTTAAAAAATGTAGTTTTCAGAAACATTCACCTACTAACCATGAGAGTCAGAATTTTTAACTTTAGGTGTAAGAGCTTTGTATTGTGAATCATTTATTGCAATTGTATCTAGGTATTAATATATTCTTAAATCAAGCACCTCCATATCAGATATTTCTTTCTTACAGTAGTTTTCATGAAATCGTACCATCTCTGAGATATTTATGAACTTTGAGAACTCTATCTCTGATGACCTGCCATAGCTATGTGTTAGTCACCATATTCATGCAAAAATAAGGGACTAGACCATTCCTCAGATTAGTTGCATATTTTAACATCAGGCACATTCATTTTGCCATACTTTTTTGCAGTTGAATGAGGTTGCTGTGGGATGACCACTCTGTAGCTGCATTACAACACAACATCGATAAATGCAAAAGGTGGCACTGGGGCTGGGGTGTGGCTCAGTGGTGGAGCACCTACAGGGGAACTGAGGTGTGACTCAGTGAGAGAGCAAGTGCTTAGCTGGATGCAATTTGCAGCACCACAGAAATAAAGATAAATAATATAAAGTTCTGTAGCTGGGAATGGTTATAATTTATGTAGATTTCAAAAAATTTCTGAGTGTAAAATCAGAAAAAGAAAAAGGTTTAGCTGGGCACAGTGATGTACATCTGTAATCCCAGTGACTGTGGAGGCTAAGGCAGGAGGATTGCAAGTTCAAAGCCAGCCTCAGCAACTTTGTGAGAACTTGTCTCAAAATAAAAAATGGAAAGGGCTTGGGATGTGATTTAGTGGTAAAGCACCCCTGGGTTCAATCCCTGGTACCCAAAAAAAAGAAAGAAAGAGAAGTTAAAGGTAGTAAAAAGTGTTAGGGATAGAAATAATAGAATAAGAAGGCGATGGTAATAAAGTATGTGAGAAAAGTAAACTGAACTTCAGACAGACAATAGAGATCCCAATTGTATTTACATTAAAAGTATAGTATATGATTTTTATTTTTAATAAAGCCTTTTCTTTCAGAAACTTCCCCCAACAAGCAAAGGATAGAACATTCAGGATCTCATTCAGTAATTTAGAATCTCTTCAAAGGCAATCTAATTTGTAATACAAAGAAGATTTGTAGCTGAATGGCCTTTAGCCATTAAGCCTATTTTCATCTATAAAAAGGAAATTGAAAAAAAAAAAGGAAACAATGCACGACCAGCCTGAGGACCAAGTTTAAATTGTGCATGTACATGCACACACTCATGCACACACACACACACACACACACACATTCTGAGATGCTTGGTAAACCTGTGCAGAGAATAATAAAAACAGTTAACAACCTCATCCCTGGTCCACGCTAGGCTCTATTTAAAGCACTGTACGTGTGTTAACTCACATAAACCTCACAAGGCTAGAAGGCGGATCTTATCATCCCCATTTTATGGCTGAAGAAACAGGCACAGAGAGATTCAATAGCTTCTTCAAGATCACAGCTAATTAGTAACAGACAAGAACCCAGGAGGTCTGGATCTAGTGTCCCTAGGCCTAGCATCGCATCCCCTAGACTCTACTGCCTCTCAGATGTAAGACTCCAGTATTCAAAGCAGGAGGGAAATATTCAGAACAAAGTGCATTTGAAAATAGAAAATGAGAGGGGCAGCAGAGACGGACCTTGAACATGACCTCTGCGTCCTCTCATCTCCCTGGGAATTCTTACCACAGCAAACCCAGGGCGGGGACTGTGGTGGAGCCTCCTTTTCTGGAGCAGGAAACATTTCTGGGCCCTTGTTGTCAGTGTGGCGTTATTTGATGGCAGCCATTGAATGGAGAGTGGTTTGTTTGCTGTTTTCAAGTCACAGGTGGGCCTGTGATGACAGCCTCCCATTAGTTATTTTCTCTTTATCCTCAGTGAAAAAGCATTAATATAATGCGCTTCCGTAAAGTGTGAAGTAAAACACATTTAGTCAGACTTCAAAGAACAGCTCTTTACTGCCAAGGACAAATCCTCCCATTCTGCACTGTCCTAACTCTGATGTTAACTGTCAAGTGCTCATCGTTTCTCTCTGGTCTGTCGTGCCCGAGATGAGCTGCTCCTGGGGAGTCCAGAAACTCAGCGTGGAACTCACTCCTAAGATCAGGGAGGGCCCTGCCCCTCAGACTGTTGGTTGTTATTGTCCTGTTTTAAGTTAGACCACAGGTCGACAAACTAACCCCCAAACTAAATCTGACTCCCCACCGGGAAATTTTTACATTTTTTTAAATGTCTGGAGGGACAAAAATCAAAATAATAATAATAATTTGAGATGCCTGAAAAGTACATAAAATTCAAATCCAGTGTCCCTAAATAAAATGTAGGAACAAAGCCATTCTGGCCAAGTGAGTAGTTGCAATGTAGGCTGTGTGGCCCATAAGCTCTGCCCCTGAACTGGACCAACAACATCTCAGCCCCACCCAGGTGGATCCCCTTCACCAAAGATGAGCTCAGGCTGCCCAGTGAGAGGCTGGTTCTGTCTTGCTACATAATAACTGCAGTGCTGAAACTCTGTATTTAACATTTGGTCTCACAAGTCACTAACTATTCACTGCATTCATTAAAATGTCCAGCTGCCTTAATTAGAGCAGTGTCCCGACATTGTATGTGTGTTAACTATTTGAAGTCCCTAGGAGCACCAAGCCACATCCCAAGAGAAACATCACTGAGATACAGGTCCCACAAGGAGTCTGTAACTTCCTTAGGTTAAGGAATTAAGCAGTATTCACCTTTTGACAACCCAAAACACCTGTAATAGTCCTATTTTTCCTTCTTTTAATTTGATGATCTGAATGCTAAATTTGCTATTGTCCAATTTATAAAATTTGAATCTCAAGAATGAGTTGCTGACCCAATAGTTGCTGAAATTCATCTTCAACCCCACGTCTGCAGTTTAGGATGGGCTCCTGTGAGCTACAGCTGTCCTGTGGGCAGTGTTTCATGACTGGGAACAACTGCTCCGTCCCAGAATGCTGACCTCCTCCCACTTGGAGAGCCTCAGGAGCCCGCGTGGCCTTTCGTTCAGATCACCCGCTTATTGATCACCAGCATCATGCCAGGCCTTGACCACCATGCCGGGTGGGGACTCAGAGCACCTGCAGTTCACGGTGGGGGTGGGGGGGACACACAGGACACATCTATAAACTGCGGCAGAGTTAGAAAAACACAGGTCGACAGAGGTGGTAGAGATGAGGTGCGGACCCGTGGGAAGATAAGGGAAGGGTTTATGGACCAGTGGTCCTTCAGTTTTGTTCATTCCATAAGGAACCACGTGCCACGTGCCATGTCCTCAGCAGCCATGGGTCACATAGATAGCAGCCCTACTGTCCTCAACCATCCTTTCCACGTGGGCAGACACACCAAGAAAGCAGATGACTAAAAATAATTCTAAATGGTAATAAGGGCTAAGCAGGGTTCTGAGAGAGAAAATTAAAGGGTAACCTCTTTTGATAGAGTGGCAGAAAAGACCAGATGAAGAGGTGACGCTTATACCAGGACTTGGAAGATGAGAAGGAGCTGCTTGTAGGAAAACCAGTCCAGACACAAGGAGCAGCTACGCAGAGGCTCTGAGGCAGAAACGGACTAGGGGTGCTGAGGAACTGAAAGACCAGGCATTGGGGAGACAGTGGTGGGGAGAAGAGAAATGTGAGGGGGGCGTGGCTCTTGCAGCCCAGGGTCTGGAACTGTCCAGCTGGTTGGTGGACGTGCCCCTGACATGATGGGCCACAAATGTGAGATTCAGGAAGAGCAGGAAGAGCAGGCTGGGAAGCCAAGGAGGGGACAGACCGTGACGGGCCTCATCTAGCAGGCACAGGGGTGTGGTTTCACCCAGCAGAAAACAGGGCAACTGTGTGCTTCCTGGTCAAAATATTTTTTCCAACAACAGAGGACCTCCAACTGTGGAAATCTGGGGAATGAGCTGGGCACAGTATTGCACACTTGTAAGCCTAGTGACTCAGAAGGCTGAGGCAGGGGAATCACAGGTTAAAGGGCAACTCAGCAAGACCCTGTCTCAAAACTAAATAGGACTGGGGATATAGCTCAGTAGTAAAGCACCCCTGTGTTCAGTTCCTAGTACAAAAAGGGAAGGAGGGAAGGAGGGAGGAAGAAAAAAAGAATTTTTTGAAAATATAAATAAGTACACGAAGAAAAAAAATCTGTAAGCACACATCCAAACCATTTTTTAAATTTTAATAGCTTCTATGCATACATACATATGGTTTTCCAAAGGTGAGATTTCTCTACATCATCTATTTTATAATTGCTATTTCCCTTAACTATAGAGCCAACATTCTGAAAATGTCTTCCTGTGTCATTAGCTATTCTTTTTCTAGTACTTTTAATACCTACATGGCATTTCATGCTTAAAATGAGCTATTTGTTTAACCAGCCCATATTGTTGAGCATTTAGAATGTTCCCAGATTCCAGCATTTTAAAAAGTGCTGTAATAATTATCCTCAGGCAGATATGTTTACTCATATCAATAATTGTTTCCTGAAAGTTCCTAGAAATGGAATTATGGGGCCAAAGGGTATGTGTTTTTCAAGACTTTGTACATATTTCTAGATTAGCTCCAGGAGAGCTTACATGGCTTCATGCTCCCACCAGCCAAGTGTGAGTGTACCTCCCATGCCAAATCACTCTCTGGGTACTAGTTTAATTCAACAGTGTGGCAGGGAAAAGCTTTCTATATCCATTGTTTTCGTCTACAATTCTTAAATGAAATGGAACGTTTTGTCCTGTGGGTCTGCTTGTCATTTGTGAATTATACCCTTTGCTTTTTTCTTCTGGGATGTTCATCGGGTTGCCAATTTTTAAGAGCACTTTATACCTCAACCATTAGTCCTCATATTTGGTGCAATATTTTCCCCATCTATCTTTTCAAACTGCATTAATTTTTCTACAGAAGTTTTGCATTTTTATGTGGTCACACCTGTCTTCTCCTTTAGCCTTGGCATGAAAGTTTTAAAGTCTCACCCATCCAGAAGTCAGGTAAATATTCATTGATATTTCCCTCTCACTCTTCAATACTTTTGTAAATCTCAGTAATAAGTTAGCTTAATCAGACTTCTATGTTTAAAAGATAGTTGCAAAATTGTGGAGGAGGCTTTCAAAGGGAAGGAACCAGGTATTGCACTTGGTCATCAGGGATCTGTCTGTGCCTATGATTCTCTTTCTCTGCCCCACACAGTGCCACCCTGCAGCAGACACCCATCAGTGGTGTCTTTCCTCACATGCAGTGATTATCCACCTCAGGTGGGGGACAGGGATGGGAACTCCTGGCTCAGTTAAGACTCCCTGGGGAGAGTTAAAGGAAGGAGCACATTTAAGAGAGGTTTACGGGGTTTGCTGGCAGAGCTGGCAAATGACTGATCATAGAAGAGGAGCAGAGTAACAGGTGAGTGTCGGGATTTTCACTTGGGTGACTGAATAGTTGTGTTTCCATTAACCTAGACTCTGATGGGGAAAGGGGGCACAGTCAAAGCCTTGGCAAGAAGGGGAGGCACAGAGAAGATGATACAGACGGCTGAGGATTCATGCATTTTGAAGGGATATAAGTTAATTCAGGTCGAGATGCCCAAGCAATGAGGAACAGGAGTCTGGACCAAGGGCTGTGCTGGGGGTTGTAGGCTGGGAGCCAGCTACTTAGGGGAAGTTGAAGTAGTGAGAGTGAATGAAGCTCATCAAGGAGGAGCTGGGGACACTGAAACTCAAGGACGGGGGTGGGGTAGGGGTCAAAAAGGAGAAATAAGCAAAAGAAACTAAGAATTTAGCAAAGAAGTAGAACTCAGAATAACAACAGGGCCAAGAGAAAAAGAGTTTCAAGGGCAGGGACTGGTCCCCAGCACTGAAGCTTTCTAGCATGGAGCCCTCCGATTCCAGCTAGTGCTAGACTCCTCCCTGTTCTTCCCACCCACTGGGTTCATTTTCAGGTCCTTCGAATTCCTCCACCCACACAGACTGTCCTCTCCATCAGGAGAGCCACTCACCTCCAGCGGCACCACCCTGGTCATCCCTCCCCACAATCACAGCTTGGTTCTCAGCACTCCCTGAACATGATTGCTGCTGCTTTGGGGCTAATATGTCACCTTGTGTGATAGTTTTCTACTTATCGATACTTTTCAAAGGAAGTTCCCCCAGCAACAGAGATGTTACTTCAACATTTGCTGAGGACATAGCCCAGAACAGCCTATGGCACACTTCTTTTAAAGCCCTGTGTTTGTGTTTGTGTTTTTTAAACAATCAGTGCTGGTTTTCATTCTACCATTGCAGATGTGGGTTGTAATTTAATTGAGTGCTAAATGTTCCCAGATACTTCCGTGGTGCAGAACTGATTCCCTAGCATCTTCGTTCCCCGACCTCACTTACTATCCTACAATGCTGGGTATCCAAGGGAACTAGTGGCCCAGTTTAAGAAGCTTGAATTTACACATATGTGTCTCCCACCAAATCAAGAGCACTTCTGCTGCAGAGACTGCCTTCTCCAACACCCCATCCCTAGTGCCCAGCACAGTATCTAGGTCACAGTAGGCACTGGGAGAGTGGGCAAAGGAAGGAGGGAGGAAAGAAGGGGGTGGACAAACAGGTTCGTGGAAAGAAGGAAAGGAGAGGGGAAGGGAGCGAGTAGACGTGTGAGTGGGTGGGTGGGTGGGAGGGGGAGCGAGAGGGAAGTTGGGATTACAAAGGTTGAATAATAAGCAAAACGGAAGGAAAGTGAATGTATGTGAACTACTTTTTAAGAAGCTGTAAGGTGTGATGAGAGAAGGCAGTAATTATGGATGGTTTAATCTGAGGGCATTTGGTGGCATTGGGGTGGTTTCAGCAGGACATGGGCTTTTTGATCTAGGAAAGAGATTTGAACATGTTTATGGGCTAAGGAAAAAGCAGGGAGTAGAAAAAAGACTGAAAATGTTTATTTCTTTAATTCACTCAAGAAGTACTTATTAAGTACCAACAACATCCCTGGCACCTTGCCAGAGAGTGAGCGAGACAGACTGTTTCTGTACCATGGAGTTTTCATTCTAGCAGAAAATAGGGGTGGGGGAGAGATGGGCTCACAGGCAAGATGCTGATGCTTTCTTGGAAGAGGAACATGTTTTAATGTTCGTGCAGGTCACACAATTATGGAGGTAGGATTGCTGAAGAATAGCAATACACATGGGGCTGGTCTGTGGCTCAGTGATAGAGCGCTTGCCTTGCATGCATGAGGCCCTAGGTTTGATCCTCAGCACCACATAAAAAATAAATAAATAAAATAAAGGTATTGTGTCAACTACACCTAAAAAATAAAAAAAAAAAAAAAAAACCCACACACATTCTGAAGCTGGCTGTCTCTGTGTGTGTGCGCGTTGGGACATGGAAGAACAGGAGTGAAGCTGGGTGGCTCTACGTGTACCTGCAAAAATGTGTCGTGCCCACGATTCAGACAAGGTGGTGCTTTCAGGATGTAGAATTGGAACAAGGGCAGAAAAGACATGGCTGAGTCTCCGTCTAGCCAGGCAGCCGAGCCTTTCCGGTCTTGTATAAGTGACTCACTTCCCTCTGTGTGGTTTTCTTACCATATCCTGCTTAAGGATGACTGTCCCATCCAAAGACACACAGTCTGTGCCGGAGCAGCACTGCGTGTGGACGGGATCTGCCTGGATTGTGTCGATGCATGTTCTCATGTGGTCGTGTGGTCAGACACTGTCCCCGGCTCCCCACCTGAGGGGTGTCTGCTCACAGCACAGCACCCCCGCCCTGAAGACTCAGGGCACCGTACTCTGCGGTTAGAGAGAGTGAACAAAATATTTTCAGTGTCAGAAACCACAGAGCTCATTTATATTTCCAGATTCTGTTTTACAGATGATATTGAGAGGAATTGTCTTTGAATTGGATGAAAAGATTATTTTTACTTACTTCCCTTATTATTTCTATTCATTTTATTATAGGCAGTCCTCAAAACCACTTTAGAAATGGGAAGAGTATATTCACAAGTACCTTTTCAATGACCTAGAAAACAAATCTACAAAGAACACAGAGGTTGGACTCTGGACTCATGATTCAAGTGTTTTTAATGATGCCGTATTACGAGGCCTTCCTCATCCTACTCATCCTTCACTATTAACTGGGGAACTGTTTACTTTAGTCTTTGCAACAGGTTAGATTATGAGACACCAAACACTAAAAAACCAACACCAAAACCCCCCAAAACTCTGTAGTATTGGAGAAATATTATATGGCATATTGGTTAAAGTGAATTATTGCTTAAAGTTTGAAATTATTTTGTTTATATTATTCATTATCAAAGAAATATGACCTACTCTATTATCAACACTGAGCTTTTCATTACACAGCTTTTCATTAAATTAGGCACATATCAGCCAGGTGTGGTGGCACACACCTGAAATCCCAGCGACTCAAGAGGTTCAGGCAGGAGGATCATAAGTTCAAAGCCAGCCTCAGCAACTTGGCGAGACCCTGTCTCAAAATAAAAACAAGAAGAGCTGGGGATGTAGCTTGGTGGTAAAGTACCTCTGGGTTCAATCCCCAGTACAAAAAAAAAAAAAAATTAGGTGAACTTCCACAGAACTTCCTTCTTTTCAAAGGGCTTTAACACTCTGCATTTTACTCCTTCCTTGCGATTCTCCTGTAAGGTAAGATAGGTGACCATGGAAAACACAGTCACCGTAGCCTTCATTTGACAGATGAGAGAAAGGAGGCACTTGGACTGAACAGGTCACGGGTCATGGGCATCTGCATACGTCACAGACCTTGCCACCCAAGAGCTCACAGTGTGAGGCAAATGGCCATTTATGAGAGTAAACCTCCTAGCAGGCATCTAACTCGTGGTAAACCATCTCCAAATGTTAGCTACATAATATTCATTTAAAATTATAATTCCCAGGGCTGGGGCTGTAGCTCAGTGGTAGAGTGCTTGCCTTGCATGTGTGAGACCCTGGGTTCAATCCCCAGCACCACATAAAAAAAAAAATAAAGAATGTTGGGTATTACTTCAATTTACTATTTTAAAAAAAGGTCCCGTTAAAATAAATAAATCAGTTAATTAATTAAGATTATAATTCCCATGAACAGAAATGACATTAACACCACAATAGTAGAGCTTTACAATTGGAAAGTCAGTACTGTGCCCCTCCTATGGCCTTGCTGACATTGGCAGGACATGGCCCAGGGATCACTGCCCACTGCCCACCTTTAAATGTTTAAGTTTGTGTTTGTAACAAAAGGTTCTGCCTCTCGTTATCCCTGCTCCTATGCTGCGCACCTGTGGCTTCACCCCAGCACTGGGGAGCAGGTCGCTTTTCCACATGGGCTAACGATCGCAGAAGCCACGGCCTGCCGAGGTCCTCTGGAGGAACTCAAACGGTTCTACCCCTTCTCTTTTCCCCAGCTCCCTTCCTTAACCTAGATATTCTAGAGGACAAATTTTAGACAAAGCCAAATTTCTTCGGTGGGTGATAAGCCCAGAAGAAGAGGTGTAGGGTGCCACAGCAGCCCCCCGTAGGGATCACTCTTTATCCAGAGTATTAAGGATCTAAGGGGCTTGTGAACTTGGGATGCTGTGGAAGGTGTAGGTTGTTTGGACAAGATAATCTCGAAAGCCATTTCCTAATAGACGCTTCTATGATTCTAAGGCTGCAGAAGTCACCTTTATGCCTATTGTCACGGCAGGCAGATACGGTAACAACTGTGCAGGACGGAAGAGCATGGTGTTTATTTAATTTACCTAATCACTTGGAGCTTCGCATTCCTCAGCTGTAAAATTGGGATAAAAATACCTGCCTCGTGGGGTTTTCATGCACATTAATTTAAATCAGGAGACAAATGTAAACTGCCTGGTACAGTATGTGTCAGGTGCTCGTGGCTGATAATGATGTGTGATGATTCACAATATACCCTGTGCTGTAACATACACAGCAAAGTCTTGATTGCTGCTTTGAGTAAGATGAGTGCTCCTTTTTTTTTTTTTTTTTTCTTTTTGGTGATGTGGTTAGTCTTCAGTAATGGAGCTCAGTGAAACCTACATACCCAAACCGAATGAAGCGAACCGCCCTTTGTTCTCTGAGGTGCATCTCAGAACTTGCATCTGAGCATTACTGACCTATCCGTACTGCCTGTAGGTTTTACAGACTGTGATCTAATGGGATTTGAGATTTCTCTCTTGGGGTCTCTGCTACAGGCGGGGAAACACATTGTTCCATATTTGGAAGCATGAAGATTCAGAGAAGCAGTCGGTTCTCTTTAAATGAGTATCCTGGCAGCTGTCCCACCACCACCCGCCCCCCAAAAAAAATTCCTTTGTGTGCTTCTCCAGGAAAGCTTCTAGAAAAGAGCCAGCATGTAGGAATTTAAAAGACAACTGGTCCGGAACAGAAATGTGTGCTAAAAATACTAAAACCAACAAGGAAGGGTCCATCATCTGAAAGCAAAATAGACTCGGTATGCCCCTGCTTCTGGACCTGCTTGCACCGCGAGGGCTCTGTGCTATTTGGGGGTGACAGTAATTATGGAGCTGGAGTGCTCCTTGGCAGAGACAGACAGAGCTCTGAGCAGAGGGATGGTTTCCATGGCAATGGCATCAGCATCTGAATGACTTCCTGTCACAACAAGTTGGTGATTTAATGAGTTCATTACTGAATTCCAAAGGAAAGCCAGAGAGTGGATGAACTGCTGTTCAGTCCTCAAAATGGTTCATCCTTGGTGGGGGAGTTCATCCTACCTGGTACAGCACCAGAATGGACAAAGTGCTCGCAGCTAGTACTCAGGCAGCCTGGGCACCCAAGGTGGCAGGCCAGGAGAGGGAGTCCAGATTGTGAACCTGCAACCTTGTGTTCTAGAAGGCCTCCGGGCCAGTAATTCTGGGAGTATGAATCACATGAGGCTCCGTGATAAGCTTGCCCTGTTTTAAACCTGGTGAAATGAATGATCACAGGAATTGAGCTCAGGGCTTCAGACACATGCCCTCAAGTATTTAGCAAAAGACCCAGGACAGAGAAACAGACCTTAAATTCTGTAGGGTACAAATAGGAGAGGGAGAAGGGATGGCCCCGTACTTTCTTCAGTACAGTATAGAACACCTGCATGAGACGAGCAAACAAAAAGCATCTATATAATTCCGGAGTGCCATTTATGGCCAACCACATATAAAATTCAAGCTGAGCCACGTGCAGCGGGGCACACCTTTCATCCCAGCACTCGGGAGGCTACAGCAGGGGGGCAAGCTCCAAGGCCAGCCCGGGGAAACTTTTTTTTTTGAGACTAAGAAATAGCACAATAAAATGTATCGTAACTAACCTTTCCTACTACTCTCTTTACCAATGAAAACCTGCCATCTGGCCAGTAGAATAATGTAGCTTTAGCCTGATTCGTAACTCAGGGCCAGGTGGGGGCAGAAGTGAGGGGGCGGTGATGGTCCAGGAGCTCTTGTTAGTAGGAACTGAAATGGATTCCCTCCCTCTTGTGTTCCGTTCCCCATAAAGTGTTCACACCCAAAGTGTTTAATAATAAAGACAGAATAAATTTAGAAGGACGCATCAAATGGGAAAATACTGTGCTTCCATTTCCTGACTACTTCTGGAGTGCCACCAGGGAGCCGTGTGCTTTTCCCACGTCTTTCTCACCTAACCTTGTATAACCCCTTGAAGGCGGGCATTGGTCCCCTTTTCCAGATAAGGAAACTGAGCCCTAGAGAGGCTGTGTCACTTGCTACAGGTGACCACCCCTAGCAAACAGCAGAGTCAGGCTTTCGGCTCAGTTCTCTCTGACTCCCCATGTTCTTACCCACTTGACCTTCAGGGAGGCACAGACTGGGTCCGGGGCATTCAGGAGAGAGAGCTTGAGAAAGGAGCTGATATTTGGGGGAGCAGAAGAAGGTACGCAGGTGCCTCCTGCCTGCCTCCTCCCTGCCTCCTCCCTACACTAAGCTATGACTCCTCATCCATATTGTAAGGCTGTGGCCAGATCTGTGCTCAGTTACAAAGAACAAAGGAAACTTGGAGAAAGAGATCTCAGAGCACTAAAAATATTCACTATCTTCTATCACATCATTTACCAGATCAACTAATGAACTTGGTATTTGGCTTATTTGGTCTTTGTATTTTTATGCTTTGAATAGCATTCAAGGTGAAGGGTGTGTGTGTGTCAGGGTGTGTGTGTGTGTGTGTACTCGGGCCAGCGTTGATCCTTTTCTACTTGAATGAAGACAAGGAAAAGCAACTGCCGGACTGAGCTGGCACTCACAAAGACATGAAAGTAAAATGTATTTACTTTCAAAAATGGCATCTGGCCTATTTCCCTGGGTTGAGAGTTATTGACCTATCCGTGTTTTTCTAATCCTAACCAATCAAATGCAGTAAGATCAGAGAAGGCTGCTAGTTGGTTGGTTGGTTGGTTGTTTCAGTACCTGGAATTGAACCCAGGGCCTTGTGCATGCTAGGCAAGTGCTTTACCACTGAGCTGCCCCCTAGCCAGGTTGCTAGTATTTTCTAAGAGTATGCCCTAAGATGTGGCCAGTAACAACACTCTGGCCAACCCAATCCTCCTCTTGTTGGGAGAGTCCTTTAAAATGTATCACAATTTCATTCAGTCACGGGTACACTTTTGACTGTTATTTAAAACAACAACAACAAAGCTAGTGTCATATGAAAGTAAGCAAGCCATTGCCTTACTACCTGTGGGATTATCTAATCAAGATTTAGGGGGCTGGGGATACAGCTCAGTTGGTAGAGTGGTTGCCTCACATGCACAAGGCCCTGGGTTCAATCTCCCCAGCACCCAAAAAAAAGTATAATTTTGGGGGGCTGTGGCTGTGGCTCAGCGGTAGAGCGCTCGCCTAGCATGTGCAAGGCCCTGGGTTCGATCCTCAGCACCACATAAAAATAAATAAATAAAATAAAGCTATTGTGTCCAACTACAACTAAAAAATAAATTAAAAAAAAAAAAAGATTTAGCACGCCACTTCTATGGCTGCAGTCTCTGTTCTGCGCTCTCCACAGATGCCTCCCGTCTAGGCTACGACGTGAAGGGCACCCTGGGGTTGAACAGCACAGCAACTCATGGATTTTAAATAACTCTCAACAGATAATCAGCAAAATCATGTGTAATCGTGGAGTCCCAGGACTGGGGTAGAGCTAAAAACCATGGAATCCAGTTTCCTCCATATGTGTGCTCTCCACATAGCCCCACCCCAGGCTTAGATGCCTCTGGGGTCAGGAACTCACCACTCCCTGGGTTAGAGAAGGGCCATGACACTCTAGCCTCACTGGACTCATCACCAGGCTGAGCTTATGATGCAGGGAATATTAATAAGGTAGTTATCCCTTTTGTCCCTAAGCCGTTGGCTCTCTGTAAGGTTACCTCCATCAGGGTTTTGCAAATGCAGCAAGGTGTAAATGTCACGCTGTTCCTAGGCTTTAGATGTCCCTTCCCATAGAGTCTGCGAGTCTGGACGTGCGGATCAATAAGGTGTTAATAAACTGCCAGGGCACAGCTGAAACCGGGCTTGCCGGATGTCACAGGAGAGGCAGTGTGTCTCACCTCCCTGTCACCCTGTGGGAAGCAGGCGGCGGGCAGGTCTGCACAAATGTGCATTGAAAATAGGGCACAGCAGCCGTTGTGCCAGGTTCCCCAGCCCAGAGAACCAGGCAGGTCCCCGGTGCAGACAGTCTGGGGAAACGTTGCTTCCTCCCCAGGGCCTCACAGCTGGTGCTGCAGTAATTCTCTTCCTGCCCGGTAGTGAGTCAGCACCTCCTTCTGCTCCTCACTGTGGGAGGCACTGAGCATGTGCAGTTGGACACCGCAGAGGCCCACAGAGCCACTGAGAATGGTCAGCACAGCGGTAGATGTGTTCTCTGGGAGCAGCCAGGCTCCTGGGAGGCACTTGGAGTTAACCTGAGGGGTGCGGGGGGAGGCGTCTCCAGAGCCTCCACAGGAAGAAAAGAGGAATTAGCCAGGGGAAGGCAGGGGAGGAAGAGTGTTCTAGTAAGAGCAGGGTGTGCTGAAATTGTTCCAGGGGAGGCTGAGTTAAGGACCCCTGCCTATGGGTGAGGGTGGCGAGGAGGCCACCCTAGAGAAGAGTTCACCGCTTTGTCCCATTGTGCCAAACGTGGAATAGCTATGAAAACTTAAATCAGGCTCAGTGCAGTGACATGTGCCTGTAACCCCAGCAACTCAGGAGACTGAGGCAGGAGAATCACAGGTTCGAGGCCAACCTCTGCAACTTGGTGATCCTGTCTCAAAATAAAATAAAAAGGGCTTGGGGTTTGGCTCAGTAGTAGAATGCTCTTAGGTTCAATCCACAATACACACACGCACACACACACACACTCAAAATTGGGCAACAAGTATATTACTATGGTAACTTTGAAATATCTGAATATGTACTAGGTTCACATTATGTTCACAGACCTTAATGGGTTAAAGATGAAAAGCAGCCAGATTGAGGCAGGGGCCAACCCTGCAAAGCTTCCACCACCAGGTAAATAACAACACACACATGTTGGGTACCTGCGCCGTGCCAGGGACTGTGGGAAGGCTGGGTGTGTTGCTCCCTCTGTCCATCTGTACATTCTCTTGGAGCTGGAACAGGACCCAAGACTCTGATTCTGAATACTTTCTACATAGCAAATTAGCTAGCTTCCTAAAGAGCTTTATTGAGATATAATTCACATACCATACATTTCACGTATTTAAAGTATCCAATTCAATGGGTTTAGTGTATTCAGAGCTGTATGACCAACATCATAATCAACTGAATATTTATTTCGTCTCCTCTAATGGGAACCCTTTGACAATCATCCCCTCTCCTTTAAACCCCCACCAAACCCCAGGCAATAATTAATGTATTTTCTGTCCCTAAAGACTTGCCTGCTCTGGACATTTCATATAAAAGGAATCATAATATATGGTTCCTTGTGACCAGCTTCTTTCAGTTAGCATAATGTTTTCAAGATATATTTTTGGAAGTTTACTCCTTTTAATTGCCAAATAATATTCCGTTGTATGGATATACCACACTTTATTGATCTATTTGTCAGTTGATGAACAATTGGATGTTTCCACGTTTTGTATATCATGAATAATGCTGGTATGAACACTCATGTAGAAGTTCTTATCCAGACTTATTTCTACTTGAGTATTTACATAAGAGTTAAATCAGTTGCATGGTAACTGCATCCTTAGCTTTTTGAGTGTGTCAGCTTTTAATCACTGTGACAAAATACTTCAGAAAAACAACTTAGAGAAGGAAATATTTATTTCGGCTCACAGTTTCAGAGGTTTTCGTCCATGAGAAGCTGACACCACAGTTTCTGGACCCTGCAGCGAGGCAGAGCATCATGGTGAAAGCAGAGCAGAGCAAAGCTGCTCATCTTGTGATGGCTGGGAAGCAGAGAGAGAGAGGAAAGGGCAGGAGACAAGTCCCCGAAGGCACACCCCCAAGGATCCCTTCTCTCCAACTAGTCCCACCTCCAATGTTTTTGTCACCTCCCAATGGGCCATGCAAATCATAAAGCCATCAGTGGTTGATCTGCTGATGAAATTACAGTCCTCGTGACCCAATCACATCCTAAAATCCCCACTTCTGAACACTGTTGCTTTGGGGACCAAGACTTCCACAGCGGAGCCGTTGGCGGACATTCCAGATCAAACCACAGCCTTGGAGAACTGCCTGGTGACTTTCCAAAGCAGGCGCACATTTCCCATTTCCACATTGGAACCCACACGGGCCCTAGCTCCGGCAATCCCTGCCAATGTGGGCCACGTCTGTCGTTTCCGTCTAGCCATCCCCGTTGGCATGAAGCGGTTTCTCATTGTGGATTTGATTGGCAGTTCCCTGGTGATGCAGAGAGCATCTCTTTATGAGCTTATTGGTCATTTGTTTATCTTCTTTGAAAAAAAATCATTTACTTAAATCCTTTGCCCATTTTTTAATTGGGCTATTTTTTATCATTGTTGAGTTCTTAGAATCTTCATATATTCTAGATAAAAATTCTTTATCAGATATATGATTTGCATTGACTTCTCCTGTTTTATTCTGCGGGGTTTCACTTTCATCATGGCGTCCTGTGAAGCACAGTTTTAGGGGGGCAGTACTAGAGACTGAACCCAGGGGTGCTCTGCCACTGAGCTACATCCCAAGTCCCTTTTTTATTTTTCATTTGGGACAGGGTCTCACTAAGTCGCCCAGGCTGGCCTCAAACTTGCAATGCTTCTTACACAGCCTCTTGAATAACTGGGATCATGGGTGTGCACCATCATACCCGGCAAAAAAATAGTTTTGATGATGTCCAACTTATTTTTTCATTTGTTGCTGTGTTCTCGGTTTAGAGACCATATTTTTAATCAATGTATCATTTGAACTTGATCTTGGAAGTTATGGGGAGCCACTGAAAGAAGTAGGAGAATGACCTAATAAGATTTTTTATCATCTTTGGGTTTTTTTGTTTTGTTTTTGGTGGGGGGCATAACGGAGATTGAACTCAGGAGCACTCGACCACTGAGCCACATCCCCAGCCCTATTTTGTGTTTTATTTAGAGACAGGGTCTCACTGAGTTGCTTAGCACCTCGCAGTTGCTGAGGCTGGCTTTGAACTTTGATCCTCCTGCCTCAGCCTCCTGAGCCACGGGGATTACAGGACTGCATCACCATTCCCAACGTCATCTTTGTTTAAAGCAGACTAATACATGCACCTGTGTGGTATACTGATGATGGCTCCCAAAGCTATGTCCATGTCCTGATGCCCAGAACCTGTGCTTGTTACTTTGTTTGGAAAAGGGGGTCTTTGCATGTTGAGAGCCACAGCCCAGTCAGAAAGGCCCCTGGCATTTTGCCAGAAGTAATGGTTGAGAGGCGAGCCATTAAGATGATGCTGGATTGATTCAATTGTATATTAGACCTTTACTGTCCGGTATAGGGCGGCTCTTGCTGCCTTGGGCGCCCGCTACTTTGGAGTTCAGGATTCGGAGAATTGTCGTGGGGAGCCCGGTGGAGGGAGTGTGTTCCCAGGAAGCGTGTGTAGAGTGCCGGTGAGAGTTGGGGAATAAAGAGTTGCTGTTTGAACCTACAAGGCTTTGTGGCGGCTGGGTTATTTGTGCCCAGCCAGACTGCGGCATTTGCAGAGATAATTAAGGATCTAGAAATGAGGAGATGATCTCGGGTTATTCAGGTGGGCCTCAAGTGCCACTTCCAAGTGTCCTTATAAGAGGAAGGCAGAGGGAGTTTGACACGCAGGGGAGAAGACCATGTGAGGAAGAGGCAGAGCCTGGAATGTTGTGGTCACAAATCAAGGAAAGCTGGCAGCCACCAGAAGCTGGAAGAGACCAGGGGCCCCAGACCTCTGGAGCGGCCTGGCCTGCTACCTGTACCTTGATCCCAGACTTCTCGCCTCCAGCACTGAGAGAGAATAAATTTCTGTTGTTTTAAGCAACCAAGTTTATGGTAATTTGTTAAGGCAGCCACCAAAACTAGTACAACACCATTTAAAAGAATCAGTAGAATAAATAAAGTTCCATTGACAACTAAAAATATTTTTTAAAAAAATATCATAGTGGAAGAGTTTAAAATGAAAATATAAATAAAAGATATGCTTGTGCTGCTACTTTTTTAATTTATTGTGTCTAGACTTTATCTATTAAACTTTGACTTAAAAATATGGTGGCTTATTTTGCCAACTTTGGTCACTCCCTCCCAGTTTAGTTGGTGTTTTTCGGTATGTTTAGTTTACTCTTGGTTGTTTTCATAACTCAAAATACTGTATCATAAGCCAGGTGTGGTGTTGCACACCTGCAATCCCAGGCTCTTGGGAGGCTGAGGCTCACTTTTGAGGCCAGGAGTTTGACAAGGACAACCTGGGCAACATACAAGAGCCTGTCTCAGAGGTGTGTGTGTGTGTGTGTGTGTGTGTGTGTGTACACTCATGCATACATATAAATGTAGCTATTATCAATAGATCTTTCTTCATTTATAGCTATAGGTATAGATATATTCAGATATAGATACAGTATCATAGAATCTAAGATGACACCTGTTCTTAGATGCACCATTATTTTTATCTCCCACTAAGGAAAAAACAACACTGTAATCATACCTTTAAGGTACCATCCAGAGGAAGGAGCATCCCAGTTCAAAGATAGTAAAGATTGACAAACGGGCCTTAATATCAGTGAAACACGGAAAGGCACAGGGATCTCTTTCCCCTGCCCTGTCTACTTCATCTGCTGTCTCCTGATTCCACAGGATGACAAATGAAGGTGCCAGTGTGGCCTGCTTTCCCCCGCTATTCCTCTTCTCTCTCTGAACTTTTGCCCCCTATGGCTTTACTTTTACATGGTTAATAATGCTATTTACATTGTCTTCTGCTTTGATGATTGGTCCTAAAGCCAAAAATCAATCACTAGTATTTATATTACTGTAATTTTAGAAGCATCGTTTCCTTGGAGCCACGTAGTGTACTAGGGTCACATTTCCCTCTTGGGATTCGCTTCTTTCTCTATGGAGCCTGAGTCTTGATGGCCGGCCCTCAGGTCAAACTGTTCATTTCATAACTGAGTCTTAATGATGGATAAATCTCAGACTAGTTGTAAAAATAATTAGACCCAGCCAGGCATGGTGGCACACACCTATAATCCCAGAGACTCAGGAGGCTGAGGCAAGAGTATTGCAAGTTCAAGACCAGCCTCAGCAACTTAGTTATAGGTGGACACAATATCTTTATTTTATTTTTATGTGGTGCTGAGGATCAAGCCCAGTGTCTCACGCATGTGAGGCAAGTGCTCTCCCTCTGAGCCATAACCCCAGCCCCAAAGATGGTAAATTTTTTATAACTTTATTTTATTTATTTTTATGTGGTGCTGAGGATTGAACCCAGGGCCTTGCACGTGCTAGGCGAGCGCTCTACTGCTAAGCCACCACCCCAGCCCCCTCAGCAACTTAGTGAGGCCCCAAGCAACTGAGCAAAACCTTCTCTCAAAAATTAAAAAGGGCTGGGGATGTGGCTCAGTGGTGAAGCACCCCTGGGTCCCCAGTACCAAAAACTAAATAATTAAATGAAAGTAGTTTTACCCTAAAAACTGGACACTTATGAAACCAGCCTATGTAAGCCCTGCTCTTCAATACTGCTATTTTATGCCCTCTTTAATTCCCCAGCTTATGTTCTAGAACTGAGGTCACAAATCTGTTCTGTGAAGAGCTACACAGTAAATAGTTTAAGGCTTCATGGATCCTACGGTCTCTGTCACGAGCCCGTAACTCTTCCACTGTGGCATGACAGTAGCTGCAGACCGTATGTCAACAAATGGATACAAAAGTGTTCCGATAAAACTTTATTTGCAAAAACATGCATTCAACTAAACGAGCCCTTGTTTGTCAGTGCCTGATCTAGAAGAATAAATCCCGACTCTCGTGTCTAAGAACAATATGAAGGTTCTGAATAATCAAGGCGACTGTGACCTGGGTCATACAGACCAATATAAACACTTGAAAATCTGAAATTCCTAAGATGTGGTTAATATGGGTCATGTCGGAGCCCTGGGAGGACACAGGCCTGCTGAGATTGCACTCTTCCACATTTCTCCATTCCTTGAGCAAATCAAGTAAGACAGAACAGAGAAACATCTTTCATCCAACTGCACATTTCTGGGTCGAAGGTGGCCTTTCAATTCCAAAAATAGAATTTCTTCCCAAAACCCACTTCCTGCTGAAAAGAAGTGTGAACCCTTGAATTTCTAACTGTGAAAGGATGTAATTCATAGGGCTTTTTTTTTTTTTTCTTCAAAGCACCAAGATGAAATCCTGGGCAGACAGCTTGAAAGGAGTCAGTGACAGTTGCTGGAATGCTGCCGTATTCAGGGTGTCAGTAATGCCATGGGGTACAACCAGCCCAGATTCTAAGACATAAGCAGACTCCAAAGTGACATGCGCACCGCATAATAGCATCTTCTTATTTATGCTGTATTTTTTTTCCTGCTCAAATCTAATTCCAGGAAATTTATCAATTGTCGTTGGCTTTGGAATTAGCCACTTGAAAATCAGGCAAAGTAAGCCACACGTAAGACTCATCACCCACATTACCCACAACCATATGTATGATTCATTCTACTATCTAAGCCAATAAGAACCCACTTGTTTTAATCAACTGTAATAATAAAAGTCAGTTTGGAGTTCAAAACAACCTGCCACACTAGGATCTTCTCTTGTTTTCCTTTATCTAGATATGACTGGTGATTCACATTGGTTCTCTCCTTTCCAGATCTGGAAAACAGCAGAATCAGAGTCTGTGGCTTGGAGACCCATAACTCTTCTCTGTCCCTATCCCAACTGCACTGCCCAACTATGCTCTGCCTCTCTGCAGGAATAGAGTTAAGCACAGAAAAGAAATTTGCCCTTCTCCCTCATGTGACTGCAGTCTTATTTTTGCAGGAAAAACACTCAAGAAATCCTCTAAAATATTATATAAATGTTATTTTGTTTTATATAAATGTTACATAAATACAATATATTTTTTCTCATCAAACAGACTGAAATCTTTGTTTCAAAAAGTACAGGCTGGGGCTGGGGATATAGCTCAATTGGTAGAGCATTTGACTCAAGTGCACAAGGCCTTGGGTTCAATCCCTGTCACCACAAAAAATAAGAAAGTACATGCTTACAATTTATTTATTTGGTATGCTTTGCAACAAGTACTATGTGGTAGGTCATAAAGTAAACACTTAGAGATTAAAGTGAATAAAAGAGGCTATATTTTCAACTGTATGCTTTAAAGCAACCTTTTTGCATAAGCTGAAAGTTTGGTCTCATGATGCCAAAGTATGCCATTCACTTCTTCTTCTTTTTGGTACCAGGGATTGAACCTAGGGGCATTGAGCCACTGAGCCACATCCCCAGCCCTATTTTGTATTTTATTTAGAGACAGGGTCTCGCTGAGTTGCTTACCGCTTCACTTTTGTTGAGGCTGGCTTTGAACTTGCGATCCTCCTGCCTCAGCCTTCAGAGCCGTTGGGATTACAGGCGTGCACCACCACGCCTGGCTACCATTCCCTTCTAACAATTTATGGATTAAGCAACAAACAATTAATTAAGATTAAAAAGAATCCCCCCCCCCATATGTTATGTACTCAGGACTCAGCAAATGTCTTGTGACAATTTGCAATGACTGACATACCACAAACAGCCCCTGGACGCAGCTGTGGGGACTTAGCTGAATGACTCATTTTTCTAGAGAACAAAACTTTTGCACATTAACTTTCCATTCTCTGTCCATATTTGAGACGCCAAAGGACTGTGACACCTGTTGCCCCCTGCTGACTGAAGCACAGCCGCTGCATCGAGGTCTTGAGATTCAACCTGTTTCTGTCCACTCCATTCCATTTCTTGTGGCCCCCAGCTGGTTCCACAATACCAAAGCAGCACCCATCTCAATGGGGGGCAGAGAGGAAAAAAAGGGGGGGACTTATTCCATAAGGGAAACGCAGATCCCCAAGACCAGGAGTTAGTATCAGCCCTAGCATTTGTCAAGGAAGCATCAGCAGAAAGTCTCCCGCCCGCCTCAGCTGTCTCCACTGCACCCTTTGCCTGTTACAGGATTCCCGGATGAGCCTCTGGATATAGTTCCCGTTGGATTAAACTTCCATCCCAAGCATTCCTCCCTGAGAAACAGAATCTTCACCCTCATATTACCTTGCTCTAGGCTGGTCTTCTTTTAAAAGTATTTTTTTTCCTAATTACAAAAGTAATTATTGTGAGTTCATGGGGAAATTTTGTAAAACAGATAAATGTACCAAAAAAATTGAAATCACCCATTATTTTGCCAGAGGCAGATGCTGTTCCTGCCTTGATGTCTGTGACATTATGATGGAAACTTTTGTAATTTGATTTTCTCATTTAACAAAACCATGAATGATTTCTCATTGACACAGAAGTTTTTGTGTCATTTAAAAATGGGGAGCTGGGGCTGTAGCCCAGTGGCAAAGCACTTGCCTAGCATGAGTGAGGCACTGGGTTCGATGCTTAGCACCACATAAAAATATATAAATACAATAAAGGCAATCTGTCCATCTACAACTACAAAAAATATTTTAATTTCTACTTTTGGGCATTTTAATAGTTTTAATTTTTAAATTGTAATTATTATTGTAATGTGCATCTGTGTATGGAGCATCTGTGGGTTAAATTCATGTTGCATTTCAAATCCTCTCCTCAGGATAAACCTGCTGTAGAGAGGGGTGAAGAAGAAAGCCTGGACTGTCCAAGGCAAGAGTAAGCATGAGAGCCAGAGGGAGCAGGGATGGCAGGCCACAGAGACACCAGCAAGAGCTTGGACTTTTTCCCCTGAGCACAGTGGGGAGCTAAAGGAGGGCTTCAAGCCAGAGGCTAGACTTGCACCTTAGAGATGTGCGCTTAGGAAGATCATTCTGTTTGCAGCTTATAGAAAGGATGGCAGGCGGGGAGACCAGAGAGCACTCTGTTCTAATGACTTAAGAAAGATACCAGGAGAAAAGGCAGTGGCAGTAAGGAGGGGAGGAGCGAAGGCAGGTTAGGAATGGATTATTATGAACTCCAGGACTTGAACTGCAGTGGTGAGGCTTGAGTTTTGGGGTACATGGGCAGGTGGACAGTCAGTAAACCCAGCTGCCCCCTGTCCATGCAAAGCCATCTACAGGACACCTGGATGTCAGGTGTGCAGTTCAGGTGGGCCAGAGGTACTGGAGGGATCTGGGAGTCATCGGCACGTAGGATGATATCTATAGTGTTACAGTAGGAGGTGACGGCAGGCCTGGCAGAAGAGCAGGAAAACATGCCACAGTGTGGAAGCCACTTGGCAATGTTCTCAGGCCGCTGTATCCAGTGGCTTCAGGAAAGTCAGGGAACAGGCATGAAGGTAGAAACCCACCTTGACAAAATTCCCAGATATGGGAGACCCAGGGAAGCAAAGGGAAATGAGGAAGTCTGGTTCCTCCGAGAAGACAGCTGTCATGTGTTTCTAACCACCCAACAAAGTAGCCTTAGTGTAGACAAAGCCAAGTACATTATGGGAGTTGAGAGCCTCAGTTCAGCTGTGGTAAAATGGGCTCATCTCTCTATATACCCTAAAGTGTACATAGGATGTGTAGTGAGACCGTCTACCTAATACTGGCTCTATTCTACTTTTAATATTCCATTTGTGCTTTTTAGATTCATCCAGATACCTCGCTCTGGACAGCCCTTTTGGGGCCGTAGGTCACCACCAGATGTTGGCACTGCACCATTAATCTCTGCAGTCTCTTCTTTTCTGAATCGGTGTCACCGAGTTAGCCCCCTTAGTAGCAGGTATTAACTTGTACAGAGATTTTCAAAAGAAAGCAGATCCTATCTGATTGAAAGGTAAAAGGACATTTTTCTCCTCCTTCCGACCGATTTTGGCTCAGAAAAATCACCTTCTCACCACTTCAACTGCAAGTTGCCAGTGGAATTCTCAGCGGTCACTTAGGAGCCAGGGACGGGCCAGGGCAGTGCCTTGGGGAAGTCCTTGTCTCTGTGGTGGCGAGGACGCGCCTTCACCACGGTTAGCTATTTGGTCTTGGTGGTTTGCAGCCGTGAGGAGTGGGTGGACTCGGACACCCGTGCTGAGACACGACTCGCTGCGGTTCAGTAAGCACACAGCGCCGCTCTCTAGAAGCTCACGTGTCGCCCGGTCACTTTTCTCTGCGTTCAGCATTATTGCCTGTGTGTGTTTTGAATCTACTTCCGCATGCTGCCCATGCTGGTCAGGTGTTAGAATCTTCTAGCCAAGCCCTCGTGGAAGGTTCCAGTGTTCCTCGCCAGGCATGCTGTCTCTGTTCAGTTCACATGGGAGCCGGCTAGTGCCTTGAGCCAGGTTCAGAAAACCGGGGAGGCACATCTTTGTGTGTCGGGCTGGTGTCTTTTTTTTCCCCCAGGAATAACAGTGGGCTTTATGGAATCTTTTTCCAAAACATTTTTATTTGCCCTCCATAAAGCTTTATTTGGTGTTTCAAAGGAAACTTAGTATATAAATCTGAGTCTTTCGAATGAAGTGACCAGTTTAAACTCAAAATTGACTATCCTGGAAGGATCTAGGGACTAGAAGCACTGGAGACTTGTCAGCACCCAGACCCTTTTGCTTCCTCTGACCTCCCCTGACCTCCTTTGGTCCTACTCTATCTAGGCTTCTGCACAGTGGGAGGCTGTGGCCCCAGGCAGCTTCCAAGCCTGCATCCTGCCAGGTTAGTGAAACAGATCAGTCTCAGGGAAAGGCTCTGATTGGCCCAGTGTGGATCACCGCCCAACACAGGCTCACGGCCAGCTCTAGGGAACAGGGTTCTGGGAGTGATGGGCCAGTCCAGCCTGTCCTCCCAGGGAGCCTAGTCCTAGGATGGGCAGCACCACCCAAAGTTGGATGTGGGAGGGTCAGTGCTCCAAAGGGAGAGAAAGTGGAGAAGTGAAAGAAGGGAGCAGAGAAAACTGGTGCCCTCAATATCGAGGTGTTCTCTTTTTGTTTTTAACATTTACTTTTTTAGTTTTAGGTGGACACAATATCTTTATTTTACATTTATGTGGTGCTGAGGATCGAACCCAGTGCCTCACGCATGCTAGGCGAGCGCTCTGCCTCTGAGCCACAACCCCAGCCCCTCAAGGTGTTCTTTTCTCTTAACAGTATTCTTGTGCCAGAGTGTCAAGATGAATCACAGTAAGATTATCATATTCTTGGAATCAAACTAACACTAAGTGTGTGTTTCTTCTATTCCCCCATTAGTGTAATTTTTAATATTTCCTTATGCATTACAGTTTATCATGTTGAGATGCAGTTATTCTAGTTTTAAAGGGGTGTCCGCATGTATTATTTCATTTAGTTATTTTATCAAACAAACCCACGTTACAAATAGACAGGAAGACTAAGAGAGGTCCTGTGAGACACCCACCAGGGCACAAGGAGTGTATTTGAGGGGCAGGATGAGGTCGGGTCTGCCCTTTTCCTGTTCCTTCTGGTGTCACCTGTGTTTTATTTTCATTTGTCTGGTTGTCCCTGGAGAACTGGGCCCAAGCCCTGCCAAACCTCCTGTGAATGTGGGAGCGATGCTGGCTGGGAGTGAGCCCAGGTGCCTGAGACTCAGTGCTGAGAGCAGATCAGGAGGCTTCCAGGCTGCTCCCTGTTTGCACAGTGGGGCGTTGGTCCCTGGGGAGCCCTGGATGTGCTACCACAGCAGCGCAGAGGAGTGTCCCGGCTCAACTCAGGACTCCTCACACTGGGCTCCTTCACCCCACTCCCTCAGACAGACTTAAAACAACTGTGTGGCCGGACCCTGAAGCTAAAGTGCTATGGGGACCATGGCCTCCCACCTAAAGACGCAGCACTGCCGGCACCATGTCCTGGCCACCTCCTGCAGCTGTCCATGTCCCCTTGGTCCTCTTATGTAAAATAACTCCCATGCACACAAGACTGCAGCTCATCCCTGAGGAAGGAGCTGTGAGATGGCAGAGAAGGGCCAGGCACCCTTTGCTCTCTCTGTGCTTCTGGGCCTCCCTGACTGGGTGGGGGAGCTTGTTGGATGGTTCTTTCTGCTGTTATCACTTTCAGCCCCAGCTCCTGGCCCAGTGTCCCAGGAATTACTCTCAGAGATGACTGAAGACCTCAGAGCTAGAGAAGGGCAGATGTTGACCTGATCTGGGGCCTTGAGTGTACCTGTGTGCACCTGTGTGCAGGATTTTTATACTCGCACTGAGTGTTGTTCATAAAGACATGCAATGCATGTTGGGACTGAATCAGAAGCTTACGGAGGGCATAAGCGACCTATCTGTGTTCCCTATTGCCACAGGGATTTGTTTTCTCATAGTTCTGAAGGCCAGCAGTCCAAATCAGTATCTCTAGGCTGAAGTCTAGGTGTCATAGGGTGTGTTCCCTCCAGAGGCACTCAGGAATGACCTGTTCCTCACCTCTCTGGCTTTGGCAATTGCCATGCTCTCTGGCTTGTGGCACTTACTCCAGTCTGCCTCCCTGTTCACCTTGCCCCCCACCCCACTCTTCTGCCTTTGTCACATGTCCCCCTGCCTCTCTCATGATGGTGTTTAAGATCCTCCTGAATAACCCAAGGTGACCTCCCAGCTCCAGGGCCTTCTGTACCTTAGCTACAGTCCTTTTTCTGCCATATGAGGTAACATTCACAGGTCCTGAGGGTGAGGACATGGACATCCTTGGGGCCATCATCCAGCTGCACACACTACCCCTGCCCATAACGACCCCTCATCCTGCTTCAGGACCAGCTCCTCTCGCCCCAGCTTCCAATGCGGAGGCACTTACCCGCCAGCACTGCATATGGGCCTCCTGCCATCCAGTCCTCACCCCCTGCAGTGTCTTGCCAGCACCTCTCCAGAGGCCAGAGGAGGTTAGACATTCCCTCCCATTAGGCCACCTTCTTCCCCCAAACCTTTTCATCAGGACATCTCTAGAATGACATAGCCAGCAAGGACAGAGACCAGATCCCTGGCTGCAGTCCACAGTGCTGCCTGCTGGTCCCTTGAGAGACTCAGTTCCCACTGTCTCTTGGGGGACCTTCCGTGGTCAGCCACCGTTGCACCAGCACCTAGGGTGGATTGGGCACACCAGGCACACTGCAGGTACCTTTAGTGTTCTTCTGAAGCACCCGCCCTTCCCACTTGGATGGAAGCCGGGTTTATGGGGCCATTTTTAAGGCAGAAGGTTGAATCTTGTGCCAGACACTGTGATGGTGGAGGACAGGGAGAGACAGCCGCAGTGTTCTTTCAGAGTCACCATAGGGAACCCAGCAGTGACGCTGTGTGACAGCCCATGACTGCAGCTCTGGGCTTCAGCACCTGTCTGCCAGAGCAGAGAGGCTAGTGCTGCAGAAGGAAGAGCATTAGTGGAGATTTAGTGTCACTGTAAGGATTCTCTTGAAAGGAAATGTAAAACAGTTCCAGGTCACTGGAGAGCTTTCTTGGTTGGCCACCTCCCTGTAAGAATAACTGTGTTTGGGGGCTGGAGAGGTGGCTCAGTGGCAGAGCACTTGCCTAGCACATGTGAGGCACTGGGTTTGATCCTCAGCACCTCATAAAAATAAGTAAAGAAATAAAGACATTGTGTCCATCTACAAGTACACACACACACACACACACACACACACACGAATAACTGTGCCTTGAAAAGGGATCCAAGTTCACCAGCCCACAAATGGCAGGCTCCATGAAGGCGGGTGACAGGGCTGCAGAAGGACAACCTCTAGCTGAGTTCAGTGACCCTGCCATTATCTTCACTTGTTATGTGTGTATTTATCTTAGACACAGGCACTGTTGGGGGGTGATGGTACCACATCTTCATGTACACACAGTGTAAAACCTTTTTTAATCTCAGAGCTAATGAAGGAACTTGGTTTGAACAGATATTATAATCAATTAAAATAGAAGGCTTAGGCAATTTGAAGAACAAAGAATTTAGGGCTGCAGTGTAGCTCAGTGGTAGAGCACTTACCTAGCATGCATGAGGCCCTGGATTACATCCCCAACACCACACCAAAAAAAAAAAAAAAAAGAATTTGATACTGTCTATAAATACATATGTGAAAGGGAAAAGCAGTTCATTATTGAACTAATGTTACTGATTCCTACTCCGTGCTGGGCTCGAAGTGGGGATACAACAGTAAACAATACCCAGAGCCTGCCCAGGAGTTTCAGCTGGTGAGGAAGATAGCTACTCCAACCCCAGGCATTGAGCATGACAATAGGGCATATATGTTGAAGGATTAGGAAAGGCTCCCCAGTGTGATGCTGATATTGAGAAAGGGACCAAGAGTCAGATTCTAGACCGGAAATAACACATTACAGAAGCCTAAAGCAGAAGCATTGTGGCAGACAGGTGCAAGTTGATGAACCAAGAGACCAGCAGGTGAGGGGCCTCCAGGAAAAGGTGAGTGGGTGTATGCAGGGGAGAAGAGAGAGGCAAGGGAGGGGGAGGAAGCACATGTCTGCTCGGGTTTCCCCTGGGCAGAGTGACACAGCCTCTCGCCCAGGCGGGCCAGCAGCTGCTTTCTTCTATAGCATTAAAGTCCAGGATAGTGGCTCCCTTGAGCTCAAATTAGAAAACTGGAACTGGGTGTGGTGGCACAGGCCTGAAATCCCAGAAACTCGGCAGGCTAAGGCAGGTGGGTCACAGGTTCAAGGCCAGCCTCAGTAACTTAGCAAGACCCCATCTCAAAATAAAAGATAAAAAGGGCTAAGACTCATCAGTGAGATGAAGCTTTTGGGTATCTGGGTTCCATTCTAAGTACAGAAAGGATGAAGGAGAGAGAGGGAAGGAAGAAAAGGAAGGAAGGAAGGAAGGAAGGAAGGAAGGAAGGAAGGAAGGAAGGAAGGAAGGAAATTGGAGAGGGGGCCCTCAGGAAGCTGTATAGACCAGAGCCTACAGATTGTCTCTCTGCCCCAGATCTGATATCTGGGGCAGAGAAATTTGGATCCTGAACAGAGAAATCAATCTTTCTTTCTAGTGGGGCCCTAGATATGTCCCCAACCTAGAGCAGTTGATCAGATTTACAGCTCTGATATCATACTGTACCCCCTAAGAAAAAAAACAGCTCTTGACAGCATCTAAAAAAACAAAGAATTTTAGAAATCACCTGCCAAAAAACATCAAGTTATAGTGACGGGAGCTCAAACCACAGCAGCTGCTTCCACAGCTGCATGCCATGCTGGCCTCAGTTAGTGGGGCTAAAAATAACCCAGAGCGTAGAAACTCTGCAGGATCAGGTCTCTCAATGAGCCAGCCACAGAAACCCATGGAAGGGAGCAGGAGAGAGGGGAGGCTTATCCTGGGGACGCTGGATGCGTGGCCAGGGAATATCAGCCTGGCAGCTGAAGAAATGATATGAGGAGCCTGCAGTGGCCCACTGGCATGAATTGCCTGAACCTCGTGCTACCCATTTTACAGATGGAGGAAAAAGCGTGTTGGCCCCTGGCCTCTTTCACACTGAGAATTCCTAGTCTGGGCCACCAGAGTTCAGTTGATGGCTTAAGGGAAACAAAAGTAGCAAAATGTAGAAATAAGTAACTTTACTGTTTCCATCCTATACCTGAGCTTGTTAGAGGAGAGAGTGGGGGACTCTCCACCCAGATGCAGTTCTGTTTTTAGTTGTGAAACTGAGACTGGGGCTTTCTCACCAATGGAGGAAAAAGTGAGGTGACTTCGGAAGGAAGCAAGCTCCACCAACGACAAAAGCAAGAGGACTTTTTGTGTGTGTGTGGGAAATTTTTAAAGAGCTTTTTATTTTTATATATATATATATACACACACACACAATATGTTGAACCCCAGAAGAAATAGATATGCTTTGCTATACCATCAATACATTTTTATTTTTTTTGGACGGGGGGCTGGGAGGGACTGCATTTTTCTTGTAAGAAAAACTAATTGACCCCATAGAGTAGTGGCTCCATGGTCCCAGTCATGATAATAACAGCCCGTGCTCAGTGAGCTCCGTCTAATGCTCCAGGCACCAGGCTGACCCTCTGCTGGGAATTTTTTTTTTTTTTTTTAATCTTTAGAAGATCTGCAGGATGCTACTGTCATCCCCAGCTCAAGGTCCAGGATGCTGAGGCCGGGGAGGTTAGGAAATTGGCCCCAGGGCTCACAGCTGGTCTAAGAGGAAGTCAGAATTTGCCCCCAGCCACTGTCACCCCACACCTGACTCTGGATTGCTGGGTGCCTCAGGTAGTGTTTTGTTGGGAAGACTGAAAGGGATGGTTTTCTAGTCTCCTGAGTTTCCTGCGGAGAGTTTGTCTTTCTTAATCACATTATGCTCTTTCATTGTTGGCACTATTTCACACTTTTTCCCTCTTCCTTCCTCCCGTAAACGACATGAACATGAAGGTACCACGATTTGGAAATGTGACCTTCGCCGCTACCTGCCTACTCAATCTTGGAGGTTCCCAACTCTGTAGGCCTGGCTATATATATCTATATCTCCATATCCATATCCCTTCCAGGCACTATAAAACTTTAGCTCATTTTAAGTCTTAAAGTTTAAGGTCTTCAAAAGAATAGGATAGTTTGGAACAAAATTTTTCCATTCTGACCACCAGTGAGGGACCTGTTTTTGGTCAGAAGTCTTCCTAACTCTGAGCTCATCCATAGGAGACAATATCAGCCTGCAGTGGTGGGTTGGGCGTAGGGATGGGAAGAGGGTATTAGAGCATTTACTTGACACTTTATTGTGCTTAGTTAATTCTTCCTTTAACCACAGAACATCAAATAACTTGCTTCTGGAGGATGTATGAATTTTATTATACATGAATATTTGAAGTATTTCAGAGAAACAGAGTTGTTTAATCCAGCTTGGCTGGTTGGGTTATATGGACCCAGAAGTAACTACAACCCATGTCCCAGCAAACTGATGTTTGCCCAAGTCACTGTCAATTATTGGTCATTAATTTCACTAAAATGTGTATTTAAGCATTCCCCAAAACTCTAGCTGTCAACCATAGGGGGGATTTTTGTGAGAGGAATCAAAATTCCTCTTATTTTGAATTCCTCAGAGTTCGCAGTAATTTGGTCATGACCATGTGGGAATGCGGGGGCCTTTGTCCCACGTGTCCACCTCTAAAGGAAAAGTGCTTTACCACACAGCACTCATTTATACTACGATATGCGTTGCAGGGCCTTCTCCCTAATTTAGGTGTGTTTCTAAGGAGTAGGTTGGTTGTCATGGCTTACAAAGACCTCCTTCACTGTCAGGATGTAAGAATACTGCAGTAGGCAGCTGCGGGAGGGACAGGCCATCTGTCCCCAAGGGAGAGGTCCTTAGGAAGTAAGTAGCCTTCTGGCCAGATTGTTGCTGAACTCAAGCCAAACTCAAGGTCAGATCCTTTCTCGAGGCCCCATTCTAGAATTCTAAGCTTCCAAATGGAGGCTTGTTCTTTTAGGTAAGCCAGCTGAGAACCGGTGTGTTGTCATTCCCTGCCCTGTGTCCTTCCGTCCATCCATCATTCCCCATTCATTGCTCACCCACTGCCATTTCAAACACCACCTGCAAGGAGGGTGAACTTCACCAGTCCTCTTTGAAGACAATAAGGTTTGAATTCTGCAATGCAGGAATTCTAAGTCTACACTTATTATTATCCAGAATTTTCCTGCCCGTGGCTGTGGCAAGGCCTGGCTGCTCTACCCTGGGTTACCACAGGGAGCACTGGGAACTCTTGGACACAGCGTCTGTTTAGATAGGAAGAACCAACGCTAGCAGTTAGGTAACACTCCAGACAGCCCTGTGTCCTCTTGTGCCTGGGAGTCCCACAGCCCAGAGACAGAGCAGCAGGGAGCCAAGTCCCCACCAGCCCACACCAGCCTGTCACACGCCTATTATTCATCAACGTGGTTCTTTATTATCTTACAAAGCATGATGCTGCAGACCCAGAAGAGATGTGTCATAAAGAAGAGACTTTTCCTAGTGGGTAGAAAGGCCTATGTCCCTGCCCACAACATGCTGGGCACTGAGTTTTCAAAAACTCCCCAGCCACACCCCTTGGCCCTTTGTTTGACTTCATAGCAAGGCATCTGTGCCAACGGGATGTTTCTGGGCTCAGTCCCTGCGCGTGGAGGAAGCTGAGCCTAGAAGGCCTCTGCGGACTTGGCCTGTGCCCAGCGGCAGGGCCATCACCTGCCGCCTGGGCGTACAAGTCCCATCGTGGGCTAACCCTTACAGAGACTGACACCAGAGCCGTTCCCCAGCTTTTCCCTGTCCATACTGAAAGAGTTTGAGAGATGATATTATGAGGTTGAGCTTCTGAGTCAAAAAAAAAAAAAAGGAAAAAGTGCATAGATTGATTTTCTTTTTCTGGAGCAGAAATCTGAGCAGGAAAATGTCACGTGAATCAGCTGCGGCAGGATGGTTCCCGTGGGCCTCCAGTCTTCGGGGCTTCCACTAATCCCGTTTCATGTGTCTGCGGGGTAGCTCTTTCTCTTGCCTTTCCTTTTAACTATTTCCACTTAAAATAGATATTCCTGGCTTAAAAAAAAAAATGCCCAAATTTTCCATTTCTTTGTTTTGTCTTACACTGATCATATTCCCTGATCCAAATCGATACCCCCTTCCCCTTCAGCAACCCAGTGAGCTCATCAATATGCCAGCTGATGATCTAAGCCCTAAATCATCACCTTCTCCATCTAGAAAGACAAAACCGCCGGAAGGGAGGGAGGGTCGGGAGGGGGGTGGGGGATGGCAGCATAATGATGCGGGACCCGGGGAGCGGGAGCCTGGGCGCCTCCTCGGTGGGCGCGCGCGCGTGTGTTTTGAGCACATGTTTTCCACCCACGGCAGCAGCACCCCGCTCCTCTTGGGCCAGCGGCGGCGGCGGTGGCATTTTAATGTCAGCTGGAATCTCAGGGACCACGTTGCCATGGCGACCACGGAGCTGCGGAGCTAAAAGCAGCAGCCTCCGCTGGCGCCGCCTCCCCGCCGCAGCCCACCCTCGGCGGCGAGGATCCTCTTTGTCTCGCTCTGGCTCCCCCTCCCCCTCCGCCACCCTCTCCCCGCCCCCCTTCCTTTGTCGCCCCCACCTTGCGGAGCTCTACTCCCCTTCAGGTGCGTGGCTCTGGGAGCGCTGCAGGCGAGGGTGAGGCGAGGTGCAGTGCAGCGTAGGGAAGGGACCCTGTCGCCAACCCCCACTTCCCCTTCAGACGGGGCAGACGGGGCCTGATGCCTCGCATGGAATCAATGTCTTAAAAGGATTCAGGGTTGAAGCTCCCAGCAGGCACTTTTCTTCTCTCACCTGGACATCCACCCCTTGGCCCACAGTCTGGCACATTGGCCATGGCCCCTGTGTCTAACCTGGTGTGAAGGCCCCAGCTGGAATTCCCCTCTGGTCCCCTGCCTGGGCTACCATCTCGCACATGGCTGCTCCATGCAGTGGGAAGTGGAGGACAACTGTGAAAGGATCCCAAAATTCCCTGCTGATCCTCCATTCCTCTTCCCTCCCCCACCTGGAGAAATGAGCAGAGGGAGATGATCCTCAGAAGTAGATGGTCTCTGCTTCTGGCAAAGCTAGGGAGCCCTAGCCACAGCTCCATCTTAGCCCTGGCTTGCTGAATCTTTTCCCAAGGCAAGGCCATGGTCAATTACCTCATGTGACCTCAGGCAACTCATCCACAACCTGAGTTTTTTCATCTATGTGGAATTGCTATCCCCATATTAGAATTTCCAGGACTTCTGGATTTGAACGCTGGATTAAGGGGACAGGGCTTGTTGCGTTAGCAAACTGTGCTGCTGTTAGCATTCACTCTGGCCTGGAAAGGAAGGGTACTGGGGGATTGGGCCACAATAATGACCCCTACCCATAACTATTCTCTAGCCTTTCCTTTGTCCTGGGGCAACATAGCAAGCAATTTTGTTGTTGTTGTTGTTGTTGTGGTGGTGGTGGTGGTGTTCGGTACTGGGCATTGAACTGCTTTACCACTGAGCTCTATCCCCAGCCCTTTTTAATTTTTTTTTTTTTTTTTTTTTTGAGATAGGGTCTTTCTAAATTGCAGAGGTTGGCCTCAAACTTGCCATCCTCCTGCCTCAGCCTGCAGAGTTGCTGGGATTTACAGGTGTGTACCACCAAATCAAAAGATTTAGCAAACTGTTCTAAGGCACTGGCTTCAAATGTCAGATTAGCTCATATACTTGCTGAGGCTCTCTTCTTTAAAAATGTCAGAAAGAAAACAGGTTTATACCACTCTATTTGAGTGTCCACAAAAAAAGAACACAACATGGTCTAATTAAAGTTTTCAAAATTTCTCTAGGCATGGACATTATCCAACACATAAATAGGCTTTTGGTTTAACAGTATACTTTGAAAGGACTTCTTCTATGTTCTGAAAGTAACCTGATATTCAAAGGATAAAACACTGATTAGCAGCCAGAAATCTTGGGCAGCTCCTGTCATATTCCCGAGTCAGCAGCTCTCCAGTATCTTCTTGCTTCCATAACATACCACGTGCCCATTGCTACCATTCCTACATCAGAAATAAAAGCTCTACCTTTAAAGTGGTTAAGGAATGAGGTTTTGGCTTTAGAGTCACCTCCCCCAAAATACATTTATGTATGTATTTGTATGTGTATTTACTTCACAGAGCTATCTCTGGACTGATACATGGTAAACTGAAATGTGGTAGCTTGACAGAAGGGAAACAGAGAGGCCAGAGAATAGAGTAGAAGAAAAATGTATTCTCCCTCTCTTATATATCTACCCTAGTATTTGCAAATATTATACCATGTGCATTTATCTCTTTTTTTTTTTTTCTTTTTTTCTTCAATGTGTTGGGGATCGGACCCAAAGGTGCTTTACCACTGAGCCATGTCTTTAGCCCTTTTGATTTTTTATTTTGAGACAGGGTCTCACCCAGTTGCTGAGGGCCTCTCTAAGTTGCTGAGGCTGGCCTCAAACTCGTGATCCTTCTGTCTCAGTCTCCCAAATCGCTGGGATTACAAGCATCACAACACCTGGCTATTATTCATTTTTAAAAACTAAAACATTTTTAGTATCAGTTCTTCAAGAAATAAAACTAGGTCAGGTCTGTCCTCATGTGGTTCCATTGGATCCTGTGCTCTTTCCTTCAGAGCTCTTCCCAGAATTATAAATGACACAGTGATGAGTATATGATTCATGTTTATGTTAAGAGTTTTCTAAACCAAACTGCAGGCTGCATGAGGGCAGGAACAAGGCTTTTTACTTCACGAGGGCTGGCACGTGGACAAGAATTAGCAAATGTCTGTTGAATGAAGAGAGAAGTGGACAAAACGGAGGTAGCAGCAAAAGGAGTGGCATAAGTGACCTCAGGGTGGCAGGAGGGGCACCCTCGGCAGGGGCCTCCTGAACTCAGGTGACCCTCGGGGCTCCACCCCTCTTTATAAAGCACCTCTCTAAAGGTGCTATAAATAATTTATATGCCTGTTCTCTCCAGTCTATATCTGAAACTTGTCAGAAAAAAAGTTTGATTAACCAATTATATTTATACATACACTGGCCCCCGCCCCCATCCATTTTGCTTTCCCTGGTTTCAGTTACCTAAGGTCAACTGCAGTCCAAAAATATTAAATGGAAAATTCCAGAATAACATTCTATAATTTTTAAATAAGTCTTATTATAGTATATTCTTGGAATTGCTCTATTTTATTGTTATTGTTAGTCCCTTACTGTGCCCAATTTGTGAATCAAACCTGATTGTAAGAATGTATGCACAGGAAAAATGTATGTATGGGACTCAGTACTGTCCACAGTTTCAGGCACCCTTTGGGGGTCTTGAAATGTCTCCTAGTGGATAAGGGGGGACTGCTGTAAGGGAACCCTGCCGACTGCTAAGCCAGTTCACAGGCAGGTAAGTGGGGCATTCATCTGAGGCAAAGCCAAGCAGCTTTTCTCCTGTCGTTCCTCGGGAAGGTGATGCAGCAGAGGCCTTAGTGGCCAGACAAATGAAGCGGCCTCTGTGGGTGGGGCTGACCACTTTCAGAGCCACGGCTCTTCAGGAGTTCTCAAGTAACCCTAATGTGTAATCAAGGTAGGGATCATTGCTCTGCCGTCTCCCGGAAACAGAGACCAGGGGAAGTGGGAAGTGGGAACACTTAGACTCACCAAACCCAGATATTTGATTTCAGCTCCAGAGCTGCTGCTGAGTAGGTGGGGCAACAGTTGACAGGGTGATTCGCCTCAGTGTGCTTCACATTGTTTGGGGACTGTTCATAGAACCTCCTTCCCTTAAAGCCCCAGGGTCTCCTATGACAGCCATTTAACACAAACATGCGACTGTCTAATCAGGACGCACACCATTTTTCATACTTGCCCAGACAGCAGTGACCTAAATATTACTCAGGGTGTCTGATATCCAGCCCCAGAGAAAAAGTGTATTGCGTTTGATTGTTCTCATGCTAATGAAGTTGAACCAGAATCCCCATCAGGATGGCTGAATCATTTGATGCTATGAATTAGTTCTTCAGCTAGAAAACAGGGGTGTACAGTTTTTATTGAATTATCACTTTCCAATAGAATCAATTATGCGCCCACTCAATCTCATTTGTTGTACCATATTTTATAAATATGTGAGATAAAGTGAGCAGGAATGGAGGGCTTGATGGAAGCAGCCCCACCCATTCATGCCAGCCAGCTATAGTTTAATAACGAGTAAATCTTTGGAAAATGTGAGGAACCCACAAACAAATCAGCCACGTAGCAGGCCTAAAAAGACGTGTGGCAGCAGATTGCTGTGCTGTCTCCCCCAGGTAATCCTGCGGCAATCGGCAATCGGAAGGCTGCATTAGAAGCCACTAAAGCTGTCAGCAGGGAAACCTCCCTCAACTGCCCACCAGGGGGTCAGCTGCTAGAAGTATGTCTGCACTCAAGGTCACACCAAATTTGGCAAGAAGCCCCCACGGGGACACTTCCACATTGAATCTCCAGGGGACTGGGGACAGCAAAAGACTTGGGCTTTTAAATCAAGTTAGTGATCCTGGAGAAAAATGGCAACTCTTCGTGGCAGGCAGGAAGAGCACAAATATGGCCTGAGAAAACCCACACTCTCAGTTCCAGCCAGCAATCTCCAGCCCAGGTCCAAACAACCCATTTGGGGGAACTTAAAATAAAAAATAAGAAGGCAGTCAGATGGACTTGTGTCCCCGTGGGGCCTCTGATGTGTCCACCAGCGCCAGCATGGTGACTTCTGTGATGTGGGATTCCTGAGCAAGAACTGGATCCCGCCACAGGCCCATGTCTCATTACAGGGCCAGAAATAGATGCCCCCTCCCAGGAAAGGGGAAGTCTAAGCCTGCATGGAATGTTTCGACTGTTGGAATATTGTTCTGCTCTGCCTGACAAGATTACTGAGTTCTCAGTTCTGTAGCAGAGGCATTGAGTAAGAGTCTGAAAATTGATGCATTATGTACTCACTTAAAATAGCAAATGCAGAATAGGAGAAGCGGAGCTGGGAGGCAGTGTGCAGAACATATTGATAGAGAGGCCTGCCGTGCCTGTCATCTCCAGCATGTAAGTGTGTGTCGGAGCAGGGGGCAGATTTCTCCATCAAAGGCGTCGGTGTGCTGGAGGCGCCTTTACCGCAGTGAGAAGAGGGCACAGTTTTTAGCTGACATAACTGAGTGCCAATCCTTCTGTTCTCAAACAGGTGGTAGAAAGTGGACAATTTGTTTCTTTTCATCTTGGTGTTCTGGGGTTGGTTTATGAGATCCTCGCTTCTGTTTCAACCTCTTTGAATTCCCCTCAGTACAAAAAAAAATCCCCAGTTCCTTGCTACCCAATCAAATATGCGTCGCCATGGGTGACGGTTGCCTGGGTGGGCAGCATGGTTTAGTGGCAGTAAGGTGGAAACTGTATAAAAAGGACTGTGTCATCAGTCCTGAGAGGTGAGCACCATTTTCAGCTTAAATAGGACTTTAAAATACCCAACAAGAAGTCACAGGGCCTCCTGGAAGCACGCCTTTCTACCAGGACAGCCCTGGGAGGTGCCCTGGCTGGGGCTTGGGAGGCTATACATGTCAGGGAAGAGGCCTTGAGGGGTGAGTCCTGGGGTCCTTGCACCCTTGGGACGCTCAGCCAGCCCTCTGTACCCGAGAACCTCCCTCGCTAAAGCACTTTACCCCATTGGCAGCCATAGACAGGCCACTTGCTTGGTGTCAGGCACTGTCACCAAAACCCTTCGTAAGGGAGAGTCATCGCCAATCATCCCCATTAAGGAAACTGAGTTCCAAAGGATGAGTTGCCCAGTGCCATACAGCTGGATTGAGCCCTGGACCAGCTGATTCCAAACCTGGGGCTCTGTGCACTAGGAGCCCACTCTGTCCTCTTCTGACTAAGCAACAGTCCCAGGAATCATACAACCTAGAAGTCCCCTGTCCCCATCTCTTTCTGCTCCCAGATGGAACATCTAACTCTTGGATGCGTTATCATTGAAGTTCCGAAAGTTAATATATGAGAGAGCTCTTTCTCAAGGCTCGGCAAGCAGTTTGATGTGCTAACGACCCCTAAATGGTGCCTTGATCTGACTCTTCAGCAAACTGTACTTCACTCATTTTCACTGACCAATTTCCAAATTTTTGTAAATTATCACAATTTTAGGTAATTTGCAGAGCAAACATTAGACCTTCCTTCTTCTTCTTCTCCTCCGCCTCCTTCATAATTGCACTAGTGCTCCTAAGAATAGTGTTTCTAAAAATTGGGACATTTTCAGTCAGAGACCACTGGAAAGAATAGTGGAGAAAGTATAAACAACAAGACAACATTGAATAAAAATTAAGAATCTTCAGGTGTGTTGGGTGGACGAGAGTGGCAGCCCAGTGGCTGGAGGTGGCGTTTCACAGGTTGAGTGCCCCGCTTGCCATTTCAAC
This sequence comes from Marmota marmota marmota, assembly GCF_001458135.2. NCBI lineage: Eukaryota > Metazoa > Chordata > Mammalia > Rodentia > Sciuridae > Marmota > Marmota marmota. Next base: position 6,845,363 of record NW_025999891.1, on the reverse strand, counting down.
ACTCAGACTTTTTGTTTGCTGTACTCACTGTCATAGCACCACTATAGCACTGTAAATACTGACTCTGTAGTAGAATTTGCTTACAAAATAGGTCTGTAAAACAATTTTGATATGTGAGAGACCTTCACGGAGCACACACGTTCACTCTTACCAGATCACCTTGCAGGAAGAGAGGGTGAGTCTTGTGTCCTCCTGGGTCTGCATAAGGTAATATGGACTCCTTTGGACTTTCCAGAGGAAGTCAGACTCAACATCGTCCCAAACCTCTCTCTAGCTCCCTCTGGACCACTCAAGCTGAAAACCTGGGGACAGGGTTTATCACACAATCAGTCACCAAGTCCCCATTCCACAGAGGCTCTGAGCCGACGGTCTTCGCCCTTAACCCTTCTTTCCAGGACTCCATTTCTTAATTCATCTTCCTGCTTTAAAACTCCTCCATCCATCTATCTTTCACCTCACCTGTTACATCTCTACCAATTTCCTGTGTTGACTCTTTCATTAAGTGCCTACTGTATGCCAGATGCTCTCTTAGGCACAGGGGATACAGACAAGGTCCCCTACAGTGGGTCTTCCTTTGGTATGATGGCGAGTTAGAGGAAAAGAGAGAAGGAGCTGGCTGAGGACCAAGCCGACTGCAGAGAGTGGCCAGGGTGCCTAGGGAGACAAAGGGGCCTCCACTTTCTCTCCTCGGGAACCCTGAGGTGGCCCACTGGCTGCAGAATCAAACCCAGATCCCTGCCTGTCATCCTGCCTGCTTGGCCTCCTCTCCCACCACGCTGGAATTCAGAACTCCAGCTCTTGGTTGTCCTTCAGGGTCGCTGAAATGCCACCCCACTCATCTTGGCCCAAATCTTCCTCATCCTCCACAGCCCATGGCCGCTTCGTCTGTCACGTCTTAGAGATCCCTGTGGGTGGGAAAGGCAGTTAGAACTTGAGGACGTCGCTGATGAAGGGGCGAGCTGGCTGCGCAGGCGAGCTGGCCCCTGGCACAGTGGGCTGAGCACCTGCTTCCCGGGCTCAGGCGTCATCTGTGTGGGGAGCAGGGCAGGGCGAGAAATCAGGGCCGTTCTGGCCCAGGGTGCTGAGGGCCGGGTGTGCTGGAAGATGTGTGTGCCTATCAGACAGAGCCCCTGGCAGCAGGACAAGAGAGTCCTGGGCAGTTCTTAGCAGGCTCTTTAGACCCCCATGGCCCTGTCTGTCACACCCCGCTACGTCCGCCTCCCTCTCCAGACTGAACTTCTTAGAAGCAGAAGCTATTTTATTATCTTGTGTCACAGAGCCACAGCTCAGATGTACCATGTAGAACAGGTTTTAAAACAATACCTAAAATTCCTGAGCTCATGGCAGACGCCCTTTTCATTAGTTCAAAAAATGCTGTCCTACAACCCTGATGGATAGAAATAATTAATCTTATATGTGCATCCTTTTAAAAAAAATTTAGTTGTCAATGGGCCTTTATTTTATTTATGTGTGGTGCTGAGAATCAAACCCAGCACCTCACACAGGCTAGGCAAGCGCTCTACCACTTAGTCACAACCCCAGCCCACTTGTGCATCCTTTTGATAATCCTTTTTAATATCCCTGTCCCAGTATGTTTGTGTGTGGATATGACCTGCTTTAAATGTTCAGTTCTCAGGTGGCAGAGACTGGGATCTTGTTAGCTTCTCTGTCCAGTGACCTCTGGCCACTGACAAATGCAAACCCAACTCCTTCTTGATAATGGCAAGCTGAACAAGAAAATGTGGCCAGGTGTGGTGGCACACGCCTGTAATCCCAGGAGCTCGGGAGGCTGAGGCAGGAGGATCACGAGTTCAAAGCCAGCCTCAGCAACAGTGAGGCGCTAAGCAACTCAGTGAGACCCTGTCTCTAAATAAAATACAAAATAGGGCTGGGGATGTGGCTCAGTGGTCAAGTGCCCCGGAGTTCAATCCCCATACCCCTTCCCCCTAAAAAAGAAAATGTGCCCTGGTGTTCCTGACAAGCCACTAAGAATCATCTGTTCAGAGAAAGGTGTGGGTGCTGGTCAGACTCCATCTCTTCTTATTTAGTACCTTCATTAACAACGTGAACAGAAAATAAACACCAATGTGCACAGATGGTGCTAACTGTGGAGGTGCTATGAACAGAAGTGTCAAGAGAGGAGAAATAGAAATGTAAGCAGGAAACAGAAAAGATGTCAAAAAAAAAAAAAAAAGAAAGAAACACAGCAAAAGGGGAAAATCTCTCAGATATAAAGTAAAGCCCTACAGACATCAGAGCAAGACGCACCAAGAGATGAGAAACTGAAGGAGGAGGGGGAGAAGAGAAGAAGGGAGGCAGACAGATGTGCAGGGGAGGG
>NW_025999891.1:6823316-6843017 GCF_001458135.2 Marmota marmota marmota | reverse complement strand
GGGTGGGAGGGCTGCTGCCCGTGGACCTGAGGGCTCCGAGCCCACTGCCATCTCATGGGAGGGAGCCACCATCAGGGCACCCACAGAGGGGCCCAGGACCCCATGGCATGGGATGCCCCCCGCTTCCAGCTACTGATTTGTGGTGTGGTTGGCTTTTTGTTTGGTTTGGTGTTGTTCTGTTCTTTCCGGTTCTTTGTTCTTTTTTCACATTTGAAGGAGCTGTGGGTACAGTTTTGGTTCTTCAGTTTGATTTGGGGAGATTTCATTATCCCTGGTGCGAAGAAGCATCAATTTGGACACCTTGAGAGGGAAAGAGGAGTGAGCCCTAAAGAGTCCAGATTAACATGGGTCACATTCTCACCACCCCGACTTGTGATGTTGGTGGCAGGGAAATAAATCAGAGGCTCATGGCAGCCACCAGGCCACTCAGGCCACAGAGGTCCCCTCCAGCCCAGAGGCTCTGCCCTGGTCCCCTTTGCTAGGGGAGGGCTGCTGAGGCTCAATGAATAGGGACATTTAGCTGACGAAAACAGCACCAAGAGTCTCCCTGGAGCAGTGGTCTTCTGCGGGGACTCCAGCTGAAGACACAGTGTGCCCTGGAGCGCAGTTTCTCCAAGCACCGGGAGAACACTCCTTTCATTGAGAGCTGGCACCGTCCTCGCCTGGGAGACATCAGTGTCTTTGGGCCTGATGGAGGCCGAGGAGTGGAAAGCACCATTCCCAGGAAGGGAACACGGAGCGGTGAGAGGGCCCCGGAGGCCTGGGTCGCAGGTCGGAATGTCCAAACCTGCACACTGCTGCAGCGGATGCAAAGTGCTTTTTTCCTGTGACTCACACGTGCCTGGGGTTAACAAATTCCACGCTGTGGAGGCGACACTCCAGGCTAGAACAGCGTTTCAATGCAGGGACCAAATGGAATGGAGATCAAAAGTGTCGTTCAAGGCAGACACTCTGGGTACAGGCCCTGCCTCGCCATCTTCCAGCTGTGAAAAGTCACTTGACCTTTCTAAGCTGCCACTTCCACATCTATAAAAGGAGCATGATGTCAGGGCCTTATAATGACAGTCTTGGGTTAAACGAGATGACGCGTATAAAATGCTCATGCGTACTCCATGGCAGGTTCTTAATAAATGGATGATGATTGCCAACCCCCGCCCCAGCCCAAGACCCACTAACAGTTGCCCAAGGCATGAAGCAGCCCCAGCCCTGCAGACAGCTAAGTGACCACTGGAAATACCTGCCCACACTACATAGCATACTGTAGAGAAATGAGCATAGAACCACTGCTCCCTTAAACCTCAGGACATAAAAGTGACAGCATGCTCACTGATATAATTCCTGCAACTTCTCCGACTTTGCACATATGTTTGCCATGAGTCCCGCTGGGGTTATAGCTCAGTGACAAAACCCTTGCCTAGCATACACAAGGCCCTTGTACTTGGTCCCCAGTACTGTCAAAAAACAATTTTTTTTGAGTGTTTTCATTTCCTTAAAAAGTGAGGAGGCAGCACCTAATCTGTGGAAGTCTGGGTTTACAGAGAAGGGTAGCGGTTCATTCTGTAAAAGGATTCCAGCTACAAAAGGCATTCCTTGGATAGTGTTCCTAGTGCATCTTAATATCCTTTAACCACATATATAAACAGTCCCTTGAGTGGAGCAAAGAACCAGTAGCACCCATGTGCCTCACCTGACCTCTGTGGGCCCCGGCCTGGCCGCTCATGCTGGATTCGCCGCCTAACAACCCTCCTTTGAAGATGCCTGATGCTGGCCTTGTCTTCAGGTTAGTCTTGTGTTGACATAGCCCTGGCTGCTGGTTTCATCATGTCACTTTTAAAAAAAAATCATTCTTTCTGTGGACATTGATGGACTCCTAGGAGTTCTTGATGGGGCAGGAACAATGCTCAGTGCCCTACTGAGCAGAGAGCACAAGGAGGGGACACCACTAGGATGCCACCCTGTTCTTTCAGCAGGAAGACTGGCCCACAGTGCCCAGGCTCCAGTCCTGCCTCTACTGTATGACTCTGGGTGAGTCCTGAGCCTCTCTGGGCCTCATTTCCTCTTCTGAAAGTAGAATTTGAACTCGCCTCATGTTGTACTGAGGACTCCACAAACTGATGTCTGTAAATCCCTTGTTACTTTTCTGCTATTTGCCGTGATGATACCATAGCCCAGGACACCACAGATCCAAATCCAGGATGGTCGGGTTCTGGGGAGAGCCCTGGTGGGCTTTGGGCTGCTGCCTTCTCTCTGTGTTCCTCCTGGGTTGGGAGGGGAGAGGACTGCCTGGCTGAGGTGTCTCCCCACGCTTGGGACTGGACATGTAGCTCAGTCGTAGAATGTGCTGTGTGACAAGGCCCTCGATTTGAACCCCAGCACCACACATGTGCGCGCGCGCACACACACACACACACACTCACATGAGAGGATGCTCTTGATAAAGAAAACCACTACCTATGAGCTTTCTCCCCAGCAGTACTTTTTGCCAGCTTTTTGGGGGGTAGCAGGGGTAGGGTACTAGAGATGGAGCCCAGGGGCACTTTACCACTGAGACACATCCTCACCCTTTTTTATTTTTTATGCTAAGACAGGGTCTCATCCAGTTGCTCAGGGCCTCACTAAGTTGCTAAGGCTGGCTTTGAACTTGAGATCCTCCTGCCTCAGCCTCCCAAGTCCCTGGGATCACAGGCACATTGCCACCACGCCCGCTGGCCAGCTTTCTTTTGACTAACATTTGACTCCTATATCTTATTCCACCCCTTTTTAACTTTTCTGTGTCATTATGACTCAGGCGTGTTTCTTGGGAGTAGTGTGTAGCTGGATTTTTAAATTAATCTGAGAAATCCCCTTTAACAGTTGACACATCCAGGGCCCTCGCACTCGTGTGTACACTTCAGCTCTTTCAGGAGTATGGAGTCTTTCCTATTCTGTTTCTTCTTTGCCTCTTTTGTCTTCCTTTCGGACCTTCCCTGAAGGGTCAGATTCTCTTCTCACCCTTCCTGTTGTTGGGGAGTCGTGTGTCCTGCTGTTCTTGTTTCCCCTATTTTTTTTCCCATGTGTGTGCTTATCTGAAGGAAGGCTGAGGTCCTTCAGCGTCCCCACTCTCCACCACTGAGACCAGGACCTTGGAACGTCTGCTGGGATACCACCCCCCTTTCTTGTCGTCATCCTGGATTTGGGTTCAACTTGACGGTTCACACCCTAGAACTCAGTCCGGTTCACTCCTGTCGTTACAGTGGTGTTTCCTCCACTCTGATCTGCCTAGATTTTGCCTGTAAGTCCCCCCTTTACTCGCCCCGCTGCACCTCGCACTCTCCTTCTGCCCTGGCTCTTCCCTAATGAAGTGTCCTGCGGTGATTCTTCCCATGACAGCAGAGATTGGCCAAGCGACAGAGGCCCTGTGTTCTGAGAAAGTCTTTGCTTTGTCCTCGCTCAGACGATAGATGGGGGCAGAATTCCGGGCTGCTCTGCTCTCGGTCAGCCCTTTGAAGAGTGAACTTTTGTCCCCCCACTGGATGAGGCCGGCCTGCCTCTGTGCTCAGAGCCTCTCCTCTCGGTTCTTGAGGTTTTGTCCCTGCCTTCGGTGAGCCGCAGTGGATTTGCTTTTCAAGAGGTCAACAGAGACCTCAGAGAGCTGGAGAGGCAAAAATTCTGATGTCCTTTTCACAGGCCGGGAGCCTGTGGAGGGCCTGTCTGTAAGCAGGGCCTCAGTCCTTGTTCCCTCACTGGTGGCCCCAGGTGTGACTCCTGCTCGAGTCAGTGCTTCTGGCACCCCAGCCTTCTTCCCATGCTGGCTCCAGCGTCCCCTCCTGCCCCCTGCAGCCCCCTGCCATTTGCAGGTCACCCCTTCTTTCCTTTAATGTCCATTTTAGCCGTTCCCTCTTTAGAACCATAATCAGGACTTGCCGAATCCTGCAGGAGTCAGGTTTGTCCCTCTTATCCCTTGCTGGGCCAGTTTCATGCTAGGGGCCGTGGGAGAGCAGAGGCCACAGGTGGACACCACTCGGTATGAGGCTGGACACCTCAAAAGCTTGGAGGATGACAAGAAATGGTAGCAGGGAGCCGCGGGATGTCCGTGTGCCCGGAACAGAGCTCTCTGATGACACGGCGGGGATGTGCTTGAAGGAGGGCCTGGCGCGGAGGAGGGCAGAGAAACCAGTTAGGGGGCTGGGCAGGAACCAAGGGAGGGGCGTGGCTCTGGGGGCAGGAACCAAGGGAGGGGCGTGGCTCTGGGGCAGGAACCAGGAAAGGGGCGTGGCTCTGGGGCAGGAACCAGGGAAGGGGCGTGGCTCTGGGCCGTGGCTGTGACCGTGGGGAGAGTCGGAAGAGCTCAGCTCTGTGGGGGCAGTGGAGAAAGAAAAGGGAGCTGGGCTGAGTCCTGACCTCCCTGACTGGGGAGCCTGCGGCCCCGACAGGCCGGACAAGAGGAGGGGAGCAGTTTAGGAGAGGGGGTCAGGAGGATGAGCTCAGCACTGGGCCCAGGAGGACTCGGCTGGCTGAAGGGCATTGGGGGAATTTGTCTAGAGGTGGCTGAGAATATATGCTTGGACTTCATGCTAGGATGGTGACAATGATTGGGTCACTGTCACTGAAACCCCATGCATAGGTGACACCACAGTGCAATGACATATAAAACAAAGAGAACTGAACATACAGTAACACTTCAGAAATGAGAAAACAGAGCCAAAAAAGCTCCTACAAGAAGTCTCACCACCCTTGGGGTTTCAGTCTGCTGTAATTTCCTCTTGGGAGCCCACCTCAGCCACCCAAGGCCAGGGCACCCTCCTCTGTGCATCCCGTGCTTAGTCACCACAGGGTGTTGACCTTGCCTATCACCCGTCTCTGATGGAAGGGCCATGACTGGGCCTGACCTACTCGCTCCAGGCAGGGCCCCGCCTGTCGTGGTCAGTAGTGCCGGGGGCTTGGGGGCCATGTGAGGAGAGCGTCTTGGGGAAAGGTGTCCCAGGCCAGGAGGGTCCTGGGGTAGTGTGAGGGACACAGTGGGCGGGGTGGTAAGTGCAGCCTTTGCCACCTGGGCCCTGGTAGACAGATGCCAGGCTCAGGCGAGGCCTCAGGGTTGCTGACTGGTGACAGCACCTGGATCTGACCCAGCTGTTGCATGACAAGAAATTTAATTTTCTAAGTTAAAATGGTTTTGCCCCAATCCCTCACCAGCCATGGAGCCAGAAAGGACTGACTAGTCCAGGAAGCGCAGCCTCGCTGCCCTTGGCTGCCTGGGTGCTGGCCTCCTGGTCTCACTTTAGAAGTGACTTTAGTACGAGTATCTGTTGTACCCCAACAAAAGCAGAAGTGGCATTTCCTATGGCAGGGTTGTGAAAGAGGGGCCCTCTGTGGTTTGAGCCCACAGAGGGGCCTGCTGCTTGAAGGAAATGAAATACAGTACAGAGCTCAGCCAGGCGCTCCAGACACCCCAATCGGTGGCCCTTGTCCTCAGGGAGCTGGAGAGCACACCTGTCCCGGTGACATCTGGGTGGAAAACCTAGCCTCTAGGGTTCCTCATGAAGCACTGAAGACACTTTTCATCTCTTTGAGAAGCGTCTGTTTACTGCCTGTCTAGGCTTGGTGCAGAGGAAGTGCCTCCCGCCATGTCCTGTGACCTCACACCAGAACCTGGCATCAGCCTCCCACTGCCCTAGGGCACTCCTGCCCACACCCCGAGGGCTCTCAGGCCACTGGGCTGCACCCCACTCCCACTGCACTTCCCTTCGGTGCATCTGTTGGATTTAAAATGCATCACCCTGTGCCCAGAAGGAGCGCCACTGGACCACCATGGGGAAGAACCCACGGTCCATCCTGCCCCTGGCTGAGGGCACCTGACCCACTGCCCAGGCCCACTTCATGGGCTGACTTCAGTCTAGAGACCTACACTGCCAACTGACCAGGGGCCTGGACAGGTAGGGTCATTTTCAGGGCTGATTCAGTTCCTCGGCAGCCCAGGGTCCACCCTGGGTCGTCACATTGATCCATTCCTGCATTTACCCTCGGGCGGCCACAGCGAGTGTAGACGAAAAAGGAAGCAAAGTGACTTGGCAGAGGCCATTTGCCTGCGATGATGGCTGAGAACAGATGACTGAGATGAAAGTCCCCCGAAATTCCACAGTTTGCTGAGCCACTAAATCCTGTAACAGAAGATGGGGAGGAAAAAGCCCTCCCCCCCGTTGCCAGCCTCCGTTCGCAGCTGTCATTCGGCTTGGCACGCCGTCACAGGAGACACCCTGTTTCCATGTATAAAATCTGTTTTCTTTCCTTTTAAAAATGAAGAAAGGGCTCGCGCTCTCTAAAGATTCCGGCACGTGGTAGAGCTCCAGCAAGAGCCAGTCAGGAGGCCCTGGAGCAGCCCTGAGCGCTGCTCGGCCACAGCAACTTCTTGCCGGTCTTGAAATCATTTGGGTCGTACTTGAAAGGGGGAGAGAAAACACGGTGAGAGGGTAGGTCTTTTGTTTCCTCTAAATCAGCCCACTTTTTTTTTTTTGGTACTGGGGATTGAACCGAGGGATGCTTTACCACTGACTGAGCCACATCTCCAGCCCTTCTTATTTTTTGAGACAGGTTCTCACTGTTTCTTAGGGCCTCACTAAGTTGTTGAGGCTAGCCTTGAACTTGCAATCCTCTTGCCTAAGCCTCCAGAGTTATTGGAATTCAGGCATGGACCACCATGCCCAGCCTTTCTTCCTCCCTCCCTCCCTCCCTCCCTTCCTTCCTTCCTTCCTTCCTTCCTTCCTTCCTTCCTTCCTTCCTTCCTTCCTTCCTTCACCAGGGACTGAACTCAGGGGCACTTGACCACTGAGCCACCCCTCCAGCCCTATTTTATATTTTATTTTAGAGACAGGGTCTCACTGAGTTGCTTAGCACCTCACTTTTGCTGAGGCTGATTTTGAACTCGTGATCTTCCTGCCTCAGCCTCCTGAGCTGCTGGGATTACAGGTGTGTGCCACCACACCTGGCAAAATCAGTCCACTTTCAAAGGAAAACTCTTGCGATGAAATTCACCAAGAAATGAATCCCACATTTAGTACATTCACAGTGTTGCACAGCCATCTCCTCTATCTAGTTCTAGAATATTTTCATCACCCCAAAAGGAAACTATATACCCATTAAGCAGCCCCACCACACCCCACTCTCCACAGCCCTTTGCAATGGCTCTTGTGTTTTCTGTCTCTATAGATTCTCTGCTATAGATTTTCCTACTATAAGTGGAACCATACACCAGGTGGCCTTGAGTATCTGGCTTTATTTACTAAGCAATATATTTTCAAGGTTCATCATGCTATAGCATGTGTCGAAACGTTATTCCTTTTTATTCCTGAGTAATGTTCTCCACTGAATGATAATATTTCAATGAATGGACATACCACATTTTGTGGATCCATCCATTCACTGATGGACATTTGGTTGCTCCCACATTTTGTAAATAGCTCTGCTCTGAATGTTTGTGGACAAGCTTTTGAACATCTGTTTTCATTTCCTCTGGATACATATCTTGGAGTGGAAATGCAGGGTTGTCTTGTCATTCTGTGTTTAACTTACTGAGGAACTGCCACTTGAATCCACATTTTCTTCTTTTGTGGTCTGTCGATGGCAGTGTATAGATGGCACCATTTGAGTGTGGCTGAGAACAGAAGGAGGGAGGCACTTCTTCTTGCCCTCACTGTTGAGGTATGATCTCAGTCCCCTTTTCAGTCCAGACCCAATAGGCCAGGGCCACCCAGGGCTATGCAAGGAAAAGAGCAGGAGCCCAGGGACATCCCGTCACTTGGGGAGTCAGTCAACATGAAATGTTTCTTTTCTAAGGAGCAGGCCTCCCTTGGGGACCCTCCATCTCTCAGGCCTCCCTCTGGGACCCTCCATTTCACTGGCTTCTGGCCACTCTGCCTTTGGAATGCGCGTCATAGACTGGGTGTGCATTCGATCTAGGAAATGCTGACCGTCGTGCCCTCTGCTGTCCCTGGCTGAGAGACTGCAATGGGCATCTGAACTTGGGGAAGTGAGGGGATGGAGCTCTGCTGCTGGGCCAGCAGTGTGCAGAGCAGGTGCACCGAGGCCTGCAACGTCACGCGGACCTAGCAAGCCCAGGGCCAGCGGCCTGGCTGGTGTTGCCCATCTGTCCTGGGAGCATCCGCAGCCTCCAGGGCCCTGTGTCTGAGCCCCTGTGAGAGCCTTCTCCGCCCTCCAGGCACCTGCATCCTCAAAGTGGAAGCAGTACACAAGGCAGGGTGCTCCGTAAACTTGTCAGATTTAAATAGATTGAGAATCCACCGCCCCATGAAGACAGTCAGGAAGGGATGGTTCAAAACAGAAGCATTCGTATGGTTTTTATGGTGTGAAGAGAACATAAACTGAGTCTGTAATAATAGCTCTCCTGAACCATCTCTTTTTGGAGGTTCTTAGCACTTGAGAAAGGAGTAAAATTTCCCCCGTGAAGCGAAATCATAGTGTGGGTTTCCCACATACGGTGCTTTATGACCAGGCACCTGGTGCAGATCCCTCGCCAGACTGCAAATCCCATGAGGGCAAGCAGCTTGCCAGGGCTCAGGGAACCCCACCCCTCCCCCGCTCTCTGGCTACAAACTCACTTGGTCTTTCAGGGCCTGGCACAGTGTCTGACGTGGAGTAAGCACTGGGTAAGTGCCAGGGCGTCCGAGGGCAGAGGCTAGATCAATGGATGGATGAGAGTATTCGTTCCATTCATTTTCACCATAAAATAGGCAATGGATTTCCTATATATATTTGAGAGTTGCAAAAGACCTTCGTAGAGGTATGAAAGACTTGGATAAGAATCCAGACCCTCCAGCCCTAAGGCCTCTGGGTCTTACATTAAGACCCCAAAGGAATCAGGAGAACTTTCACGTGGGCTTAGAAAGCATCACCCAGAAACCCCCCCGAGGTGAAGAGGGGATGTGGGAGCATCACTAAACACTGCCTTTTCTTTCCTAATATGTCTGTGACTCATTCTCATTCAGTTGAGGGTCAGCATTGAGACACAGGAAGTAGGAATTCATTGTTGCCACAGACCAGAATCTGTGGTCCAGGTCAGGGGCAGCTCAGAAATGTGGCCGGGAGAGGAGATGGCAGCAAGGCCCCTTGACATGTACACGGGCCCTTCTGTCCACTTGGGTACAGCTGCTCCAGAAGCCCCGTGGGCTGGGCCTGTGGCGTAGAATGCCCAAGAGCCAGCCTTGCCCACGGGAAGGACAGGACAACCAACCACTGTCCTGGGACGGTGCACCCCGCTGGGGGGAACAGAGCAGCTGTGGGGCTGGCCCAGGAGGGTGGGACAGGGAGAGGGGAGAGGGCCCGGAGCTGGGGAGGGTCAAGAGTGCAGCAGCTCCTGCTTCCAGATGGCCTCCAGGAGGGAAGAGAGCCCGCCCCAGCCACGCAGGACCTATCTTGCGCCTTCCAGCGCAGTGTTCTGCTCTCCCCTCTGCAGGAAGCTCCCTGAGGAAGGGAACTGCCCCCCTCCCTTTCTGTCATCTGCTTCCCACTTGCTCCCCAGCTAGTATTTACTCCAGTGCTTACTGACTGGGACAGAAAGGGACAAGAGCTCTTAGCCCAGCCCAGTGTGGGAGGAGCAACCCAGAGCCAGCTTCCCTCACCCCGCCCCACCCCCCAGAGGGCTCCATGTTCAAAGCCAAGTCTGTCCTCGGTACCCTGGGTGCTCCTCACACCTCTCTCCTCACCAGCCTCTACCGCCTCTTAGAGACCTAGAACAGGTCCAGCAGCTGAACAGGAGGGGAAGGGCCGCTCTGCAGACTCGGGGCACCAGGCCAGGAAGGAGGACCCTGCTGGGAGGACTGCAGAGGCCCAGGAGCATGGTGTTGGGGAGAGCTTGGAGTATGGGCACTTAAGCCCATTCCCCAGGTGATTCTAGAACCCACCAGGTGTACTTTACCAGGTTCCACAGGGGAAGGAGGAGGGCAGAGCCAGGAAGGGGAAGGAAGGGCGCTGGCTCCCAGGCGGGAGGCTCAGGAACCAGCCTGGTTCTGGAGAGATCCCCAGCCACAGTAGCGCCACAGAGCTGGGGCTTTGCTTGCTTCGGGCCGGCACCAGGACCCAGGTGAACACTCTACCTGCAGAGCAGCCCTGACTCCTGCAGGAATGGAAGACGGCCTGAGTCATTGCCTCTGATGGGCTCTGCTATTTTTATGTCCAAGTCTGGTTAAAAATAGCTTCTAAGCCAAGCTTTTAGCTGCAGCTGACAAGATATTAAGTATTAGATGCCTAATGCCCATAAGTGATAACCATGGGCCTCTTCCTGGTCCGTTTTCTGCCTCTACATCATAGCTAATCATAGCAGGTAGGAAGCGGTTGTGAGAAGAGCCCCTAAGAACACCTAAAATTACTTCCCAAACTTCAGAGCCTTCTGGGGTGCGTCATGGGGAGTCCCTGGACATGGTGCCCTGGGCTAGGCACTCCGGGGAAGCCTGGGTTCTCCTGGGCCCGCTGCTGTCAGGCCCCCTCTGGCAGCGCACACAGCCTGACAGGTTGCCTCAGCCTCTGGGCAGTCGCCTCCCGGCCAGGCCAGTACTCAGAAAGCGCCTCACATTCACAGCGGCCCAGTGAGGGCACATCCAGGCTGGACAGACGCTCAGCATGTACTGGCCTCAGCCCTGGCCTTCCCGCCACACGTGAACATGGCAGCTTGGCATTCACTGTTCAATGCCAAGAGCAACCTCAGACCAGTGGGTCCAGAAGAGTATTCAGGGGCACCCAGCCTGTCCACGCCCCATGTGCCACCCCAGAGTCACGAAGGGATTCCCAAGGCTTTAGGCACATGGGGCAGAGCCAGCCCACCTGATTAGAGGCTCCCAGGCCTTGCCTTTCTCCTCTCCCTCCCCAGCGCAGGCTGGTGTGTGCCTGGATATTAGGTGCCAGCCTAGCTCGACAGGATTCTCAGCTCTTAAAATAAGCAGCAGCTTAAGTATATTCAGTGCAGTGTGAGAAGCCGAAGGAAAGGGCTCCTGTCTCTACAGCAGGGAGAGCCCCGCCATGCTGCCCCTCAGCTCTTGATCCCCCACCTAGAACAAGGAGGGCCTGCATGAGGCCCCTCTCTGGCCAGTAGGAGGCTCATCGCTCCCAGGCCAGGGGAACGTGAGCTCCTACCACACAGGGCTCCTAGTGGACACAGGAGTGGGAGCAACCACCACCTGTACCCGCCATTCCCATCTGCCAGGGTGGTAGGCACCATCAGCAAAGTTGACCTGGCAACGCCAGGTCACAACCCCAGCCTCCAGGAGGCCCACAGCCTTCAGAGCTGTGGTCAACTGGGACAGCCTTCTCACAGGTGGACTGTGTGATAGAGGGGGGCCAGGGTCAGACTCCCAGCAGACTCTCCTTTCATCGGGGAGTATGTGGGGGGGAAGTGTCCACTTACCCCTGATAGACACTGTCCCCCATGGGTCTCCCTGTCACAATCAGCGATAACCAATTAATAGTCACAAGACAGAGAACCCTGCCCCCCAGGACACCTAACGCCCAAGTGACCTGGTCCTCAGCCTGAGCCAGAGGGGCTCATGGTTCAGCCACACCTGCCTGCCCTGGACCAGCTGCACCTGCTGGCTTCTCCAGAGATGAGCGGCGGGCCCTGTGCTTTGCCACTGGTGGTGGAGGGTATGCCCAGCACCTCGACTCTGCTCTCTCCCAGCCTCCACCTCCCTTTAGCACTCTCGAGCCCTCTCTGGACATCTGTGAAGAAACAAGTTAAATAGAACCCACCAGGCCCAGAGGAGCCTGGCAAGTGGCAGGCCCCTGTGGGTGGCCAGGGAAATCACCCCATTCTAAATCTGCCTGCTAACTGCCTGCCTGGTCTTTTGGGTTTTCCAGTGAGAATCGCCACCTTCAAGTGAACGTCACCAATCCAGTGCAGTGCAGCCTGCATGGGAAGAAGTGCACCGTCTCCGTGGAGACGCGGCTCAACCAGCCAGAGCCCGACTTCACCAAGAACCGCTCGGGCTTCATCCTCAGCGTGCCTGGGAACTGACCACTGCACCACAGAGGCCTGGCCTGGGGGCAGGAGGCTGGGCCTAGGGTGAGGCTGTCCGAGGGGCTCGGCCCCTGAGGCCCTCGAGCGCTGGCCCCTCTCAGCCTCCTTCCAGCCTGATTGCCGCATCTCCACTAATGCCACCAGAAAGCAGCTGGCGAGGGCCCAGGTTTGGGGAGGGCCACGCCTGCCTTTCTAAGGCCCTTCCCTGGGAGCTCATCTTCCCAGCTTTCTGCCTTTGGTCTCCATCTTCTGCTGTCTTGACTTTCCACAGTCCCTGCTCAGAAAACCAAAGACCCCGTATCCTGCTCCAGACCCCTGGACTGACACCCAGAACACATCTCACCTCAGAGGCAACTGGATGGTACCTTTAGTTGGTGAAGCCATCCCTCAAATGGCCAGGGCAACCCACTGGGCCTTGAGTCAGTCTAGCTGCTGACTCCTGCAAAGAGATGGGCTGGGGGAGCCCAGAATGAAGTTTCCCCAGCAAAAGTGGTGCTCCCCCGGGGAGTGGAGGAGACCTGGTGGCTGAGCTGAGCTGAGCTGTAGCCTGTTCTCTCCCCGAGTCCTGCCTGCTGCCTCTCCTCCCCCAAGGTGATTGCAGTCCTGGAGACCCAGCTCAGAGTGCCTAAGCAGACCCTCTTTCCCCAGCCAGCCAAAGCCATCAGGTGAGCAGGTTCACCTATAGAGCCCAACAGAGAGTCCCTCCTTCCCAGAGCCTGCCCCTCAGAGACTACCAGTGTCACCAGGAACCAGAAGCCTGGGCCTTCTGACCAACTCTTTGTGGAGACAGTGTGATGATGCCCTGAGGATATTCTAACTTCCCTACCTACAGCCCGCATCCATCTTACACTGATTTTTGCAGTTTGCAGGATTGTTAATCAAATATGGTCTCTGCTGTGGCCACACTGTGTCGGGAGGCCTAATGAGGAAATGCAGGTGCGGGGTGAGGGGAGCGCTGGTGCTTGGCAGCTCTCCTCTTCTCACTCCTTATTTCCTACTCACTGGGAGAACTAGGACCAGGGTGGGGTTCTGAGCATACAGGAACCATAGGAGGCAGAGCATCAGAAATCAAGAGCATGGGGTCCTGACACTGCAGGCCAGGCCAGGGTCCCCACATCCCCCTGTAAAGCTGTGCACATATCCCCACTGGAGCCTGGGGCCTGTGGGCCTCCTGCCAGGAGAATGCTGCCATCTTGCCAGTTTCTGTCAGCAAAAAAGCACACGCACTTCAGAGAACCTCCCTCTTCCCCAAGCCTCAGCTATTAAGGATACTGAGGCCTTTGGGCAGCCCAGGCCTCTCTTTGGGGAGCCTTAAAAAAATAACCTTGGAGCAGATACTCCATAATGAAAGAGGGTAAGGGTATGCCCGTGCCTCAGGAGCAGCTGGTAGGGTATAAAGAGGGCTGACAAATTGTCTTCAGCTTCTGCCACAGATGCTTGCCCCTCCTGATCCTCCCACCCTGACCCAGCGGAACTCACCGAGTGCCTGTGTGCCAGCTCCTGTGTCTTTCCTGGGCCTGATGCGGTCACCTGGCTAACCCAAGGTGGTCCCACCATCCTGGACACCCCACCCCATCCTCCCACCCCCTGCCCAGGATTTGCAGAGATTTGCACTATGTGCAATTTGCAACAAAGAATCCTTTTAGCATCCTGTCCTTGGGAACACTTTCCTATTCTCCAACCTGGTCAGCTGCCTGCACAGTGCAGAGGTGCCACTAGCCCAGTTTAGCAACGCTCATAGTTTTGCCAATCACCAGTAGGCACTAGTTGAACCATCTAACTGGAACTTCACCTCCCCTTTCCACTTATCGCCCCAAACTTGTTGCTTTACACTAGACACTGCACATGTTTTTAAACACACCAAAATAGATCATGCCAAATGAGTTGCCTGTCAGAGGCTGGATAAAATGAAGGGCTTGGACTCTTCTTTCCCACCCTTTGATGTAGCCTGGGGCCCCTCAGCCCAGCACCAGGGCCTTCCTGTTGAGGCCACTGGACGCTGCTGTCCACAAGCACTTTTTTATAATGTACTAAAAGAAGTCACAGGGTGTGGCAACCGAAGAAAGGTGAAGACTATAGGATAGGACTGACCATGGGAATGCATCAGGGGTGCAAAGGGAAGAAGGCAGTGGTTGTATGCAATGAAGTGGGTTCTCCTGATTGACTTAAATGCAGTTTTATGGTTTGGTGCATATATTCCTATTTTCCATTAAATTAACTTTATTTCTAAAGCATATTTTGATTTACATTAAGAGCAATAAAGCATTAAATCTTATTTTTAAAGGTGTTCTTCTTCTTATCTGTCATTGAACATTATAATTGTAAAATTTTAGCTTAAAGTCAACTTATTCTAGAGGACAGAAGAGAGCACTAAGCACAAATAATGTAAAATGGAAGATAATTTGTCCAAGGCTTTTCAACAAAAACATTATCAAGGCCAGGCACGGTAGCGGTCACTTGTAATCCCAGCCCCTGGGCAAGCAGAGAGGCAGGAGGGTCGCAAAGATCGAGGCCAGCCTCAGCAACTTAACAAGACCTAATCTAAAAATAAAAAGGGCTGGAATGTGGTTCAGTGGTAAAGCACCTCTGGGTTCAATCCCAGTAAAGAGTTATTAGTGAATGGGAAGGAAGAATAAGGAGGTGGGGAGAGAAGGCTGTGGAGTTAAATCCAAACACTTTCTTATACCATTTTGAAGCCTGTGTTCTAGAATCCAGAAGCTTGGAGCTGGGCATGACAACACACTCCTGTAATCTCAGTGACTCAGAAGGCTAAGATGGGATCTCATGTCAAGGCCAGCCGTAGCAATTTAGCAAGATCCTCAAGTCTCAGGGGCTGGGGTCGTGGCTCAGTGGTAGAGGCACTGGGTTCAATACTCAGCACCACATAAAAATAAACATCTACAAATGAAAAATTTTAAAAAATCCTCAAGTCTCAAAAAACAATGGAGCCCAGTGTTAGAGCACCCCTGGGTTCCATAAATAATAAATAAATCTTGAAGCCCATTGCTTGGTGTCAGAGAACATTAACTGAAATAAAAACATGTATACTGGATGGGCTCAGAATCTTATGGCAGAGGACAAAATGGCCTCATTCCAAGGTAGTTGGCTGGAGAAGGGGTGGGGTGGAAGAAGAGAAAGCAAAAATGGGCTCTCCGGTAGGAGTGGGAGCTGTAGGCAAACAAGGTGAGGCCTAGTGGGGGCCATGGGGCATTCCCAGCACCTGAGGCTCTGCCACCTCAGAGTGCTTCCCAGTCACTGGCAGGAAAATATGACTCAGCCGATGGGAGTTACCTTGAGGAAACCAGTAACCGTGTTCCCAGGCTGACAGCTTCTAACAACCAGGTGCAGGAGCAAGGGAAGACCAAGTCCCCACTGCCCTCTCCCTGAGCTGAGGCTGGTGGCATGAGCTCAACAGGACTGGGCCCAAACCACCAGAATTAGGAGGCTCTTACCCTGCCCAAACTGCAGGCTGGGCTGGCTGCTTTTCTGGAAGCCCCAGCACTGAGCTTCTCTGCAGGAAACCTACATAGACCTAAACCCAAACATGGACACAAGTCCACCCCTACTGGCCCAGGAGCCTTTGGGCAGTGAGCATTGAGCAGGGCCAGGCTCAGGGACACAGGAGCAGCAGCCTTAAGCAACAAGCCTCAACATATTGGTCCAAGGCCCAGTGCCCATGCAGAAACCCACTTGGCCAGCACTGGCCAGGCCATATGTGTGAGCTTGACCCTCCTTGGCTCAACATACCGGTCATCCGCCTCCACAAAGGGAGCCCCCACCACTAACCCAAAGCCTACTTAACCTGTGCTGCTTTCTTAATCTCCTTAGCGTGTTCAGCCCTTTCCCCTAGCTCTGTTCCACCTGCCCTCCCCAATAACAAATCCAATTTAATTCCAAGTGCATAAATCATGCATTAAAAAGTATCCCAGCCTGCTCACAAATGATGGGCCCACAAAAAGAGGTCTATGTAATGGATGGTCAGTGCATTTTATTGAATCAGCACAGTACAAAAATAAATAAAAATAAGGAAAGGGGAATTAAATTACAGCCAAACTGAGCTTCATGACTGTCAGATTATAAACCACACATACTCACACACTACACATACATACAAAATGAGACAAATATAAATTAATATTAACAATACCCACAGTTTGGTCAAAGAATAGCTACAGAAGAAATTGCACTAAAAAACCAACATATATCACACATGTGTAATTAGCAGTTTCAAATATACAGCTATGAATAGTTCTGAGAGGAAAAAAAATGGCACATTTTCTTTTCATTGCAAGTTTAACAACTGTTGGAACAAAACTAAATTCTAGTAACTGCATGGAAAGAATATATCAACCCTCAGGTTTACAAGAAAAAGAGAAAAACCAAATCCTGAACTATTATTCCTGTGGCTTGTTCTGTGCATGGGTGTAATTTTCACAGCCATCTGTTCTAAGATTATTTTTCTTAAGACACAAAATGCTCCTGGTTTGCATGCACAATATCACTGTAAAAGCAACAATTAAAGAATAAAGGGTTTTTTTTGTTTTTTTTTGTTTTTTTGTAGATTAGTTTTTTGTTGTTGTTCTAAAAGTAGTCTTCATAGCAGCATGTCAAATGGGTTCATTGCTTGCACACTCAAGTATATCAGTTGCTCCTTTACAATACTGATGACCAGTGCAAGGGAAGAGAAGAGAACACACAGGCTTCACACTGGTGGAACTAGAGTTGTTTTCTTAGTCCACAACATCTCCTGAAATGTGTACCTCCTCCAAAAACAAAAACAAAAAACAACAATAACAAAAAAAAAAATAAAATTTACAGAGAGAGAAGGAAACAGATAAAAAACCGGAATCCTGTGGATGCAACTTAATGGCACAGTTCTAGGCCAGGTTCAGCCAGCTGTATGGACTACAAACATGCACCCTCCTGCTGAGACTAGGCACCTGAAGCTCCTCTTCTGTGCCTGAAGGGGCCAGCTGCCCCCACAGGCCTCCCACCTCGGGTCACGAGTGGCAGCAGGATGTAAAGACAGGCTGCATGAAAACCAGCAGAGAAGAGAGGCTGTGGTGAAGTCTGTGCCAGCAGCCGCAGGTGCCTTCCAGCTCTGCATCCGATTATCTCACAGTCCCAGGAACTGGCTCAGTGTGGGCCTCAAGGAGTAGCTGGAGAAAGGCTCTCCGGCAGGGCAGGCCCTCTTCCCCATATCTGGGAAAGCCTCAGACCAAAAAGGCTCTGCTCCAGGCCTCTTAAATTGGTACCTCAATTTCACAGCTTTTTTTTTTTTTTTTAATGTGAATTTCAGTAGTGCTTGTGCAGAAGTCGGCAGCCACCTAGAATCTAATCCTATGTAAAATGACCTCTGCCTCCCCCACCCCAGCCCCCAATTCCAGCACTCCCTGGTGACCAGGACTGGAAGAGAGAATCCTCTACAGCATCTTCACACTGCTATTTGTTCCCCAAAGGAAGAGTGGGGGCCACACAGGAAGACTTGCTTCCTTCTCGTGGACCTCTCCCAAGCCACCAGTCTGGGAGAATTAGAAAGAAAACAGGTAAAGTACATAACATGTGTTTTCATAGCAACTAGGGTAAGGTGGACACCAAAACTAGCAGCTGCAAGTAATCAGCTACAGAATCACCAAGCTTCCAAAGCAATCAGGAGTCAAACTCCCATCTTGTAATTATCTCCAAGATCCAGCTGTCTCACTGGGCCTTACAGAGCAAGGCTTCCTCTCCAGAAGAAAGTGAACTGCTTGGAAACAGCTTTAAATTAACACGGGGTGGGGGTGGGATACACCATTATCACATCACCCCTACTGCTGATCTCACCTACCCGGACTCGGCAGGACAAATGTCTTTTGCACCAGCAAGAGGCCTTAGCACTTAGGTGGGCACCAGCTTGGTCTCAGGTGTGGACTTCTCCACCTGCCCAGAAGACAGGCTGTTGCTAATGGGCAGCTGCCACTGTCCTGGCTTTCACCACAGGGTGACTAAGCTGTGTTATTCAAATGAAAAATTCACCCAGGAAAGTAGCTGTCCCCAGCTTCACCCCACCCCTTCAGCTGGGACCCAAAATAAGAACCTAATGAGGCAAACAAGCTCATTAGCCAACACTAATGTGGGAGCTGGGAGTAGTGGGCAAGGGGCAGAGGGGCAAGTTCCACTTCTCCACTAAAGGAAAGCCCTTCTCCCTAAAAAAGAAAATGCAAACCAGGGCCGTGCGCAGGCAAACCACTGGACACAATCATTGCACGAGACCCACTTTGCCCCTCCTCTACTGAAGATGTCCCAGGGCTACGGGGATCTTGCTTCAAAACCCTTGTCTTTGAGGCTCAGTCAGGGTGGCTGGCTTGAGGAGCCTCTGGGAGAATGAACCATCCAAAACAGTTGGACCTCTGACCAGAAATCCCAATTCTCCTCCCTGGGCCCGCAGCCAGAGACCCCCTCACCAGCTCCCATCCAGGGAGCAGTGGGCAGCCTCACCCACCATGGATCCAGCAAGGGCACAGGCAGCAGGGGCTAGTCAGCCCCTTGGGTTCCCCAAAGGGGGAGGTCAGCCTGGGTGGCTTCGAGTACATCTGGGTTTGCACAAGGTTTGAGAGTTCAAGTCTCCAGAATTCTTCACAGGGCTGAAAAAATCCCAAGGAGAGAACATGGGAAGGGGGAGGCCCTTGGTGGCTTTGCTAGACACATACTGTACACAAAACTCTGATTTAATAATAAAATTTAAAAAATGAATCCTTGAGCCATGACCAGGGCTACAGGGCTCACCGATCAAGCCCTAGAAGGAGCCTCTTCTTGTCCTCCTGGCCGCTCTCATTCTTCAGGTCGGAGAACACCTGTGTGAAATAGTGTGGGTCAGCATTGATCTGCAGCATCTTGGAGCTCATGAGGTTGATGACAGAGAGGCAACGGTCCCAAAAGGCCTCCTTGCAGCTCTCCACCAGGAAGGGCTTGAGCGGGTAGGAGATCTCGTTGCCCATGTAGGAATAGGAGAGGTACAGGCAGGTCAGCAGGACGGCCTGGAGCTCATGGTCTGAACCCACCTCAGACGAGATAACATCCCTGCAGAGCATATAGAGGAAGACCACGTTGGCCGGCGTGATGAAGCCCTGGTCCTGCCAGCCCTGCAGAAGCAGGGAGCGGTCCACACTGCGCAGCCAAAGCACGGGGTCCGTTGGGGACAGGTGCTTCAGGCGGTAGCACCGGCGGCAGAGAAATTCGCCCAGGCAGCGCAGCAGCTCGCTGGTGGATGCCTGGACGATGACCCGTTTGGGCGTCCCTGCGGAAGTGACGGAGGGGTGCGGGGCCTTCTTGACAGAGGAGGAGACCCCGGTCTGGGAGCCTGAGAGCTGGTTGGCCGGGGGTGCGGGCGGCTGGGCCGGTGGGGGCTGGGCGAATGTGGACAGGTTGGCGCAGGACAGCGACTTCTTCAGGTTCTCATTGTTGAGGTGCGTGATGTTGTTCTGGTAGCTGCTGTTGGGCTGCACCTTCTTGGAGTTCTTCTTCTTGGCTGACACGGCCACAATCCTCTTCCAAGGCAGCACGGAAATGATGGAGTGCCGCTTCAGGTTCTTGTCCTTGGCGTTCTTGCTGTTCTGCACGGCCGTGTAGTGGCCCACCGTGGCCGCGCCATCCTCAAACAGCGTGGCCTTCCGGTAGCTGGGGGACAGGGACAGCACCGTGCCCATGGTGCCGCTGCGCGCCCA
>NW_025999891.1:6781808-6823291 GCF_001458135.2 Marmota marmota marmota | reverse complement strand
GGCAGATGCGACCGCGAGCGGGATGCGCTTCTACTCACCGCGCCCCATCTAAGAGCCAGCTCAGGCGGCAGCGGGGACACCCGGCGCCCGCCCCGCCCCGGCCCTTTGGTGCCGCCCCCTCCCGCACAGCTCGCCGGCAGCCGCGTGAGTCCCAGGCTCCCGCGCAGCCTGCCGGGCTCGCGGGTGGGGCGCGCCGAGGGCGGGCGGGGCCGATGTCGGCCCCGCCCCGCCACGTGCTGCCTTTGTTCCCGCCGCGCAGCCCGCAGCTGCCGGCAGCCAGGGCGATCTGCCGCCGCCAGCCCTGGCATCGCGCGGCCGCTGGACGCTGACCATCGCTCCCGGGGCATGAAAAGTCCGCCACTAAGCGGGGAGGGCACAGTCCTTACTAGAGGCCGCCCTAGTGTCACGCACATGTATGCCTTCATCCTTGTAAACGCCCGCCACTAGATAGATCCCAAACCCAGGCCAGAAAGGCGAGGACCGTTCTGGACCACTGCACCAACCGACAGGCTGGACCTAAACCCATCTATTATGGTAAATACTAAGGCAGCGGCGCCTCCAAGGAGCCCCTGATCCTGATTTAAATGTCTTCTAAATGTAACTTGAAAACTTCACACTAGTAGTTGTAAAACTGAGCAAAATTCTGGTCCGGGTAAGAGTTGCTTCAGAAATAAAAACAAATCCTTCGCAAAAGCTACTGTTCATTTATTGCTGGTTCATTTGTGTATGGTTCTGGAGACTGATGCAAACCTGATTATAAACCTGATTCTTAATTCAGATTACCATATCTGGACCTGGAGATGAGGAAGCTTCCCAAGAAGAGGCTATCAATATCCCATTACTGACCATTTGCACACTCTGCCAACTGCCCTAGGGCAACAGAGAAGGGGATCTCATATCATCCAGATGAATGCTGCCAAGTCACAAAGTGCTAAGAGCTTATGTACTACCCAGATTATTGTCAATAGTGGCAACTGAAAGCTTTAGGGTCCTTGGTGACCACACAGTGCAAAACTGCTCTGTACTAAATAATATAAAAGTCCACAACAGCTGTTATCACTTTGAGGAAGGCAGGCACTTTGAGGGATGTTTTGAACATCCCTCAAGCTACACATCTTACCCGTTTTCTAAACATAATACATGACAATGAATAATCTACAAAGAAAATAGGTGGCTGCAGCTCACAGTTCTGGAGGTTGGACCGCCAAGCTCCTGCAGCACAATATGCCCAGGTAAGGGCTTCGCCAATGGGAAGCCCAAGTAAGCAGTGTGGGTGAGTAAGCACAGGTGCAAGGCTGACCTGCTTCCAATAACCACCCACTTTCTCAAAGGAACTCCATTAAGCCCATCATGAGGGTGGAGCCTCCAGGATTTTGTCTTAAAGGTCCTACCACCTCTAAAAGTCATAAGGTCACGACTAAGCCCTGGGAATTCGAAGGGACAAACCATGTTCAAACCACTTCAGCAACCTACCCACTCTTCAGATAAAGCTATCTGTGTTCCCCCTTCCCCTAATAATAAGAAGTGAGAAGTAATTTCTGGGTCCTTCAGGTCCTCTGGTCAAACGTCTCTCTTCCTTTATAAAGAAAAGATGAACCCAGGCCCCTACTAGAGGCTCAGCTCCTAGGTTGGCCTTGTGTCCATTGTCTTAAGCTCCCTTCTGATGCCAATGTTAAGCAAGGGTTAAATGCTTTTAATTTCCTAAATTATAACCAGATTTCCAAGCCTGTAATCCACCCCTTAGAAACTGCATTTCAATACTAGCTATTCCAATTCCTAGTTGGCAATACCAAATTTGACCACCCTGCTTCCCCAAACAGAGCAACATTTGCTTGGGTCTTTGCCAGCCTGGCTATACTTGTGTTATCTCTTGCCTTTTTCAAGTTAGGCCTTCATTATCACCTCAAAGAGCCTCCACAGAACTATCCCAACCTTTCTTACATTGGTCAGAAGCAAAATCTTTATTTGCAGCAGAGCAGGTATGGGATGGCACTGCCAGCCTACCTGCTGCTGAGGGAAGAGGCTGTCCCCACCCACCCCAGCCCTGCCTGTTTCAAGGCATCACACAGCTCCCCCACCCCAGCTTCCATCAGGAAGAAAAGGAGGACAACAATCTGCCCCAAATGGCAGAAAGCAAGGACCCAAAAGGCAAGACGTAGGATTTTCTTCCCAGTCCTCTTCATCATACAACTGTGGGAAGATGTCCAGTTAGCACCCTTGTCAACCAGCCTACTTATCCTACAGCCTATCTCTAGTTACCTGAAGGGCCAACAATTTTGTTAGCTGCCTTGCTGGACTATGATGCCAGTTCCCTGTTTTGCATATTCCACTTTCCATGAGAGCCTGAAGAAGGGAGGCCAAGCAGCAGCCAGCTACAGCTTCCAGAAAGGGTTCCATATAAAGCTGGGCTGAGCCCTGGTTCCTGAGGAAGTCTTTGTTCTTTAGGGATCACAGAGCAGCATCTAGTGGCCCTTCTGGGCAGCACAGATTACATAATTCAATGCACAGCAGGGCACTAGAGCAGTGCAGACACCTTAGCCTCTGCTTCTAACACCAGCAGTGACTCCTTAACAACCAAGAAAGTCCTGGCACTGTGAAGACTGGTGCCTGGGACCCTTGGTGAGAAAGCCCAGCCCAGACCAGCCCATGGAGCAGATGACCTTCTCAGTTATGCCTAAACTAGCTCACATGAGGGCTGGGAGGGAAAATAGTGGCACAACTGCTGGTCCTTGATGGTCTAGAACAGCGCTGTCCAACTAAAGTATAACATGCGTCACAATGGCAAGCCACATAGATAATTTGATACTTTCCAGTAGCCACATTAAAAAAGTAAAAAGAAACAGGTGATTTGTAATAATATTTTATTTAACCCAATATACCCAAAATATTTCAACATACACTTTAAAAAACTTGAGATATTTTACATTTTTTCACTCTTATCCTTCAAAATCTGTTTTTCTACATTTGCAGCACATTAACAGTTCAAAACTAGCCACACTATAAGTACTCAACAGCTGCATGTGGCTAGCAGCTACTCATTGGACAGCGCAGGTCTAGAGGAAGTCACCAGACTGAGCAGGGAAGCAGAGAAAAGGGCTGCTGCCCTGAGCCTCTTGGGGAGGGGATCCCCTAAGTTTGGGAAACCCTTTCCCCTCTGTTCCAGTACTAGGAACTCTATGGAATATTTATTTTAAAGTCTTTTATAGAAACAAACCTCTATGCAAGTAAAATTATGCACAGAAATACAATATTAAAACTGAGAATACCAAAATGCTCAAACTGGAGAAGAGTCGGCAAATCCCTCAGAATCGTTCCCAGGGTCTGAGAACATCATGAAAACCACTGCTTCTGAAGATTCTAAAAGGAAACTAAACCACAGCTGAATGTGAGAACCCTCTACACACTTGCATTTCCATTACTTCATATGACCTCTTGTATCACAATCACCTACCATAGAAGCATCAACCTTGGAGGATCTTACTGACAGAATCCAGGTGTTCTTGCTGGATCATGCTGCCTTAGAAAAACATACCTGAACTCCATTTCTGCTTTTAGCCATCACAGATCAAGTCTCCTGCCGAAAGCCCTCCAAAGTGGACTACAGATTCGGCTAAAAGACTACTAACATTAATATAAGCAAATGAGATAATGGAGCTTTGGCTAATCTAGAGGGCTAGACTATTGCTGAGCTACACAGAGCTGTTTGAACTTGCTCAGAAAACCTCCAGTACTCAAGAAATGACACCTTTTGAAAAAAAAATTATTTTATTGGAACTCATCTGAACATCAGATATACCTGGTGTTGGTTAGCAAGAACCGTTTGTACATTGGATATTGATGGTGCCAAAACCAAAACAGTGACTGGACATGATGGGGAGAGAAGATGTTAAGAACAAAAACCTGATTTCAGAGAGGAAAATAAAAGCCAGTCAGATTCAGTGAAGATGCAAAACCTGGTACAACAAAATCCTTTTACAAAATATAAATTTATTACGAAAACCTGGAAGGATAATCTGAGAAAGGTAAAGAAAGAGAAAAGGAGGCCAGCAGGAAGGAGACAGGAAGAGGGGGAGAAGAAAAAAGAGAAGATGAGAGAAGAAAATATTGTTGAGCACAGCGACAAGGTGCTGAAGCTTACCTGCCCAAATGGCATTAAAGCCTTGCTATGTAATCATATCAGAAAACAAAGCATGCTGAAATACAGTGCTCTACCGCCCATCCATTCGAGTTCTAAGAGGTAAATAAAGACGCTCCCTGGAAAGGAGACATGAGGTTGCTTGAAAACCCAACAGAGAAAATTAAAAAAACAAAATAAAACAAAAAACAGCCCACAGTCTCATTTCCGATGTTCACTGTTTTAAAAAGGAATAAATCCATCTGACAGCAGGAGAGGAGGAGTAGGAGAGGGAAGGAAAAAGTGGTCTCCTGATTGAGAAAGGGGAAAGAGAAGAGAAAGAAGAGTAGAGGACAGAGAAGAGGGGCAGTTAAAACACTGACATCTAATCTAATTACTGTGTTAAAAAAAGCCACATGCACAGCAGGTCCCCTGGGGGCTGAGGGCCCACGCTGCTCCCTGTGTGGCCGTGGTGGACACTAGCTCCTGGCCTTGTCCCCATTCCTTTCACAGGTCAGAGCGGAGCCTTGTAGGTGCTGCTGCTGCTGCGGTGGCGGCGGCGGCGGCAGTGGCGGTAGTGGAAGGACCTTCGGCTAGTCTGCTGGAGCCAATATCAGGAAAGGAAGGATGGACAGGCCAAATGGCAAGGGAAAGAACATCGAAACGCCTCATTTCAAATAAAAAACAAAATAGCAGTCTATACACAGTTGTTTGTTTTGGTTCAGTACAAACAGAATAAAAAGTCATTGCTTTTGATGGTCAGCAAACACCCAATTCTGAAGAAGAGGAGAGGTGACGCCCAGCGGGTAGATTAGGGCCCCCAGTGGTTGGCGGGGTGCCTGGCTTTGCGGCCCTCTCCCAGGAGGCAGAGAGCACAGCTTTAGGTAGTGTAAGCCTTTTTCCTTTTATTTAGAATAATCTTTTTTTTCTTTCTTTTTTTTTTTTTTTTTTTTAAAGCAATTTCCCACTCCCAAGTTGGGCCAGTAAAGATTACATGAAAACTGGCACACCTATGGGTTGGAATACAGATGCACCAAATGAGGATTTAAAAACTTTCCGAGCGAAAAGTAGAACAAAAAGAAAAAAAAAATCTCCTAGCATTTTGCCCCAAGGTTTCACTCTCCCGCCACACACACTCTCCAAAGGACCGCTACAGATCCAATTCTGCAAGAGAAGACAGAGCAGTGTCAATCAGGAAGCCACAAGGACACCAGGAGGAGGTTTTCAGTCCCAACAGGCAGAAGACAGCTCTGCCCAGCCCTGGGTCCAGGGCAGGCACTCACCTATGTCAGTTTCTTGGCTTTGTTGTAGAGGGAATCCACTACTTTACTCATGTTCTGAATTGTTTCCAGAGCAGCTTCATAAGTTTTATCTACTGGGGGTTCATCGAAAATAATCAGGACACCCTCCCCCTGGTCCAAAATCCCTGCAGGAAACACAAGGGCAACCCAAGTAAAAGAATAGATTAGACATAAAAGCAATTTTAAAGCAGCCTGATCCCTAGTTGCCTCATTTTCTCCAGAAAAAGGGAATAGAACTCATCTTCCTGTTCCATTTGCATGTTATTACACACTTAACACAGGGAAGAGGGACCAGGATCCCAGAGAACCAAACAATTTCTTTAAAAATAAACCTCTTGTCAGGCACGGTGGTATATGCCTGTAATCCCAGCAGCTTAGAAGGCTGAAGCAGAAGGATCTCAAGTTCAAAGCCAGCCTCAGCAACTTAGAGAGGCCCTAAACAACTTAGCAAGATCCAGTTTCAAAATAAAATATAAAAAAGGGCTGGGGATGTAGCTCAGTGGTTAAGCGCTCCTGGGTTCAACCCCCAGCACCACAAATAAATAAATAAATAAATGCCTCTTAAACCATCTTTATCACCACTAGTCCCCTTGCCTGTGTGACTGTTACTCACCATGAAACTTCTTGTCAAGAATCATCTGTGATAATTTTCTTTCCACATCGGCCTAAAATCAAAGCACATGATTAAAGGGACCACATCACCCTGATATGAAAGCTTTGTAGAAAAGATCTTAGGGCAAATGGATTGAAAACCAAACAGCAACAATGCAACTTCAGCTCTGACATTTCCCATTCCCCGGGAAGCTTAGGAGCTTTCCAATAAGGCCCATCAGGTACAAATGCTATCCCTTCTACACCACCTCTTTCCCATCCCTACCCACCAGAAGGCCTCTGAACTCCTTACCTTAGAGAGTTTGATGAGGCTAGATATGTGTTCAATCTAAAAGGAAAGGCAGAGAGACACAACACTGAAAGTTTTACTTTTGCCTCCAATATGAGAAGCAGGGGACAGGAAATTGCTGTGTCTTTTGAACCTGTTGAATGTCTCTAAAAATTTTCCCTAGCCATGCTTAGCTTCCCTTATGCTGTCCATTTGCCTGATGTTACCATTACAGATAATAAACCCACTCCTGTCCCACATACCCAATACAGAAAATGAGTACCACATGCACAATGACTACAAAATCAAGAAAGAAACTGTACTCAGGGCACAAGCAGGTGCCATCTCACAAGTCTCTACTCCTCCTCCACTCATTTCCCATCAAGATAAACTGAGCTCTTGGTGGCCTCTTGCTCACCAGGCATAACCTTGGAAGTGAGCTCCTATTTTGTACAGATGTGAAAAGGGAGGTGGCTACAGTGGGAATGTATGGCCAAAACCAGACAGAATCCCCAGGATGGTTCTTACCTGTACTCGAGAAAAAGGTTCAATGACTCGGATCAGATTCTGCTCCAGTAAGTTATCATACAACTTGGCCAAGTGTGTGCTGATGATTGGGTCATCCCGGAGCTCTGCCCGGTAATCTGTCAGGGCCTGTCCAAAGAGCCAGCACAGAGATTGGCACAGAGAAGAACTTTAAAGTCACACTCCTCCTAACTTCCTGAGTAGCTGACTAGCCATTCTAACTACATGGTTGAATGAAGTTCTGGGAGTTTTGAGATCAAAGAAAAGCCATTAACAAAGCAGAAAAAAAGGAATGTTAAACAAAAAGGTGAAGTCACAATCTTTCTATCTAAAACCTTCATGTCACCAGTTCAAATCATGTAAGCCCTAGGAGCAGTTTCACTTGTAAGCCAAATCAACTATATAAGCATTTTTCAGCATTTATTTCAAATAATTCTGAGTTTAAATGAGAAACGCTAAATTGCACAACAAGATCTTGGGAGTTTTGTGAGGAATATCAGTATAGTACAGCTCTGCTGTTAAAACAGAAAACCTAACCGATTTTGTTTAATCCTGATATTTCCCAAATATCTGATCACAGGACCCTTTTCCCAAGGAATCACTTGGAATAAAGGTGTTCCATGTAAGATCCAAAGCTGGGGGTAAAATGACAAACTATTTATTCATGTACATAACATATGTACCTTTAGCAATGGTTTCACTATCCAAGTCTCATGTCCACTGTACTATAAGATGTTTTAAAAAGCAGGCAAATCATACCAAGTAAGAGATGGCAAGAATCAGCAAGAGTCCTCAGGAAAATGATGAGTCTTGGGGATAATCCAGGCCACATGGCCTAGTATCCATCTACATGTTTTTTTTTTTCATTCTGGTTCTAGGAGGGTTTTTAGTTTTTGTTTTAGGGGTAGGAACTGGGGATTAAACCCAAGGGCACTTTATCACTAAGCTACATCCCCACTTCTTTGTATTTTGAGACAGGGTCTAAGTTGTTTAGGGCCTCTCTAAATTGCTGAGGCTGGTCGTGAACTTGTGATCCTCCTGCCTCAGCCTCTTTGAGTTGCTGGGATTACAGGTATGTGCCCCACATCTAGCTGGATCTAGGTTCTGTTTTTAAGTTGGTCACTCTAATCACACAAAGAATATATATACCTAAGACAAGTGTCTCTCCTTTTGAAACTTCCCAATAAGCAAATGGCATAGGAGTTGTTATGGTATGATTATGAAGTATCCCCCAAAAGCTCTTGTGGTAATGAAGGAATGAAAGTTATTGGGGGCATGTCCTAGAAGGGTTCATTTCCCTATGTAAGGGAGTAGTGCTCTGTTTCTTGGCTACCATGAGTGAAATAGTGTTCCTCTACCACACCATTCTGCCATGTTGTTGTGCCTCATCTTAGGCCCAGAGCAAGAGGTCATCCCATGAACCAAAATAAAGTTTTCCCCCTCTAAATTATTCTTGCGGGGTATTTTGGTCACAGCGATGAAAACTTGACTAACACATAAGTCAAAATCTAGAACATCATCCTGAGGAAGTTTCTCTTCTTTACAGTTTTATCATCCTGAGGAAGTTTCTTTAGGGCCAAATGTGCACATAAAACTTCTCTTTTGATCACAAAGAAGCAGACCTGACATTTCTGGAGCTGAAGGAATACCTATGATTATATTGTGTGAGATAAGCACTAGACTTGGAGTCAAACCATGATACATATAACTGTGTGACTTGGGGCATCCTCCTGATTCCCTCAACCACAAAATGAAGATAAGAGCTTTGCTGTAAATAAGGATGACAGAGAGAACTTTTTGAAACTAAGAAGTATTATATATGATATATAATCTAAATCAACATAACAAGTTTAATTGTACAA
This sequence comes from Marmota marmota marmota, assembly GCF_001458135.2. Taxonomy (NCBI): domain Eukaryota; kingdom Metazoa; phylum Chordata; class Mammalia; order Rodentia; family Sciuridae; genus Marmota; species Marmota marmota. The sequence goes on along the minus strand of NW_025999891.1, from coordinate 6,814,609 downwards.
AAGTGCTTAACTATTTCCTGGATTTGAAATTGTACTAAGGGCACATGGGATCACTTGATGCTATCTTTGCAACTTCTTATAAATCTATTTTTAAAAAGTTTTTAAATGGTCTTCCACCCCATTCCCTACCAACCCAATACCATGCTCACCTTTTCAAAATCTGCCAGCGATCTGTTCTTGCTAGCCTGAGCCACGCATTTTAATGCTTCTGTCTGAGAATAAAGAGATAAATCATAAAAATGATCTATTTTGCATGTTTACATACACCCAAAAAAGTCTCAGAGATAATATGTTTATATCCACAGAACTTGTGCTATAAGGATTCTTTATCAGAGGCCTGGGCTGAAAAGCTAAAAGGATTAAATATCACTGTATGCCAACCATTTTCCTTTTGAAATCTCAAGTGACTTAGAAGTCTCCCAAAAAGACCTTGATACAGAATTCTCCAGATATGACAAGCTGAAAGGGAAAAATGACAGAACTGTGATTTCTTTCCCCTTCCTCTAAGAATCCTTATCTCCATACCTACCCAACTCCTTCCTGTGCTCAAACATGAGTATACACCTGTGCTTTATCAAGATCCATTCTACCAAGTTCGATACAAGGCACTGAATGAGGTCTATTTTATTAGGATTAAGGTATTAATATATTCTACATATTATACTTGAACATTAAAACCCTACAAAGGGGGCTGAGGCTGTAGCTCAGTGACAGAGCACTTGCCTAGCACGTGTGAGGCATTGGGTTCGATCCTTAGCACCACATAAAAATAAATAAAATAAAGGTATTTTGTCCATCTATAACTTAAAAAAATTATAGAGAGAGTATTAGAGATACATTCAATGGCTAAGGGCAACGTTTTTTAGGGAGTGGGGAGTATTACTGGAGATGAAATCCAGGGCTTGGGGCATGCTCAGCAAGGACTCGGCCATTGAGCTATATTCCCAGCCCACTAAGGGCAATTTTTAACCTAATTATAAAATTATAGTCCAAGCTATTAAGTCTACTTAGCAAGAAATTAGAAATACCCATCTTTCTAGATCAGCCCGACTCCTGGTTGAAATTTGTCATCAAGGCTCAAAGAGACAGAAGGAGCTCCCCTGTGTCAGCTTACATACTTAAATAGGGATGCCTTATATAGCAGACTAAGTGGTACAAGGCTATCAAGAACAGTTTATCTCCAGCATCTGTTTTGTAGACAGAACAAATGTCATCATGAGGAAAGCCTAGAATTTAGAGCCAGATAACCCAAGTTCAAAGTCTGGCTCCGCCTTTTATTAGCTATCTAATCTTATCCTGAACACACGACCTATCTGAGCCTATCTCAACTGTAGTCCTTAGGAAAGTACATCTTTCACTATAGTGATAACCAGTATTCTTGAGACCCAAAATAGGAACTAACCTGAAACTTTTGTTAATACAAAACCAATTAGGGTCACTTGTCAAAAAAAGAAATCATCTGTTGTGGTCATTCCTCCAGAGATGTAGTGAGATGGCCAATCTGTTGTTCAGAAACAAATCCATTTGAAATCCAAAAGATTACTTTTATTTAACTAGTGATAATTGAGCAAAAATGGGTATAACAAATCTTAGATATCATCTTCACAAAGGTGAAAATTGCTTGCTCTCAGAACTTATACTCAACCAGTCATGGGGGTGAATGTTTGTAATCCCAGCAAATCAGGAGGCTGAGACAGGAGGATCACAAATCCGAGGCTAAGCTTGGCAATTTTGTGAGACCCTAACTCAAAAATTTTTTAAAAAACTAAAAAGGGCTGGAGTGTAGCTCAGTGGTAAAGCAACCCTGGGTTCAATGCCTACTACCAAAAACAAAAAGAAGGGCTACCAACAATCAAAGGTCCTTTTTGCATCACACTTAAAACTCAAGGCTTGAATTGAATAGTATGGGTCTCAAAATCTAGTTTTTACAACAAATAATCAGACCTCCCTAAAGCACACATGTTCCAGACCTAACCACACTCCTGACTCAGAGAATCCAACAGGTCATATATTCTGCACGTTAAATCTGCAGGCTCATGAGACAGATCAATGTTAAATGCAACCTAACTCACTGTAGCATCTGTGAATGCTACAGTTCAGTTCTGTAACTACCTTAAACCACCTTATGTCTGTAAAAGCACCAAATACCGACTTTGTGGGTCAAGAATCCAACAGTATAGGAAAAACACTAAATGGGCTTCAGGGAAGGAAACAGGTGGGGAAGAGGAAAGAGCAAAATGGAGACCTGAAGAGCTCTGGTCTCACCAAACATCATGAATCTGACAACATGCTGGTCTCATATGAAGTAGAACTGCAGTCAATACATTTCCTACCTGCCTCCCTGCATACCGAAGTGCAAGTTTCCCGCTCACCAAAGCCTGGACATCTTCTGGGCTAGAAAAAAAAAGATATACTTGGTCAACTGCTCCAGGATGTTATGATTCTAAGTACAGGTTTCAGTGAACTTCCACTATAAAGACTGCCCAAAGAAGGGCTGGGGCTATAGCTCAGTGGCTGAGCGCTTGCCTAGCATGTGTGAGGCATTGATTTGATCCTTAGCACCACATAAAAAATAAATTAATAAACAAAGATATTAAAAAAAAAAAAAAGACCGCCCAAAGAAAAAAATCAGCCCCAACCCCTAAAACCTATATATTCCTCACATTACAGAAGCTAGGCTTTCTTCTTTCTGGGCTAAAGGTCAGTAATGAAAAATAGAAAAATTCCAACACTAAAAAGGAAGCCCAATTGAACCTACCAAAAACAATAGGCCAAACAGGTAGAACAGGAAGTATAAGTCAAATTCCAGTATAACAGGTCTTACCAAAATACAACCCATATGTAATCCAAAGATCCAGAATCCCAGCCAATATTTTATTAATTCCCAATAAAATTAGGATAATTTTTTTAAAAAAAGATGTCATACTTATTGTTGTCCTCTCTTTCAAATGTCTCTTACCCTATCCTTCATATTCTGGGTAACCCAGTTTGTTTGGCATAGTCTGTTAGTTACTTTTAGTCCTATGGTTAAGCACCAATGAGGACAGAGTCTCTGAAGGATAAGGAGACTTCTCCAAGAGGAGATAGGAAAGGGATTCCTACAATCTGTCTCCTGAGTCTGAAAGACTAGCAAGCAAAGTGCTCTAGAACAGCTCTGATCCTCCCACTCTACCTCAACCAGCCTCGGAGGCTACAGGTGCTACCGCATATATAACTGGCTAAACTCCCTGCCCAAGTCATTTGTCACAGTAGACAAACTTGGCTGAAGGACTACAGTTCTTATATTCCAGAGTTAATGTGCACCTACGTGTTGAGCATGATTTTGCACAGCAACATGTACTTCAAAGATGTGATGGCCTTGGGGCTATCGATGGAGTCATAACCCTCAAATGCCTCATAAAAGTATGAGTATGCAGTTTTCCAGTCCTTCTCCTCTGCTGCATGGATAATACCTGGGCATTGAAGAAAAAAGAAATAAGATCCAAACAAAATAAAAAAACTATAAAAGATTAGCTGTATCAACCTATTGATAAGGTCAAGAGAGACTAAAGAGGGCTAGGGCTGGGGCTGGGGCTCAGTGGTAGCGCGCTCGCCTAGCAGGTGCAGGGCCCTGGGTTCAATCCTCAGCACCACATAAAAATAAATAAAAAATAAAAGTATTGCGTCCAACTACAACTAAAAGATAAATATTAAAAAAAAAATTAGAGAGAGAGAGAGAGAGAGGGGGAGAGAGGGAGAGAGAGAGACACTAAAGAGCCAGGCAGATCACAAGTTTGAGGCCAGCCTCAGTAACTTAGCGAAACTCTGTTTCAAAATAAATAAAAAGGGCTGGGGATGTGCTCAGTGGTTAAGTGCCCCTGGGTTCAATTCCTGGTAAAAGCAATGATAAAGAACCTGCTTAAAGTTACAATCAACAAGTGAAAGCTGGGATTAGAACCCAAGCTGTTTCTAGTCTCTCAGCTCAACCTCATATTAAATTCCCAAAGGAGTTAGAGATCCAACTCAATGTGGATCCTAAAAAGATAAAGTGCACCATCTTTCTCCCATGCCTACCACCATCCTAGTTCTGCTTTCTTTTAGAGCCATTGGCAAAAGTCATTTACCCTCCATGACATCACCTACACAGGGTCAGAGAGTTGACCAAAACACACCTAGGTAACTGAATAACTGTTATTGTGAACAAAACATCAACAATTTATTATCTTCATAATAAAACAAAATGAAACAGCACTGGGTCACTTTCTCTTATCATTTCCCAGTTCAAAATGCTTAGATCTCTTAATAGCCAGCATTCTCTTAGATCTGCAGTTAAGCTCAACACACACCTAAGCCTCAGCACCCTCTTTATTTTTAGCCTTTTCATGGAAAATCTGCTTAGTCTTCCCATCACAGTCACTATGTTTCCTGTCATAACATCACTTTCCCTGTGCATACAGAGAATCCTTGCCCTTCTTGTACTGTGTCACTTTATGGGTTATTTTTCACACTTCTTTCAGAATATCCAACAGGTTTTAGGAACATCCACTATGTTTGCAAAGAAATAACATTAACTACTTCAAGATAGTATTAAAAAAAAATCAAACTTAGAAAAGCTAAGGAAGCTTTCATAAGGGGCAAAAAAAAAAAAAAAAAAAAAAAAACCCAATTCCTTTATTTCCATCTCAAACACTTGTCATTAATGGATGTGCTTTTGCCTAGATGAAATCAGTGCATGTTATTTCACATAATGCCAAATCCATAAACTTAATTATACATGGTTAAGCAGTATTCCCTTAGGCTGATACTATAGTTCACTTCATCAATTCTCTACTGTTCAGAAGGTGGGTTTGTTCCCAATGAACCAACTATATTAAACCCACTATTACTTCCAATCTATTCCATCACTTGGAATAATATAAAAATTAGTTCTTTCCAGCTTGAGATGCAACTAAGCCCTAAAATTCTGCACTTCTTTGTATTAACTCCAACTGTCTAGTCCCTAATGAAGTTACAGACCTCTATCCCAACCATTTGTCTACCACAGTGCTTCCAACATTTTTCACATCAAGATACACACAGAAGAGTACTTAGCACAGTAGAATATAAAGGTGAAGCTGTTCACATGTGGTCCCAAGGAATCAATGTTTTGACACACCTTTAACCCACCTACAACAAACCTGTGGCACATGGAATGCTTGCTTACTGGGAATTCTGACTTAACCAATTACTGAATTAAGCCCTTTACCCTGCTTAAAAGGGGTACATTTTGAGACTGGAGGTATTAAATCTCTTTTCCATTACTCTTCTTTTTTATTTATATTTATATATACAAATAATCACCTTTTGAACGTCTTTTTTTTGTATAATAGTATATTTGAAATATTATACATAAATTGAATAAGTATAACTTGTTCTAATTAGATCCATTATTGTGGTTGTACACAATGTGGTTACATTGATTGTATATTTATATATGAGGATAAGAAAGATATGTTGATTCATTCTACTATCTTTCCTATTACCATCCCCCTCCCTTCCCTTCATTCCCCTTTGTCTGGTCCAATTAACTTCTAATCTTCTCTCTTGTTGTGGGTTAGCATCCATATCAGAGAGAATGTTCTGCCTTTGGTTTTTTTGGGACTGGCCTATTTCACTTAGCATAATACTCCCTAGTTCCATCCATTTACTGGCAAATGCTATAATTCCATTCTTCTTTAAGGCTGAGTAATATTCCATTGTGTATATACACCACATTTTCTTTATCCACTCATCTGTTGAAGGGCACCTAGGTTGGTTCCATAGCTTGGTTATTATGAATTGAGCTGCTATAAACACTTAAGTGGCTGAGTCACTATAATATGCTGATTTTAAGTCCTTTGAGTATAAACCAAGGAGTAGGATAACTGGGCCAAACGGTGATTACACTCTAAGTTTTCTAAGGAATCTCCATACTGCTTTCCAGAGAGGTTGTACCACTTTGCATTCCCATCAGAAATGTATAAGTGAACCTCTTTCCCCACATCCTCTTCAACACTTATTACTGCTTGTATTCTTGATAATTGCCATTCTGACTGGGGTGAGATGGATGAAATCTCTGTGTAGTTTTGATTTGCACTTCTCTAATTGCCAGAGATGTTGAATATTTTTTCATAAATCTTCCGACCATTCGTATTTCTTCTTCTATGAAATGCCTGTTCAGTTCCTTGGCCCATTTATTGATAGGATTATTTATTTATTTATTTTTGGTATTAAGTTTTTTAAGTTCATTGTAGATCCTGGATATTCATGCTCTGACTGAGGTGCTGGTGATAAAGATTTTCTCCCATTCTGTAAGATTTCTGTTCATGTTCCTGATTGTTTCCTTTGCTATGAAAAAGCTTTTTTTTGGGGGGGGTGGGGCGGGGGGCAGGGACTAGGGACTGAACTCAGGGGCACTTGACCACTTAGCCACATCCCCAGCTCTATTTTATATTTTACTTACAGACAGGGTCTCACTGAGTTGCTTAGCACTTCGCCATTGCTGAGGCTGGCTTTGAACTCCCAATCCTCCAGTCTCAGCCTCCTGAGCCACTGGGATTACAGGCATGCACCACTGTACCCGGCTACTATGAAAAACTTTTTAGGGGGCTGGGGTTGTAGCTCAGTGGTACAACACTTGCCTCACATGTGTGAGGCACTGGGTTCGATCCTCAGCACCACATAAAAATAAATAAAATATTTCATGTTCATGTACAACTTAAAAAAAAAAAAGGAAAAGGAAAAGCTTTTTAGGGGACCCCAATAAATATTTTTTTTAAAGAAAGCTTTTTAATCTGATACAATCCCATTTATTTATTCTTTTTGGGGGGCTCTTTTCAGTTTATTGCATGAAAGAGTTACACTAGTCCAAGTTAAAAACGGACCCCACTGGTTACATTATACAAGCTGTGAGGTTTTTAAACTTGTGACAAGGGACAGAAGGGCAATTCTACTCATTGTAAGGAAATCCTCACTTAAGCTTCTGTGAGCCACAAGTACTTAAAACCCATGAACCTTCAGCTGATTGTCCTTAGCCAGTCCAATCAATACTGGGAACTGGCATTTGTTCTTGCGCTGGTCACCCTGTAGCTGAATTACTTCTCTGTATTCTGGATGCTCAATTACAGTACCATTGCAGGCAAATTTCTTCCTAAATGCCTTCACTAGTTTCTTTCTATCATAATCATCAGTGATCCCTTGAACTAGTAAGGTTCTTCCTGCCATTTCTCTGTTGAATTCTTAAATGGATAATAAATCCTCAGTGCCAGCAGGAAGCAGGTCATCACCCTTACTTGCATCGGCAGAGGGGAAAGAATGGAGGTTCTGAATAGCAGACATGCGATACAATTCCTTTTCCTTGGCAGAAATGGCTACAGAAGGTGGTTCCAGGAGTGGGGAACGGGTGTCGGGAAGTGAGGATGCTCCAGGGGGAGGCTGCTGAGACTTCGGTGGCGGCTCAGTAAGTAGGCCCATCTATTTATTCTTGATTTTACTTCTTGCACTTTAAAAATCTTATTGAAGGACTGGGGTTGTGGCTCAGTGGTAGAGCATCTGCCTTGCACACATAAGGCACTGGGTTCGATCCTCATCATCACATAAAAATAAATAAAATAAAGATATTGTGTCCAGTTACATCTAAAAAAAATATATACTAAAAAAAATTTTTTTAAAAATCTTATTGAAGGGCTGGGGTTGTGGCTCAGTGGTAGAGCACCTGCCTTGCACGCATGAGGCACTGGGTTCGATCCTCAGCACCACATAAAAATAAATAAAAGTACTGTGTCCATCTACAACTAAAAAAAATTTTTTTAAAAAAATCTTATTGAATAAGTCAGTTCCTAAGCTGACATGGTGGAGAGTTGGGCCTACTTCTTCCTCTAGTAGGCGCAGATTGTCTGGTCTAATGCCTAAGTCCTGATCCATTTTGATATCAAAAGATATCTTGTCCATTTACAGCTGAAAATATTAATTTTTGTGAAGCGTGAGATAGAGGTTCAATTTCATTCTACGACACATAGATTTCCAGATTTCCCAGCATCATCTGTTGAAGAGGCTATCTTTTCTCCATGTATGTTTATGGCACCTTTGTCTAGTATGAGATGAATGAATTTACGTAGGTTTGTTTCTGTGTCTTCTAATCTGTTCCACTGGTCTTCATGTTTGTTTTTGTGCCAATACCATGCCATTTTTGTAACTATCCCTCTATAGTATAATTTAAGGTCTGGTATTGTGATGCCTCCTGCATCACTTTTCTTGCTAAGGGTGCTTTGGCAATTCTGGACCTCTTACATTTCCAAATGAATTTCATGACTACTTTTTATATTTCTATGAAGAACATCACTGGAATTTCAATAGGAATTGCATTTAATCTGTATAGCACTTTTGGTAGTATAGCCATTTTGACAATATTAATTCTGGCTATTCAGGAACATGGAAGGTCTTCCCATCTTCTAAGGTCTTTTTCAATTTCTTTCTTTAATGTTCTCTAGTTTTCACTATAGAAGCCTTTCACCTCTTTTGTTAGATTGATTCCCAAATATTTTTTTCTTCTTCCTCTAGTAGGCGCAGAGTTGAGGCTATTGTGAATGGGATAGTTTTCCTGATTTCTCTTTCAGCTGATTCGTCATTGATGCACAGGGAATCAACTGATTTATGGGTGTTAATTTTATATCCTGCTACTTCACTGAATTCATTTATGAGTTCTAGAAGCTTTCTAGTGGAGTTTTTTAGGTCTTCTAAATATATGTAGTCAGCAAATAGGGATTGTTTGAGCTCTTCTTTTCCTATTCAAATCACTTTAATTCTATTACTCTTCTAAACTAGAGAGAGCTGAAGGAAAATGTGTCCCTCTCTAAAGTCATGGAAAGCCCCTAAAGGAACCCAGCAAAATTAAGCCAGGTACAGTGGTGCACACCTGTAATCCCAGCAACTCAGAAGGCTGAGACGCAAAAGTGCAAGTTAGGACCCTCAGCAACTTACTCAACAAGGCTCTAAGCAACTTAGCAAGACCCTGTCTCAAAAAATAAAAAGGGCTGGGGATGTGGCTCAGTGACAAAGTGTTTCTGTGTTCAATCATCAATATCAAAAAATAAAGAAATAAAAAAAAATAAACAACCAATTATTAATGCTGCCAAACTAAATAAGGCACATCCCCACTGAACCACATCCCTCAGGACAGAGCTAGGAGCTAACAGATCATACCCAAAATAAGTCTAGTTAAAAAAAGGTTGTGGGGGTGGCCTGGGGTTGTGGCTCAGTTGTAGAGCGCTTACCTAGCATGTGTGAGGCACTGGGTTAGATTCTCAGCACCATGTTAAAAAAAATTAAAAAAAAGATACCATGTCCATTTACAGTTGAAAATATTAATTAAATAAAAAGCCCAAGAGCTGACATATTGTTCTCTCCAACACATTAGTAAACAAGGGCCATGTTTTTATCAGGAATATCATGGTAAGCACGAAGTTTATTTATAGAAAAACAAAAAACTAGACTCACTTATTCAACACAAACATTAATAAGCACCTGCCGTGCTAGGGTTGTGGCTCAGTGGTAGAGCGCTCGCCTAGCACACATGAGACACTGGGTTCAATCCTTAGCACCCTAAAAATAAATAAATAAAGATATTGTGTTCACCTACAAATATAATATATATATATATATAGGACTGGGGTTGTGGCTCAGCAGTAGAGCCCTCATATTGCACGAGCAAGGCCTTGGGTTCGATCCTCAACACCACATAAAATTAAATAAATAAAATAAAGGTATTCTATCCAACTATAACTAAAAAATAAAATATTTTAAAAAGTAAAAAAATAAAATTCTCTCTCTCTCTCTCTTTTGGTAGGGAAGTCCAAAATCAAAGAGGAAGGTACAAAGGAGGAAAGGAGACATCTGAACTAGATCCAGATGAATACATGAGTTTGCAATGGATGCGAGGTAAAGAGAGAAATTTTAAGCAAAGATGACAAAATATAGACAGAAGCAGGAAGTAACATGGAATACCCAGAGACCATGAAATCTTTCAGTGACTAAGACTAAATCCAGAGGTTAGGATGAAAAGGAAAGGATGCCTTCCTTTTGAATATCATGTTAAAGTAACATTTACTTTAACCACTAGAGATTTTGCGGGGGCAGTCCCAGAGATCGAACTCAGGGGTGCTCAACCACTGAGCCACATCCCCAGCCCTATTCTGTATTTTATTTAGAGGCAGGGTCTACTGAGTTGCTTAGTGCCTCATAATTGCAGAGGCGGGCTTTGAACTCGAGATCGTCCTTGTCTCGGCCTCCCGAGCCGCTGGGATTATAGGATTGTTCCACCAAGCCCAGCACTATTGGAGAATTTTAAACAAAGGAATTACAAAACAGATTTGGTTTCAAAAAAATGACATTGAGGCCAGATGAGGATGGATTAGAAAAAAATGACTAGTGACAGTTACACCAGTAAAAGACAATTAAAGCCTAATTACCACGATGTTAAAATGATAAAAAGAGCAAATATGGAGGCAGTTTCAAAATGATCTGCTAACTGACTGGTTTGAGGGGAAAAAAAGGAAAAGAGACAAAATTACTCTGATTATGAAAGCTTGAACAACTAAGTCAATGATGCCATTAACAATGAAATTAAATCCAGAAATGACAGCTGGAGAAGGGAGTTGGATGTTAAGTTTGGATGTTAGTTTTTGATAAGTTCCCACTGAGATAGCAATGTGATAGTTAGGTATGTATATCCTTTAAGCAGCTAGAATTTTAGATCTAGTATTTAGATTTAGAGAGGGAAGCTACTAGAAATCTAGATGAGGAGACCAATAATGGCAGTAAAACCATGAGAGAATATAGGAGTAGAGAAAAAACAGGAAAAACAGGAAGGGAAACAAAGCTAAGAAAGAAACACTGAGGAACAGCCACAGTTAAAGGGCAGTTGGAAGGAAAAGAAAATGGCAACATGGGGCCACAAATAATAGTCAAAGGAGGCAAACCAAGAAGATGGTGATGTCAAGGAAGTCTAGGGTTCAACAGGGCTGAACCCTCATCCCCAAAAGTCAGAGATTATAAGGGAGTTGACTTCTTCAAGGAATCAGCTGAAACACAAAGTAAGGGGCTAGGGTTGTGGCTCAGAGGTAGAGCACTTGCCTAGCTTGTGTGAGGCACTGGGTTCAATCCTCAGTACCGCATAAAAATAAATAAGACAAAGGTATTGTGTCCATCTACAACTAAAAAAAAAAAGAAAAAAGAAACACAAAATAAGGATACTCTTTCAACTTTTTCAATAAACTTGACACAAAGGCAAAAGCAGCAATTTACAACAGAGAAAAGGCTGTGCTTTTTCAGCTGGAACAGTTCAAAGACTGAGAAGCAAATTTTGAGAGGAATGACTAAAGACATAAAATGGAACAAGAGAAAGGTGGAAAGATCATTCTTGATAAGGGGTAAAAGTGGATAGTATACAAATTCTGTAGAGAAAAGAGAAATAAAGAAGGCTCACATTCAAAATGCCATCTATTTCTTTTGGAAAGTAGGAAAGAAGTTCACCTCTTGACCATAAAGGAAGGGTTCACCCTTAGTAGCTCAAAGTGGCAATACTTGGTTTAAGGTGAGTACTGTGATAAGGGCTTCACACTCATCACCTTGTTTAATTCTCACCACAATTCTATAAAGAGGTACAATTATTTTCACCATTTCATAGATGAGTTAAAGGTAAAGATAAATTAAGTAATTTTCCCAAGACCAAATACCTATAAATCAGCAGACCTAACTATTAACCAAGGAAAGGCTGTTCCTAGATCTGAGAGGCAAGATGGGCATATATTACCTTTGATAGATGAGACAGATAACATCAGTGCTTAAACTAGTCTTTTGAGCCAGGTGCAGTGGTGCACACCTGTAATGCCAGCAAACTCAGGAGGCTGAGGCAGGAAGATAGCTAAATTTGAGGCCAGCCTTGAGCAACTTAAAGAAACTCTAAGCAACTTAGCAAAACTTTGTCTCAAATTTTTAAAAGATAAAATAAAATACAAAAGACTAAAAGAAAAGACTGTGATATAGCTCAGTGGTAGAGCACCCCTATTACTACCAAAATAAACAAAAAACAAAAACAAAAAAGTACTATTTTTCTACCTCCAATTTAGCACTCCTTCAGTAATGATGCCTCTGGTGAAAAAAAGATGCTGAATACAAGAAAAAGTTTTTCACCTGCCAATCCATTGCTTCCTAACACCAACATTCACACACTCCATCAGAAAGCTACATACTACACACAATTAAGGTCCTTTTAAAAATTCAATAAGTTTTATGAAGGTCTGCAAGAGTTAACAGACTTGGATTAGGCCAATCTTAAAAGAAAAATGCTACCATGCTGAGTGTAAGCAGCTAATAGGAAAATTAAGGAAGACTTTCAAACCTCAGTGAGACCTCTCTAAGGTTTGGTTCTAACAGTCATATTGCCTGGCTAAGAAATGATAGGCATATTTTTAAAATATTTAAGGCACTCAATAGGAAGGGAACAGCTGGTTAGAAAGGTAGCCTTCTAATTGGTTTCTTTGAGTCAAATCAGCCCATTATATTCTCCAGCCCCAAATCCCAATCCTTCCATACCTAAGACAAGATGAGCTCTAAGAAAACACATCCCAGGAATAGCTATGAGGGTTACCTGACTGCATGTCCAAGGTGGCCTGCAATTTAGGGGGACAGTAGATGGCATTTGCTGTGGTTCGAGCAGAGGTTAAGGCAGCTCGAGCTTTCGGCAGATTGCTCAGGGCATGGTATGTTTTGCTTTCTAAAAGTTGTACTTCCACCAAAAGGGCTTTGTCATCCATCTTTTTCAACTCCCGCAGCAACTGAGAACCTGGAAGAGGAAAAAATGTATCTCTTTGTTAACCATAATCATAATACCATATTGCTGAAAAATCTCACTCTTTCACCTTAATAACACTTGAGATAAAGAAATCTGCCTGAACTCAAAAAAGTTACCTTTAGAGCCCTTGAAAGAATTGTTTTCCTCTAATGTGCTACCTTCTAAAAAAGAAACACACATCTCATTGAAACTATTCTGCTTCCCAAGGACAGTATTGAAGCCAAGAGCCCTCTAAGCTCACTCCTAAGATTTAAATATAGTGGGAACCTCTACCCATAAAATACTAAAACTAGTTATCCAGTTCAGACACGGACTTGACCTCACTCATTCCCTGTCCAGCAATCATAAGACTATACCAGAAACACTAGGCACTAGGGCTGTTGGGGAAAGTAAAGAGTTCTGGATATGCCAGTGTTCTTGATATAAATATGCCTAGTTCCCCCATCCTGCATGAGAATGTCAAGAACCAAAAGATTTATGCCACAAACAAAAATTAACTAAAAACAGACCAAAGAACTAAAACTTCATAAAAATAAAATAAAAGTATTGTGTATAAAAAAAAGCTTTAAAAACAAAAAAAGGTGAAAAAAATAACCCACAAAATAGCAAAAAATATTTGCAAATCATAGATCTGGTAAGGGACTTGTATCCAGAGTAAAACAAATAAGTAACTCAATTTTTAAATGTCCAAAGGATTTAAACAGACATTACTCCAAAGACATACAAATGAGCAACAAGTACATGAAAAGATGTTCAACATCATCAGCAATTAAGGAAATGCAAATCAACACCATAATGAAATACCAGTACATATATATAGGAGAACTAAAATAAAAAAGAGACGGTATTGATGAGGATGTAGAGAAACTATAACTCTGCTTATACATTGCTGGTGATAATGTAAAATGGTACATCCATTTTGGAAAACTCCTTGACAGTCCCTCAAAAAGATAAACAGTTACCATGTGACCTGGCAATTTCACTTCTGGATATATACACACACAAAAAAACATATCGGGGGCTGAGGCTACAGCTCAGTGGCAGAGCACTTGCCTAGCACGTGTGAGGCACTGGGTTCAATCCTTAGCACCACATAAAAGTAAATAAAATAAAGGCATTCTGTCCATCTATAACTACAAAAAAAAAAAAAGAAAAAGAAAGAAAAGAAAACCATATCCACCTGAAACCTCTTCACAACAGTATTCATAATAGTCAAAAAGTAAGAACAACTCCAAATGCCACCAAATGATAGGTAAAATGTAAAACACCCAATAGACTATTATTAAGCAATAAAAAGAAATAAAATACTGATTATGCTACAACGTAGATAAACCTTAAAAACATTATGCCAAGTAAAAGAAGCTTATCACAAAAGACCACATGTTATGCTATCCTCCAGTTGCCCAGTTGCCCTGTACGTGCACTAAGTATGTGTGGAGAATTATTAGAGAGTGACTGCTAATGGGCACAGTTTCTTTCTGGGGTGATGAAAAATTCTGAAATTAGATAGTGGTGGTGGTTGCGCAACTTACTGAATATACTAAAAAACCAATGGCCAGGCGTGGTGGTACATGCCTATAATCATAGCAAGCACTGGAGGCTGAGGCAGGAGAATCCTGAGTTCAAAGCCAGACTCAGCAACTTAGTAAGCCCTAAGTAACTCAGCAAGACCCTGTCTCTAAATAAAATATTTAAAAGGGCTAGGGATGTGACTCAGTTGTTGAGTGCCCCTGGGTTCAATCTCTTGTACAAAAAACAAACAAACAAACAAACACAATGAATCATATACTTTAAAAGAGTGACCTATTTGTTTAAAACATATTAATTGCCATTTCTGACAGATTAAATACTGGCAATCTATTCAAATTAATAGATCATAAAGGCCATTTTCTTCTGTTTGGGGAAAATTGGTAGATCTGGGGAAAATAGTCCAGATCTACCAATTAGTAAAAACTAGCAGCAGGGAAAGAGTTCAGGCTACACAGTGAATGCCTTCAACTGGCCCATTTTGGCCTCCAAACATATTTGCACTCAAAATTCACTTTTTGATTTAATAGATTGTAAGTACAATTAAAAACAAATGTAGCATATGTAATACTTTTTAAACATTTTCAATTTAAATATTAAATCTGGCGAGGTGCAGTGGCACGCACCTGTAATCCCAGCAACTCAGGAGGCTGATGCAGGAGGATCACGAGTCCAAAGCCAGACTCGGCAACTTAATGAAGCCCTAAGAAATTTAGCAAGAACCTGTCTCAAAAAATAAAAAATGAGGGGAATGTGACTCAGTGGCTAAGCACCCCTGGGTTTAATCCCCAGCACCAAAAAAAAAAAAAATTTAAATCTGCAATTTAATACGGTGCTATATACAAAACAGAAATATTGAAAAGAACTTCAGCTACTTCAATGGAATGGACTGTTCAAACTCAAGGAAACAAAAACTGACACGTTTGTTCTCTAAATTTAACAGAATAACTATAGCCAGTTTCTCAGAACTTTCAAATAGCATTTTTCCATGACAAAGTCCATAAATGTAAACTACCTTGAATCCTCAGAAGTAGGTAGAATATAAATTTTTAATAGTTAATTAATAAGAATAGCCAGGTTTAGAATATAATCATTTAGCTAACTAAGATGTCTTATTAATTTCTACCAGTTTACTTACCCAAATGCAAAGCTTCCTGGTACCTCTTGGTATCAAAGTACAAAGACACCAGTCTTGCCTAGGAAAGAGAAAAGGCATTGACTGAAGGAAGGAAAAAAAAAAAAAAAAAAAAAGCCACAGAAAGAAATCAAAGATCAACAGTCACAGAACTGTTACTGTTGAATATCCATGTCCTGATGATACCATCAAATGCAGCATAACAAATGATCCAGACCCCAGTATTGTCTCCTATTATTGCAAAAGACTGTTAACTTTACCATGATGCTGCTTTAGAAAGTTTGTCTCAAAACTTCAACCAGGGCAACTCTCACAAATGAGACAACTTTCAGTGACTTATTTCAGTGATAATCTTTTAGTAAATGGATAATACAAAGTTGTTGAAGATGCTTTTGATCAGGATGGTATTACTTATATTCACTAATGTCTGAGAACTGAAATCAGTGCTAATGTGGATACATACCTCCAAAGCTTGGCGTAAGAAAGTCCTTTTCTCTGATTTGGCCCATTCAATGCACTCTAAACACAACTCAACCTGCAATAAAGACAGTACATGCAACATTATATCCTCATATTCTTCCAATCAACTATGCTTTGGAGAACAGAAGAGCTTTAATTCCTCCTTATGAATTACCCACATTGCTCTATTAAGTGTCTGATACACAGTGTCTCAAATATATAAAGGGTACATCATAATAGAGAATCAGCTTGGCGTTTTACACATAAAATCTCTTTTGTGTTTAAACTGCTCTTTTGGAAAAGAGCTTCCTCTTTAAGACTCTTCTAGCTAGGTGCAGTGGCACAGACTACTCAAGAGGCTAAGGCTAGAGGATCCAAGTTTGAGACCAGCCTCAATTATCTTAATAAGATCTCAAAATAAAAATAAAAAGGACTAGGTTCAATGACCAGTACCAAAAAGAAAAGGAAAAAAAAAGACTCTTCTAGGATCCACCCAGAACTCTCCAAAACACATGTAAGCCCTATAGTGTGTATTTTGGGGGAAAGCTTAGAATTTTTAAAGCCAAAATTTCTCCCAGAATAGTTGGAAATAGTAATGGCAATGTGCATTTGTGAATATACTGCAGTAAAGGAGAGATGTTCTCAGCCTACTCACAAATGCTGGTTTTTTTCAGATTCTAAGTACAACTAACCAATTCATCATCACCCACAAAGCAAACAGATACAGTAAACTTAGCTTGTGTTAAAGGAGTTAAAAAAAAATAGCATAAAATTTAAAAGGGCTCTTAAGCTTTATTTAAAGGAACTCTGGAACCTCCAGTTCTGTCACCCAAGCAGTGATGTAAGATACAAAGTAACTGATACAAAACCATGTTCTATGCTAGCCTAGCAGACCATCAGATATCTCTGATAGACCAGGTTTGACAAAGTACCTATGAAGTACTACAGATATTATGTCACTTCTACTACTATGAGTTTTGTATGAAGATTGCTAATTAGATCATAAGGGGAAAAAAAACCTCAATTTTCCAGAAAACTAAGTGCTAATATAATATTATAAATTCAAAATTCTCTTAAGAGACTCAGGGACTCAGGAGGCTAAGGGAGGAGGATCACAAGTTCAAAGCTAGCCTCAGCACCTTAGCAAGGCCCTGCCTCAAAATAAAAAATTATATCGGCCTGGCAACTTAGCTCAGTGGTAAACTGCCTCTGGGTTCAAATCTCAGTTCCTAAATAAATAAATAAATAAATATATCGATCTTTTGCCTTTAGATCCTAAATTCAAGCTCAGCAATAAACTAATGGTATTTAGATGATTCACCACTAAGATGAAATCCTCACTGCAGCCCTCTAGTGGCTAATCTCATAAACATTCTACAAAAATAAGAACCCAAAACTAAACCAAAAGCAAGGCAATCAAATTTCGGAGTTTTGAGGTAAGTTCTAAAAAAACAAACTCAAAGTAATATCTCTGTTCATAATATATGGAACTGAAAATATTTTTAACAAAAAAAAATACAAGAGTCTTAAGTCCCACATGCCTAAGAAATGCCTATTAGTTTTACTCAAAGAGCTTTTTTAAATGACAAAAATGGATGCCTGGAACTTGGTACATTCCTCTATATTAAGTTACACTTCAATAAACACTCTGAAATATATATCTAACTAAGAAATACATAATTCTACCCCAAGATTTCACCTACTTTAATTTCCCTGATAGTCCAGATATTTTCCTTTCTTTCTTTCTGTGCTGGGGTTGGAACCCAGGGGTGCTTTACCACAAGATTCATTCCCAGCTCTTTTTACTTGTCATTCTGAGTCAGGGTCTCACCAAATTGGTGAGGCTGCCTCCAACCTGTGATCCTTCTACCTCAGCCTAATACTCATGATATGAAGTGACCGGCAAAAGGTCACATAATACCTGCTGGGACCAGAACTTATCCCTACCCCCAGTGCTCTTTTTACCTCAACCCAGACTTAAGGTCAGCACTCTATTTTCAATTAGAGTACATAATTTGCATTATATAGAACTGTAATTAGTGAAACCACCACTTCAGTTCCCAGAAAAAAATTTATAAAGGCCACTAAGCTTTGCTATACAGTTTTTTGTGTGAGAGGCTTTGTGCTTTGTTAATGGTAACAGTGACTGACAAAGGGCATAAGCCCAGGCTTCTGCAGGAAAGCCCTGACTTGAATTCAAAAAACTCAACATAATCAAAATTAAGGATTTAAGTTTTAAACTATTACACTAAGCCATTTCTTTACTTGTTTTGGGGGGGTAGAGCAGTAGGTTGTGTTTTTTGTTTTTGTTTTTTGTTTGAGAGAGAGAGAGAGAGAGAGAGAATTTTAATATTTTATTTTTTAGTTTTCGGCGGACACAACATCTTTGTTTGTATGTGGTGCTGAGGATCGAACCCGGGCCGCATGCATTCCAGGCGAGCAGGCTGAGCAGGCTACCGCTTGAGCCACATCCCCAGCCCGCAGTAGTTGTTTTGCTTTTTGTTTTTCAGTGCTGGGAAACAAAACCAGGGCCTTGCATATGTTAGGCAAGGGCTCTACCACTGGGCTACATCCCCAGCCTCTATTATACTTTCTTTTATAATACCTGAATTAACTAAATTCCTCTAAGGAAAAAACAACCATTATTTCACGACTGAAATTCTCTAATTCTCTAACCCTTTTGGTTTACTAAGTATGCTATTATATAAAAAGTAATAAAGCAGAAATGTAAAGCAATACCACTTTTCTCATTTTTTTGGAAATTATATTTAATAAAAGTATGCATATGAAAAAAAATTAAATGTGCTATTACTTTCGGCTGGACAGACTACACCCAACAATGGCTTCCCACAGCAACTCCCTAGAGATCCCTAAAGGAAACATTAATTTGAGTTCAGTTTACTGCTTGGCAAGAATCTGGCTCAGTCTTCTCTTCGTCACACTTTTCCAAATTCCCTCATCGTGCCAACCACCCGTCTTCACCCCCACCCTCCATTCTCCTATACTTATTCCCTGTCCTTACTTTCTGGATTCCAAATCTTAGCAACACAAACAACCAGATCATACCCTGAATCACATCATCTTTAAGAATACTGCAGGCTGGAAGATTGTTCTGTAAATACCCCTGACTTACAGCTGGCCCCTAAACAGAAAAAGGTAACAAATTCTTTAACACAAAACTCTATTTCTTAAAAATGATCTAAAACTTCCTATTTTGCTTCAGGCCTCAATAATACTATGACAGTGATGCATCTGTCTTACTTCTCCATCCTTTTCCATCACCCAAAGAATTTTAAAAGAACCAAAAATGAAAACTATATCTGATTTCCAAGTCAGATATCTCTGTGTCACCTAGACAAGGAGTACTGAGATGCAAGCACCCCATGCTTACATCTCTATTCAGTAAACTCAGATCTCAATTCAACAGTATTTTCTGGGCATCTACCACAATAGAGGCATAATCCACATACTCCTTCAACAAGTACTAGTTATGTAATTCCTCTCAGACAAAACTATTCCAAGTACCAATGATACTGCAGTAAATAGGAAAAAGCAGCTATCCTCACAAACCAAAAGAAACGTTAAACAAGTAAATATGAAGTAAAGCAGAGATTGCTCAAAGAAGGTCTCTGAGGAAGCAATATGTGAGCAAAGACTTGAAATAATATGAAGAAAAACACTCATGTTATCATCAGGCTGAGACCCCATTTCACCTGCCATTTAGTGGTCTTGCAGGTTACTCAAACACCTGTATGCTGTTTTGGGTTTTTACTGTATAGTCAGTATACAAAATTTTTTAGTTTTTATTTGTTTGTTTGTTTATTTATTTTAATTGTAGATGGACAAAATATCTTTATTTTTATTTATTCATTTTTATGTAGTGCTGAGGATTGACCCAGGGCCCCACACATGTGAAGCAAGTGCTCTACCACTGAGCTACAACCCCACCACATTTGAGGTTTTTTGTGTGTGTGTGTTTTTTTTTTTAAACTTTGTAGCATTTTACAAAAGCACTATGTAGAGTCAAAGAATTATACTGAATAAGCCTAGGATTGGGGGGGGGGGGGAACAAGCTGAACAATCCAGATGAATATAAATGCCCCACAACCAGAACAGTTTAAGGGATTATGGCAAAAAGGACAATATGCCAGCTGTAAAGAAAGTAAAACAGAAATCAGTGTACTGGGTACTGGATACAGTCAGAGGTAGCTATGGCTAAGGAATTTGGAATATACTGGGAAGGAGGAAGATCCTTAGGTAATGTAAGGTATATAATGCTTCACCTGAGATTATATTAAAGAAAGTAAATGTACAAGTAATTGTCATACAAAGCAGAATAATCATACACATAATATGTAAATATGGGTCACTGAAAGAGTAATGATCACACCAAAGTCTACAAGGAAAGATTTCAGAGAAGGTGGACCTTGAGATAGAACTATGTAAAGGTACAGCAAAAGGAGCAGACAGGGCTGTTCAGCAAACATCCAGGCATATGACTGACATATTTGGTAAATTTAGTAGAGTGCCAGTAGATCAAGCTGCTGTAGAAAGCTGTATCATAAAATACCAAGAACTACCTACTGATAATGGAGAGCCACTGAAGGCTCAAGCTGGAGGGAAAAAAGGAGAGAAATGAAATGATTGGAATAGTGAGGTTTCTTCTATAGTCCAAATAACAAATTATTAGGAACCAAATTAGAAGGTAGTTGTAAAGAGAAAACAAATACAAAAGAGGTGGAGAAGCAGACATTGAAGACAGTTGCATGAAAAGAATTTAACAAATGGTTGGATACTGAGGTTGGTGATACTGAGTAGGGGTATAGCTGAAACCATCAGGTTGATTCTCTTCCCCCAAAAATAAATAACCTATTATCCACAAAAATTACCAAAATATCTAGCAACTTGTGAGGTTGAGGAAAGAGGATCACAAACTCAAGGCCAAACTCTGCCATCTATCAAGAACCTGATTTGAAAAAAAGGGGGTGAGGGAGGTCAGGCCAGGCAGAGGTGCATGCCTATAATCCCAGCAACTCAGGAGGCTAAACCAGGAAGACGACAAGCTCAAAGCTAGCCTCAAAAACTTAGCAAGCTCCTCAGCAATTTAGTGAGACTCTGCCTCAAAAAAACAAACAAACAAACAAACAAAAAAACTGGGGATGTAGCTTAATGGTAAAGTGCTCCTGAGTTCAATCTCCAATATAAATGGCGGGGAGAATATGTGTGTATCTATATATAAATACACACACACACACACACACACACGCACACACCCCGAATTAAAAAGGGTAAGGAATAGTGGTGCACACTTATAATCCCAGAACTCAGCGTAAGGCAAGAAGATCACAAGTTCAAGGTCAGTTTCTGGACTTAGTGAGACCCTGTCTCAAAACAGAGAATCAAAAAGGCTAGGTAGATATCTCAGTGGGAGTGTGCCCCTGGGGGGAGGTGTTCCGTTAAGACTCTGGCACTTAATTTAAAAAAAAAAAAAATATTAGCCTTTATTTAACAGTAAAGTAACACTGATGATAAAAATGAAAAATGCCTACATATGCTTCCTCATACTCAAGGAAAAAGAAGAAAGGTGGCTAGTTCACAAAAATGTAATATGTAATGCAAGGTAACATATACAGTTAAGGGAGAGCCTAACCTGATGTAGAACCATATGACAAAGGCCAGTAAATCTCACTGGTCAATTAAAAGACACCATTAAACTATGATTTGCATATACTTCCACAAAGATGTAAAAGAACTGATCATTAAACAAATGCAGTTCTGCCCACTGAAGTCAGCTCTATGTTCTAGGAAAGATCAAATTCCACAGACTTTCATGTGCAAAGGAGCAGCTTCTATAATTTTTCTGCCTAAAAAGTTCCATTAAGGGGCTGTAGTTGTGGCTCAGCAGTAGAGCGCTCACCTCCCACACACAACAGGGTCTCACTAAGTTATTTAGGGCCTCTCTAATTTGCTGAGGCTGGCCTCAAACTTAAAAGCCTCCTGCCTCAGACTTCTGAGTTGCTGGAATTATATGCCTACACTACTGCTCCCGGCTTCAAGTAGCATTTACTAATAATTTTCAAACTAACATTTATTGATCACTCTACTTTATAGTGTCCTACTTCAAACAAAAGATGGTGCCAGTTTAATGAGTACAAAGTACAATTTTTTAAAGTCAGGGTTAGATAAGACTGATATCCCAAATAAAAAGTCACCTTTTCTTTTATTTATAAAAATAAGCCTTCGGGCTGGGGCTCAGCAGCAGAGCGCTTGCCTAGCAAGCGTGAGGCACTAATTCAATCCTCAGCACCACATAAAAATAAACAAATAAAATAAAAGTATTCTGTCCATCTACAACTACAAAAAATTAAAAATAAGTCTAAGCCAGGTGCAGTGACACATGCCTATAATCCCAGAGGCTCAGGTGGTTGAGGCAGGAGGATCACAAATTAGAGGCCAGCCTCAGCAACTTAGCAAGGCCCTAAGCTATTCAGTGTCTTAAAATATAAAAAATAAAAAGAGCTGGGGATATAGCTCAGTGGCAAAGCATCTCTGGGTTAAATTCCTAGTACCCAAAGATTAAAATTAAAAAATAACTCTAATACTTTGGTTCAAAAGGCAGTCATCTAAATATTACTTATTTGTGATCTACTATCAATTAAACACAGTTTTGCCCAAAACAAATATTTCACACAAATAAAGTTTGTAACTAAGCTTCAAAGAATCATTAAGGCAAGAAACCAGATTTAACAAAAGACATGATTTCCAAGTGGGACCCATGTGCCCTTGGGTTTCTAAAATTCCTCATGATTTATTCAATATGCTACTGTGGACTTTCATATCTTTTCCCTATATACAGCAAATAACTAGACATGTAGCCAACTAACAATTCTAACTCCTGTCTACATACTATTAAAATTTTATGTATGGTTTAATTATCTGTCTTCCCTATTAAAAATCCTCTTGAGAACAGTGATAGTGTGTTTTTACAGTTGTATCCCAGTACCTAACACACAGCAGATACGCAATAAATCCTGATAAATGTATCTACAGGAAAGGTAACAACTATATTCTTCCTAAAAGATTCAAGCAATTGCAATATATCCTTAAGTCTGTCACTGTTTACAGAATGATTTTTAATTAAGAAGTTCAGTCATTACAGAGAGGCACTCTTCCATTCAGTTCAAGGCCTAGTTTGAATTTGTAAAGAACATGTACAGAATTGGACATGGTGGCACATGCCTGTAATCCCAGCTACTCAGGAGGCTGAGGCAGGAGGATCATAAGTTTAAGGTCAGTATTAGCAACTTAGCAAGACCCTGTCTCAAACAAAAAAGGACTGGGGATCTTACTCAGTGGCAAAGCACCCCTGGGTTAAATCCCCAGTACTGGAGGGGGAAGACAGAAAGAGAGAGAGAGAGAGAGAGAAAGAGAGAGAGAGAACATGTACAGAAACATCAGAGTCACTCCCGCACACACGAGACACAACAGATGAATGCTCACCCCTCAATAAAGGCATGTACATAATATAAACGTGCCAAGAAGGGCTGCCACAAGACTTAATTATTGCTCATAAAGAGCATTGTCACACAAGATGAAAGGTACCACAGACACAGAAAACATTACAAAGGTGTGGCAATACAATACCTCAAAGACAAGAATCAGTTTGTGACCCTGATGTAATGAGGATTCCAGGGACCACTGACAATCTCCACTTACAAAGCAAAGCATGGAACAGACCCAAAGTATCAAATGTCCTGTAACAAAGAGAAACTGACATGATAAGTCCTGAGCCGTCCTCCCAGCTGTCCCTTCCACCTAGTACCACAGCGAAGCAGGCATTTCTCTCACTAAAACACTTTTTTCCATATAATCTACTTTCTGTCATTACCATAGCTTACCTCCTGCCCTGTAGCTGCTTCCATATCAAGAAACAGATCAAGAAGAGACCGGACTAGGCGAGCTGCTTTAGCCTTACTGATGGAATTCAAGAAGGGTCGTACATACTTCAGGAGTCCCCCAAGCTCTGTATAGAAGGCAATTGAGATAAGAAAAAAGTAAGCATCAGTATCAGGGACAAAATACCCATTAAAACTGATCCAAAATAATAAAAATCAGTACTTACATCATTGAAATTAGTCTAAATGAAACTTACTAAGAATTTAAAGCAGTCCCAGCAGGAAATAGAGTAGCAAAAGTAAGATTAATATCATATACCAAATTTGTATTTTATTTCCTTCTCAGACACTGGATGAAAACCCAGAATAAAAAATCTTATATCTATGCCTCATTTACCCATCTTAATGAAAGATAATGTGCAAAGTACTCCTATTCTCAAAGGTCAGTTTTCTAGACCATGAAATGTGCTATACCTCTGCCCACCTTGTACAAAATCACTTTCTCACAATCAACAAATACCAAGCTACAAGAGTATATATATATCCCAAGTCTACCTTTGCAGTTCTCCTCAAACAGAGACTTTCAATACCAAGTTTCCTTCCCTTCTTGAAGTAATTCTTGAAGGATCCCCAATATCGCCTTTAGCAGTTATCACTTCCTCAGCATTCTTCTGAATAAACTTTCCACATAGAGGTTAAGGAGTTTTACCCTTAAAAGTTTTACTATACCCTATTTTTTTTTTTAAATTCCCATTAATCAGGGCTGGGGTAGTAGTAGAGCACTTGCCTAGCACATGTGAGGCACTGGGTCCAATCCTTAGTAGCACATAAAAATAAATAAATAAAATACAGGTATTATATCAATCTTAAAAAAAGATTTTTAAATCCTACTAATCTACAAAATCTGAGTCTTAAAAAACAATTCTCTTTCAGTGAGAGAAACGCCTGCCTCTTCCCCCTTGTAGAAGAAAAGAGAACAGTACATGAACACTAAGGGAGAGACTTTAGAAAAAGTAAACTAGAGATACATGCTTGTCAAACAAAAATTAGAGAATGTCTCTACTAAACAAAAGGAAGTATTTTTGGAATATAGGTTAAAACTACCTCAGTGCCTCTTTAGTACTCTCCTATTGTAGACTCACCCCCATGAGAACTCTAATTCAGGACAAGCGATCTTCACCCTCCTAAGAACACTAATTTGTGTCCTGAAACGCTCATCTGCCTGAGTAGTAAGAGGATGCACAGGACTGTGTCAGGTACTAAAAGGAACTCTACACAGAGTTCATCTTTCCCTTTCACTCCCCAGTACTGACCTTTGATTCCCAATGTCTACAACTTTTTCCCATTCTGCCCTCTCATTCACCCTCACATACACTACATTCCTGCTTTCAAGCTGCACTCATCCCACCATGCCATCTGACATCTGATATGTCTTCCCATCTTCTTGACTTATATAAATAAGCTTTACATAGCCTTTGAGGAATAGTCCTATTAAGTTTCCATGCTAACTCCAGTCTATAGCGATGTTCCCCCTCAAATTGCTTTTTACATTTATGCAAATACAAATTTTAATTACATAATGACAGTTTTTAATTTTTTTAATCTTATTTATTTATTTATGTGGTGCTTGGGATGGAACCCAGGGTCTCATACATGCTGAACAGCATTCTACCTTATGCCACATGCCCATAATTGTTTTAAAAAATTTATTTATTTATTTGTTTGTTTTTATGTGGTTCTGAGGATCAAACCCAGTGCCTCACATGTGCAAGGCAAGTGCTCTGACACTGAGCTACAGCCCCAGCCCCCATCATAACTTTTTAAACATCCCTTCTCCTATAGCATTTTCTCCTATGCATGAACAATGTGACTTCTAGTGACTAAAATATTCAAAAAGTAATCTATTCCAATGTTGATCAAACCAAACTATTCTTTTAGGAAACTCAAGCCTATACCTCCTCCCATATGACTTCAAATATTTTAAAATAACTATCATTTACATGTCCCTAACTTTCCCTTTCTCCAAGCTAAATATCTTTAGCTATTTCAATTGTTCCTCCAATGTCCAAGTTTCTAGAGTACTTATCCCTACAGTTGCCCTCCTCTGAATAAGCTCTAGTTTATAAAGGTACTTGCGATACACTACTGAACCCAGAACTAAAGAAAATGCTCCAAGAGGGGTGTAATAGTAGGTTTAATTCTTTCTCTGGTTACTACACATACCACAAGATAGCATATTTTGCTTTTTTCCAATAGCATTCTTTGTTCAGACTGTTCAGACCACAAAGGTCTTTTTTTTGCATAGACTACTGTTAAGACAGGTAATTCCCCATCTTCCTCTGTTATGATAAATACTTCAAGTATAATAACTTTATACTTATCACAAATGAATTTAATCTTCTTGGCTTTGGCAGTAACTGTGAATCTTAATTCTGTCCTCTACTGTACTGAGTCATCTACAAAAATAAGCATGCCTTCTGAAATGGCTTTAACCATGATACCAGATGCTGACAAGCTAAACAAGGATAGATTCCTATGACACGATACTAGAGACTTTTCTTCAGGTAGACAAATGACACATTTATTAACACATTTCAGATACAGTTATTTAGCCCACTGTAAATTCCTAACTGTACCTGCTATATTAGTAATCATGGTAAATGTTCAAATATTCTGCTTAAACCAAATAATACAGCCTATATCATTTCTCTAATTCACAAATTGAAATTTTTTTTTTTCTATGAACGGCCATATGGTAAATACTTTTGGCTTTTTTAGGTTATATGGTCTCACTGGCAGGTACTCATCTAAGCCGTTATAGTAGAAAAGGAGTCAAAGACAATATGAAAATGAGTGGGTGTGGCCATGTTCAATAAAACTTTGTTTGCAAAAACAGGTGGCAGGATTCCTGCAAATCTACCAGTTCTAAAGGAAAGTTTGGCGTAATCTGTTCATAATACACTGCTATAAGTCATTAAAATGTCCTAATCAAATAATCTGTCCAGGGCTGGGGTTGTAGCTCAGTGGCAGAGTGTTTGCCTAGCAAATGTGAGGCACTGGATTTGATCCTTAGCACCACATAAAAACAAATAAAATAAATTCTATCCATCTACAACTAAAAAGAAATTTTTTAAGAAAAAAAAAAATCTCTCCAGAGCTTCTCTGACTTTAGTTTATAATATAGTTTATAATATCTAGATCTAGTTTCTTCATTATCTTTTTGAAAGGTGAAATAATATTTACCTATCCTTAGTTTCCTTATACTTCTCCATCCTCCATGACTTTTCTAGAGTAAAAGTCATGGTTGAATCTGATAGAACAAGTCTTTTGATATTCAAAGACAGAAATTGTCAGAACCTTATTTATTTAAAGAGACTATCTGCTGTCTTGTCTCTCACCTACCTGGGCTTTAATTCTCTCTTTCTGATGTTATCGCTATCTTTTTTCTGTTTGAAAATCATTTTCCTTCCTAGAAAAGGCAGAAGTAAAACATGAGCTAAGCATTCTGCCTTTCACTCCAGCATGATAACATTACAATATTTCCTTTAAGCAATGAGTGTTATTCTTCATGCCAACAGAGAAACAAATTAGCTCAGTTGTCACTGTTCAAGAGTTCATTTTTTCCACTTTAGTCTACTATTGTTTTATATTCATTCTTACATGTACTCCCTATTTCTTTCCATTTTCATATGTTCAGAGTTAAATTTTAAAATATCCATAAAATTATACTAATGTCTTCCCCCCATTCTCACTGGTATTTGCAATTATATGACCAAAATCTCCTTAGAAACTAACAGATTACTTTTAAAGAGTCTCAGGCTTTGAAATCTGCAGATTGTGAGCCTAGGCTTCATGTCTGTGACACTCAGCACTACTTTCAATCACTATTATACATTAAACATCGTCTTATTCACTAATCCAAGTGACTATTGTCAGTCAGGAACCTAATTTTAAACTCAAAATCAGAGTACTTAGCACACTGCTAGACTAAATGCATAATAAAGCAAAACTGAAAATGAATGGAAGATTAATGGAACAGATTTCTGTTCTTAGAGAACTCAAAATCAAAGGAAACAAACAATATAAATCTATCAATTATTAACAACAAAGGCAGGTAAATGAATTTAATGGGCCCCAAGGCTTCCTTAGGATTTCTATTGTGTATATACCTATATTCATCAATATCTTAGAAAAAATGATAAGAAATCTAGGAAAGTTTTTGAAAACCCTTATAATTCATCATTAAGTTCCAATAAAGCCAGGCACAGTACTGCATGCCTGTGATCCCAGAGACTTGAGAGACTGAGTTCAAGGACAGCCTTAGCAACTTAGTAAGATCCTATTTCAAAATAAAAAACTTTGAAAAATGGCTGGGGATATAACTTAGTGGTAGAGTACCTTTGGGTTTCCAATAAATAAATAAATAAATAAATAAGTTTCCAACAGGTTTAGCAACATACTTCTAAATTGATCACATATCGGGTCACAAGGCAAGGAGGGCAAGGATGAAAGATAAATAAGCAAAAAATAGGAATTTCAATAAAATAATAATTTCTTTAGATAAAAATTACTGAAGCACTGACTATATCTACTATTAAAGATATAGATTTATTTATTTATAATTTTTAATTATCCATACTCCTGGAGGAAAGCAGAGATGTGAATATTTCAACAACAACAACAAAAAATTTTTAAGTCACTTCACCTGGCTTTATAATTCTTTCAGTAAAATTATAGATTATATTTTGCATGAACTAATTATCAATTATTTTGGAAATTCACTCACAGGCAAAAGGAATCCATAAATAATATCAAACAAGAAAGAAGTTACCCTAAGTTGGAAAAAACCAACACCCATCAATGATAATCCATAAGTGAATAACTATAGAAAAGCAGTAACTATGCCATACGGCAAGGAGCTCTGAAGTGGGACTATGGCGAGTTCAAACCCTGGCCATACCATTTACTGGTAAGTTATTTAACTCCTCTGTGCTCAGTTTCCTCCTGTGTAAAATGGATAACAGTACCTACCTTTAAATTGTTTCAAGAACTCAAAAACATGTGCATTTTTAAAAGAGTTCATAGTTAGTACTCAAAACTCATCAGGTATGGTCCTTCTTATAGCTATTTAAAAATGACAATTTAGCCAGGCATGGTAGTGTAAGCCTGTAATCCCAGCAATTTTGGAGGCTGAACAGGAAGATCACCAAGTTTGAGGCCAATCTCAGCAACATAGTGAGACCCTGTCTCAAAATGAAAAATAAAAAGATCTGGGGATGAAGCTTAGTGGTAAAGTATCCCTCAGTTCAATCACCAGTAATAGATAAATAATATTTTAAACTAAAAAACCCATGTAAACACATCCTCAGAATTTCATACATCTCTACTCAACTTTCTACTGATTGAGCCAATAAGTTAAATTACCCTAATTTAAAAAAAAATTAATTCTCAAGTTCAAGAAGTTTTGGTAAATTATTCTCATCATTCTCTTGGATAACAACATAATTTGGGGGAAAGTAATTCACAAAGGCACTTACCATAGTTTAATTTATTATAATATTCAAATATGCTCTAAATTCACTATTTTTTTTTTCTTTGCAGTGTTAGGGGTTGAACCCAGGGTCTCACACATGCTAGACAGTCTACATTTAGCTATACCCACAACCCAAAATTCACTTTATAATGGACAAAACTAAATAAATTAAATAAACAAAATAGCCCATTTTAAGTTTACACAAACTTCTCTCTAATACTATTTCCACTTTACTGGTCAAAGGCCTTTTGTGAACAACAGAACTCTCCATTCCAAGGACACACCCATCATCAGAATATCATCTTAAACCTAGCCAATAGTTCAATTACAACTAAAGTGTTTGGCAACAACATGCATAAAGTCCTAGATACCAATGGAAAAGTGTTGAGAAGAAATTATTTAATGTCCTATTCACTGTGTGTCAGAAAAAAAAAAATGGTGAATCACTTGGATACAAGATCCCAATCATTTTTAAGCAAGGGGTTTAAAGTCACTATCCTTATTAAATACATCAAAGCTGCTCAATAAAATCACTAGAGACTACTATTGCCTATGTGTAAGGAAATACACTGACTATTCAAAAACCAGAAACAAATCACAGATCCCTATATCCCAATAAAAATGGATTTCCCTATCTGTAGAATAAAATTATATCACTAAAGAACCAGGACACTGATGGCACACACCTATAATTCCAGTAACCCAGGAAGCTGAGGCAGGAGGATCACAAGTTCAAGGCCAGCCTATGTAACTGAGTGAGACACTGTCAAAATAAAAAAAAATTTGAAAAGGCTGGGGATATAGTTCAGTGGGAGAGCATCCCTGGGTTCAATCCCAAACAACAACAAAAAAGTTTAAAAGGTCATTTAATTTCCTTCTTAAAAAACTGAAGATCAATAAGTTGCCAAGTAAACAAAACTGAATTTATATCACAAATGAACTGGGTGTGTAAAAGCAGTTTCATGTCCCTTCCCTTCAACAAAATACAGTGCCTTCAACACAGAACTTCAGGTAAAAGCATTTCAAGTATGATCCTTTTGCAGCACTTACCTGCAGCTTGTCCAGTCTTTGCCAGGAGAGACCCCAGTTCAAGGATGCTCTGCTCTTTGACCTGCACTGCCTCCTCATCATTTTCCTGAATGTCACGCTTCACTGGGAGAGAAAAATAAAAGTTTTCTTAAAATTCATATTAAAAGTAAGAACACTGAGGGAAAGTTCACACTCACAAGACCCATTATGAATTTAAATATATTAACCAACAAACTCTAAGCTTAAAAACTAACAAAAGGGGAAAAAAAACTCTCTAAACAAATAGAATGGTCATATATATGTAGAACACACCCCCATGTAAGTCATAAAAAAAAAAAAATGGATTCCTCTCTTTAAAAGTACTTTTTCAGTCTATCCATGGGAATTTCCCTTGCCCATAGACATTGAGATTTCTGTTGTGACCACTTGATTAAAATTAAAACAAGTCCTTCATACCTATGATGCTAAGCTCCATGCTAATCACTCTTTTATGTGAAGATATAAAACATGCCTACGCATTTCTACCATAAACTAAAATCAAATGACCAAGTTATTGATGACTATAAATCAAAAGCCTTTTATTAAACTTCAGGTCTGTGGAAAGCTTCAGCCCATAGGTTAATTAGGGATAAACAATTCTGTGAAGGGCTCAAAGCTGCTATCAAAGTTCCAGTGTGATCTTGAACAGTTACACTTAGGAGAGACTGCTGCTTCATAATGGATTCAGGTGCTGTTAAAATAACTTTCTGTCCCACTTTCAACTGCTAATAATTATTTGAACATGTGAACATCTAATAGCCTCTCCAAGTTTGTAATTTTAGTGATCATTACTAGTTACCACTTCTCTTACAAAGCATCATGACTTGACAAAAACCAAGATTTTGATACTCCATGATGGAGTCTGAAAAAAGTAAGCTGTCACCATCATGACTCAAGTTTGCTCTTACAGGGAAGCTTTCAGGGAACTCCCTCCTAGTACAGTGGGCCAGAGAGAAATACTCTAATGTTTACCATAATTTCTACTATCTGAAAGACAAAATATTAGGCACTAGGCTTAAAAAAGGTTAAAACACATGCTTCTCACGTCAGTTCTAAATATTAATGTGAACTCAGAATAAAAAGATATAGGTAACAGTGATTGACATGACTCTGGTTTTGCAACTTTAACAGACTTGAGATCAAAACTTCAAAAGGGAACACCTTTTACCATATCATTCCTTCAAAGATGCATCTTGACTCCCAACTCCTCTCTTTCTCTAATACCCACAAAGATAAAGACATCAAAATCTTGTCACTGTCCTTTCTCCAAGCAAGTCTGAGCACCAAAATTCAACAGATTCAGTAAGTCAACACAAATACTAACATCCTGGAAGACCCACAAACACGTGCATTCCCAATACTACTTGTTGATCAAATCCGAAACATTTAAAAGACCACATTACTACAAGTGCCTGAAGAGTCAGCCATGCCCTAATTGAACCCTTCATGATTAAACATTGAAAGCCTTCTCTGTCATCACAAATTTATTTCTGTTCACACCTGAATCCCAGTAGAAAGCGACCGGATAGGACACCAATTTCAACTTTCCTGTTGTGTGCAGGTGTAAGACAATCATACCACAGTGTCAAGAAGTTTATTTTTTTCCTTTTCTCCAGCATCGTGCAGTCGGCTGGTTCCAAACAGTTTCCTGAACTCCGCGACTGACAACTAACTCCCTGAACTAACTTCCAACCTCGCTACAGAAGAGAACCGGACGATTAGTGAGTCACCTCCTCCAGCCCGGCAGTCCCACCCGATACTTAGCTCCTACATTCTCTCTACACCGAGCATAGGAACGTCTCGGCCACCTCCTCAAACAAATGCCAACCTGAGGAGTGTGTCACCCCTAAATTTCCAACATTCAGAAATATGCCCTCCTTTACTGGAGCCTTCCGTTGAGGGCTGGGATAAGTAGCAGATCCCACGGTCCTGTGGAAGCAAACTCCAAGAGAAGTGCGAGCACCCGCGCTCCCACCCCGAGCAACCTGTGCTGATAACAACGGCGGGAAATGCCAGCCCTGAGCCAAGGCCTTTCAACTCGACACTCGCGGACCGGTTTGTAACCAGGCCGCCGGCCGGCACTGCTCCGGGTCCCGGGCCAGCTTGTGCGGGCCGGAGCAGGGGACAAGGCTGAGGAGGGGTGGGGGCCCGGTCCGGCCCTCCCTCCCACTCCACACTGAGCCCACCGTGAGTCAGCAGCCAGCAAGTGGACGCTCGGGCTGCCTCGGGGCTTCCCATCGGACTGGGACCCCGGGGGCTCTCGGGGACCCCGAGCGGCCTGTGCCCCCGGCCCGGCCCCCCTCACACACACAGTGAGTCAGCAGCACCAGAGCCGGC
>NW_025999891.1:6774459-6781796 GCF_001458135.2 Marmota marmota marmota | reverse complement strand
GGGGGGGGGGGGGGGCACATTCTGTTGACAACTGAGAGTAAAACTTAAAGAAGCTGCCAAAACTGTAAAAAAGCTGTTCAAAAAGGGGCTTTCTCTGGGTGATGACAATCCAGAAGTGGAATTTCCTGACCCATAAAAGGACCTGTAAATGGAATCAACATTGCACTCCCCTGTGACTGAACTATGCAATGTATACACTGCCTTTTATCCTCCCAACAATGCTCTTGAAGAAGATATTATCTACTCTTCTTTAGTAGATGAGAAAACAGGAGATTTAAGAGATTTGATAAAGCTCAGATAGTAATTGACAGCACTGAGAACTGACAGGGAATATGTTCCTAATTCCTGGTGTGTTCAAAAGAAAATCAGATAACATCTCATAAAGTTGCAATCAGGCTTCCTGACTTTGTTTAGTAGTTCGATTAAATTGTTTCTAAATTTCTCCCAACTCTGAGATTCTAGAGTGTCAGTGTAAAACTGAGTCTTTGTTCAAGAAAGGTATTCCTCCCTATTTTGTTGTTGTTGTTGTTTTGTGTGGTGCTGAGAATTCAACCCAGAAATTAGGATGCTAGACAAGCACTGTACCACTGAGTTACATCCCTAGTTTCCCAGAATGTTAATTGGCTACAAAACTGAGAACAGGCCAAAAGTTGTCATTCTTTTTTTTTTTAATTTTTTTAATATTTATTTCTTTTAGTTATTGGCGGACACAACATCTTTGTTTGTATGTGGTGCTGAGGATCGAACCCGGGCCACACGCATGCCAGGCGAGCGCGCTACCGCTTAAGCCACATCCCCAGCCCCAAAAGTTGTCATTCTAAAAGGAACAAGTTATAAATTGGCATGGTAGCACATGCCTGTAATCTTGGCTACTCAGGAGGCTGAGGCAGGAGGATAGCAAGTTCAAGGCCAGCCTGGGCAATTTAGCAAGATCTTGCCTCAAAAAA
This sequence comes from Marmota marmota marmota, assembly GCF_001458135.2. Classification (NCBI taxonomy): domain Eukaryota; kingdom Metazoa; phylum Chordata; class Mammalia; order Rodentia; family Sciuridae; genus Marmota; species Marmota marmota. The sequence continues at coordinate 6,780,849 of NW_025999891.1, read as the reverse complement.
TAAAAAGGGTTGGACAATGGCTCAGGAGGCTGAGGCAGGAGGAAAATGAGTTCAAAGCCAGCTTCAGCAACTTAGCAAGGCCCTAAACAACTAGGTGAGAGACCCTGTCTAAATAAAATACAAAACATGGGCTGGAGAGTTATGGATATAACTCATTTGGTAGAGTGCTTGCCTAGCATGCATAGGCCCTCAGTTCAATCACCAGTACTACCACCCAAAAAAGGTGGGGAGGGGGGATATGGCTGGTTAAGTGCTCCTGGGTCTACTCCCCAGTACCAAAAAAAAAAAAAAAAAAAAAAAGTTGTAGATGTAGCTCAGTGTTAGAACACCCCTAGGTGTTTCCTCCCCAAAGAAGTCAGCTAGACACATCTCTCCTGTTTGGGGCCTTCGTATATATTTGTGAAGATGGTTACTCATTCTGACCTAAAGAATTCTGAATTAAGGAGTCTGGCTGGCACACTCTACAATAAAATGAAGAGAAAGGGCAGCAATGGGGTAGGGCAGCCTCCCCTGTGTTTGACATGGCAAGACTCTTAGGGGCAAAGTGGATACTGAAAAGGCAGATTATCCAAGATCTTTTTTTTGTCCCAGGGATTGAACCCAGGGTGTGCTTAACCATATCTCCAACACTTTTTGTTTTTTATTTTCAGACAGGATCTTGATAAATTGCTTAGGGCCTCACTACATTGCTGAGGCTAGTCTCAAACTTGTGATCCTCCTGCCTCAACCTCCTGAGTCACTGGGATTACAGGTGTGCAACACCACACCTGGCATCCACGATCTTTTTGACGGAACCTACTCAATAGAGCCATTTGCCAAAATAAGGAGACCCAGTAATTAGAGGCTAGAAGTGCAGTTGGAGGTTGGGAAATTCAAGATCAGATTCATAGTTGTACTTTCTGCTTGTGTCCTCATGATATGGAAAGGGAGAGCAGCTCTCTGGGATTCTCCTATAAGGGCATTAATCCCATTCATGAGGGGTCTGTCCAAAAGATCCTAGCATTTCCCAAAGGTTCCACCTCCTCACACCATCACAGTGGTGATTAGGTCTTCAAAATATGGAAGGTGACTCAGACATTCAGACCTTAGCAGTATTTATTACGGTACCATTATCTGCTCAACTTCCTAGGTTCCTATGTCAGTTAGGGTTCTCCAGAGAAACAAAACCAATAGAAGACAGATTAGGTCAATGATAGACAAGAAAAATAGATAGGTAGGAAAGGAAATTTAAAATGGTGTGTGGCACATCCCTGTAATCCCAGCAGGGGGATTGCAAGCTCAAAAACAGCCTCAGTAATTTAACAAGACCCTAAGCCATTTAGAGAAACCTTATCTCAAAATAAAAAATTTAAAATGACCGGGGATGATTATGGAGGGTAAGAAGTCCCATAATCTGCAAACTAGAAAACCAAGAAAGCCAATGACTGAGTCTGAAGGTCTGAGAATCAGAGGGATAATCGTGTAAGTCCCAATCTGAGTGTAAAATGAATATACCAGCTCAAGCAGACTGAATGTACTCTTCCTCTTTTTCTTCTATTCCGTCTTTCAATGGATTAGATGATGCCCACTCACACTTGTGAGAGCTATCTTCTTTACTCCATCTACCCATTCAAATATTAATATTTTCTGGAAACTCCCTCACAGACACACCCATAACATTTTACCATGTGTATGGGCATCCCTGATCTCAGTCAAGTATATGGACATCTCTTGTCCCAGTCAAGTTGACATATCACATTAACAATCACAGTTCCTAAATTGATTCCTCTCTCTCCTCCAACCATTATCATCATAACTAATTATTACCTCTTAGTTTTTCCTGAATATGTTCCTCAGGATCACTGGTTCCACACTATCTCCTCTTACATCATTTAAAGACTCTGATTGAAGGATGCTATATATATGAGCTCCTACTGTTCCTTCTGTTTGTCTGTTTGTTTGTTACCAGGGATTGAAACCAGAGGTGCTTAATCACTGAGCCACATCCCCAACCATTAAGTTGCTGAGGATCTCCCTAAGTTGTTGAGGCTGGCCTTGAACTTCTGACCCTCCTGCCTCAGCCTCGATAGTTGCTGGGATTACAGGCATGAGCAACCACGCCCTGCTGCTCCTTCTGTTTGGAGGATCACAAAGTGATCTCCCAGGAGTTGTAAGAGACATATAGGACTGGTTTATTCCATTTGTCACCCTTGATTATCCCCCTTTTCCACATCAAGTCCAACAGAATGATCTCTATACCTTTTCTTAATCTTTCAAATTGTATCATCAATCAGAAAATGCAATGAAAAGACCATAGACTTTAGAATCAATATTTACTTTCAAATTCCAGCCGCTTTGCAGCTTGGTGACTTTAACAGGTTTCTTAATTTCTCTGATCTTTGATTTTCTCATCTAGAATACAAGAATGATAAAATCTAGCTCACAAGATTGTTGTAATATGGGGACAGGTGACTAAATGTTATTTTTTTCTATGAAGTATCTTTATTACATAATACTGAGAAGTGATCTATATCACAGGGATGACAAACTACTAGTTACCTATCATTGCCTACATTAGAGGTAAGCAATGTCCCTAAACTTAAGTAGACTATAAACATTATTATTCTCAGGAATGTGACATTCTCAGGATCACTAAAAGCTCCCACCCATTCTCTTGCAGTTAGTTGTCTTGCCATTCTAAAATCTGAGATTCTTCATACCTTCTTTTCATATGTCTAAAGTTCTAGGACTTGTAAAAATTTGGCTAGCATCCCTCCTTCCTGTGGTCCACAAAGAATTATATCAGGCCCCTATCTACTACTTCTCCAAATTTTACTCCTATCACTTTGCCCCATACTCTGCCCAGCTGTTTCCTTTTCTCTTTCTTGCTCTCTCCCTCGCTCGTCCTCCCTTTTAAATATGCCAAGTGCTTCCCCACCTCAAAACCTTCATATTCCCCTTAGGTTTTAGGTCAAAGGTTATTTCCAAGAGGCCTTCTGTGCCACCTCCCTGATGAATCATCTCTTATGCCTTCATTCTAATAACCATTACATCACTCTATTTCCTTCCTAGCATTTAACATAGCCTGTGACCTTTTTCGATTTTTTACTACATTTATTTATTTATTTATTTATTTATTTATTTATATGTGGTGCTGAGGATCAAACTCGGTGCCTCACACATGCTAAGCAAGTGCTCCACCACTGGGCCACACACGAAGCCCCAGTCTGTGATCTTATTACTTATTTAAAGCTCATCTGCTTCCAAAAGGTTGCAGGGGCTGAGCATAGTGGAGCACAATGTAATCCCAGCAACTCAGGAGGCTGAGGCAGGAGGATTGCAAGTTGGAGGCCAGCCTCAGCAATTTTGCAAGGCCATAAGCCACTTAGTGAGATCCTGTCTTAAAACAAAAAATAAAAAGGGCTGTGGATCAGGCTCAGCATTAAACACCTCTGGGTTCAATTGAAAACTCAAGGTCCACTGGCAACTAAAAAAAATTTTTTAAAATACTACATACTGATTAAACACAGTATGTTTCCTGAATCTGAAAAGTCATACCTTATATTAATTTTGGAAGATTCTCAACCATTCTCTATTCAAATAGTACCTCCTCTCCCTTTACTCTTAGAAATCCTACTAGATGTAAGTTAGAGCTGCATAGCCACATGGCTATTGAGCACTTGAAATGTGGCTAGTCCACATTTGTGGCTAGAAATGTGTGCTTCTTGAGTGTAAAATACACATTCATTTATCAAACATTTATTGAGCCCCTGTTATTTTCCAGCACTAATCAAAGCACTGGAAATATACAGAAGCAAAAGCAAAGTCCTCAGTCAATTAAAAAGACAACTGAGTAAGTGTAACACCAAGTAGTTACAAAGAAAATTAAGGCAAGATACTACAAAAGAGAGTGATGAGGTGTTATAATAGAGTGGTAGGAACAAGATGCAGAGAACATGATATTTAAGCATAGAGATGAATAAAGAGAGGAAGGAGCAAGCTATTTAGCCATGTGGAAAACTGGGAGGGAGATAAGTATTCTAGACAGAGGAAAAGTCTGACGGACTGTCAGAAAACAGGGAAGTATTTGATGGGTGTGAAGATCGGCAAGGAGGTGAGTATAGCTGGAACTGATTGGCTAAAAAGGAGAATAGTGGAAGATATAATCAGAGGGTCTACTATTGCCCAAGCCTTGATGTTGTTCGCCTCCCAAATGGCACTGTTTCCTTAAGAGTAGTTGGAGAACGGTTTTTGTTTGGTTTTGATACTGGAGATCGAACACAGGGGTACTCCACCACAGAGCAATAGCCCCACCCCACTTATTAATTTATTTATTCATTTGTTTTGAGACAGGGTCTCACTAAATTGCCCCGGCTGGCCTCAAACTTGAGATCTTCCTGCCTCAGCCTCTAGAGTTAGTGAGATTACAGGTATGCACCATTGCACCCAACTGCACCAAGTCTTGACTTGTAGCTTATGGTGAGGTCTTTGTTACATTTAACTGAGCATGTCTAGATGTTCTATCACAGGAGGCTTTTCCTGTTACTTAATCAGCAATATTTACATACTCCTCTAAAACAGTGGTCTCCTAAGCAAGGTGCTGGGAAAAATTAGAACTTTTAAATTAAAAACTAAGGTAATAATGAACGGAGAATGTAGCTCAGTGGTAAAGCACTTGCCTGGCATGGATGGGGCCCTGGGTTTCTTGGGTTCTATCCTCTGTACCACACATATATTTTTAAAAAGGAAGGTACTAGTGTTTATTCCTGTTTAACACATGGATGAACACTGACCAGAGGCTCCCTCACTAAGATTCAGGAAGAGCAGGAATCCACAATTCCATGCTACCTTCACATGTTAATTCACCTTGCATTTTGTGATATTTTACAGTTTGTGAAGACCTTGTTCAATTCAAAAACACTCATTTTTATAAAATATATAAAAGGTTTTAAAGAACTGAAGGTAACATGGGCATAGGAAAACCAAGAAAAACAGCAGGCAAATTCTTCAACTTCGAATATAAGCTGAAGCCACAAGAGTAACCATAATCATTTAATGATCATTAGATCAACCACAATGGTCTAAGATCTGACAAAAAATAAAAGGAAGATATTTGAAATAGGAATTTACATCCCTATTACTCAAGATATTCTCTTAATATAAGTTAAGTAAAAAGTGATGTTTAAGTATTTTTCATCTTTAACATTTTTTATATAGTTTTAGTTGTCAATGGACCTTTATTTTTTATTTATTAATATGCGGTGCTCAGAATAGAACCCAGTGACTCACACATGCTAGGCAAGTTCTCTGCCACTAAGCCACAATCCCAGCCCCTCCTCTTTAACTTTTATATGTTCTATTATGTCATGATATAAAATTAATTTAGTCTGGCGTGGTGGCACATGATATAATCCCAGAAACTAGAGGCTAAGGGAGGAGGATCACAAGTTTAAGGCCAGCCTCAGCAACTTAGAGAATTCTTAAGCAAATTAGTGAAACCCTGTCTCAAAATAAAATTTAAAAAATGAGGTGAGGTGAGGATGTGGCTCAGTGGTAAAGCATCTCTGGGTTCAATCCCTAGTACCAAAAAAAAATTTTATATGGACATTCCAAGTACTAAATTTTTCCCCTGCTACTTCCAAGTATTTTAGACAATCATAGATCATATTCACCATAAGATGCAAATGTTAGTATTTTTCACAAGTAGGAAATCAATGATGCTAGAAGAGGAGTTTTGCTACCATCTGATGAATGAAATGGTATGAATATATCTACAGAAGAAAGAGATATTAATGTTTATAGGCTATCAGAGTAAGAGAGTATTTTGTTGATCTTTGTGATAACAGCTCCTAGGGAAAGACTCAGCACCTATTAGCATCTGTTGGTTGGGTAGATGGCTCCTCCAGGTTTACAACTGATTTTTCTAACCTAACTTACCAGGAAGCTGAATAGAAGAAGGTAAATGTTAAGAATGTTTTATTAGGGGGCTGGGGTTGTGGTTCAGCGGTAGAGTGCTCGCCTAGCACGTGCAAAGCCCTGGGTTCGATCCTCAGCACCACAAAAAAAATAAATAAATTAAATAAATGTATTATGTCTAACTACAACTAAAAAATAAATAATTTTTTTAAAAAGAATGTTTTATTAGGGGGCTGAGGTTGTGGCTTGGTGGTAGAGCACTTGCCTAGCATGTGTGAAGAACTGGATTCTATCCTCAGCATCCCATAAAATTAATTATTTAATTAATTAAAGAAAAAAAAGAATGTTTTATTAGAGGTGGGGTAAAACTCAGGAAATAAACTATTAAAAGTAGAGCTTTCCCATAAAACTGTATAGAACTAGTACAGATTGAGGGAAGGGGTAGTTTTTTAACTGGTTTTTACTTTCTTTTTTTTTTTTTTTTTTTTTTTGTGG
>NW_025999891.1:6760781-6773785 GCF_001458135.2 Marmota marmota marmota | reverse complement strand
GAAATCAATCTTGATATCTTGTCTTTATGCTTCTTTATCACACCAAAGGGTTAACTGCAAAACTGGACCTTCATTTCTATCCAGTAAATCTGTCACAAGATGAACCAGGATATAGAGATATATGTAACTTTTTAACATCTTTTTCTTTTCAAATTACAACAAATATTTGGAATTTACTGCTGCAGTCTCAAATGTGCTTATCATAATAGTGGCCGAAACTGGAAGACATTTTTAAAAAAACCTGAAGTCATCCATACTTGCCATTTATTAGTCTTCTTGTTTGGAGCAAAAGGCTAAGAATTCACAAATACCACGACCTAAGCACCTGTTTCAAATTAAACGTCAGCCTTCAGCTTGCAAAATAATTTTTTGATAATTAAGCAAATTGCAGAAGACCCATCAATTGCTTTTTTTCTTCCGGGAGAAGTCAGCAGGATAACTGCACCCTAAGGGTTTCTTTCTGTGTTGAATTTGAAAGGTGGAACAAAAGAAAAGCAATCTTTTCCAATCTAAACCATGGAGGTAATGTGTAGAAAGGTATCCATATTTCAGTAGGGAAAGTGGCTGGATAAAAGAAGCAGGACTACCCGCTCTAGAAGACAACATAGAAATACCGGCCACATCCTGAGTTCAGAATTTTGTTTTGAAATGAATAAAAAGCACCTAAATGTAAGGAAAGTGTTCATCCTGTGTAACAAGAATTCTCACATGGTCCATCAGACGCAGTCTGCTTCCCGGGAGCCTGCACACCCCCCGGCCCAGAGACCAAACGGCCAAATGGCCGAGGCGCTCCTCACTCCGCCATCTTCGCTTCTGGTTTTTACTTTCTTACCTAATTTTGTCATTTCTATTTCTCAAGTAAATTTTGGTAATGTGTACAAATGCATAATTTCTTAAAATATCTGTTCCGTTATGATTCTGAGAATTATTAGCATAAAATTCTCTTTAAGTTTTTGAAACACCAAAAAAATCTGACCCCATCTATCTTTCTCTTTTCCAATGCAATATATTTGCTACTTCATTTTTAGTCTTTTTAAAAATATTTTTGGTTTTTTTAGTTGTAGTTGGACACAATACCTTTATTTTGTTTATTTACATTTATGTGGTGCTGAGGATCGAACCCAGTACCTCGCACGTGCTAGGTGAGCGCTCTACCACTGAGCCACAACCCCAACCCCTGTTTTTAATCTTAATAGAGATTTGTCTATTTCAATGTTATTTATAGAGTAGCTCTTGGATTTATTCATTAATTCAGTTGTTCTCTAGGCTTGTTATTCATTAATTTCTGCTTTGACCTTTACTCCTTTTTCTTTTTTTTTATTCTATTGCTCATTTTTTAGTTTTTTTGAAAAATGCTTAGTCCATCAGGCACGGTAGAACACACCTATAATCCCAGTGGCTCAGGAGACTAATGCAGGAGGATCACAACTTTCAAGACAACCTCAGCAACTTAGTGAGACCCTAGGAAACTTAGTGAAACTCTGACTAAAAAAAGAAAAATGCTTAATCCATTTATTTGCATTCATTCCTTCTTTCTTTTTTCCCCCCTATACTTGGGGTTGAACCCAGAGCCTTGCACATGCTAAGCAAGTATTCTACCACTGAGCTACATTCCCAGTGCTTTTTAAAATTATTATTTAATTTTGAGAAAGGGTCTTGCTAGGAACAGACTGGGAAGGTGAAGTCTTTTGAAATTTCCCAGGCTGACCTCAAACTTGCAATCCTTTGGCCTTAGCCTTCTGAGTAGCTGGGTTACAGTCATGCACCACCATACCTGTCTATTTTTTTCATTCTTTCTTAATAATAAGAGAATCTTAATTTTTGCACATCAGGTATGCAAAGATTAAAAAGAATTACAAACAGGATGATCAGCCTGGAGAGACCTAGGATTTCTAGTGTTGAGAGTTGGCACCAAGGATAGCAACCTCTCTCATTTTGAAATTTCAAAAGACTTCTTCCCAGTCTGTTCCTTACATGTGTTCCTATGCCCACGAGTTGACACATGCCACTTCTAAAGAAAAAAACCTGAGCCAACTTGAAGAAACACATGAACTTACTGAAGACACAGATTACCTATACATAGTATAAGTATCCACACTTGACATATATGTGTAGCATGCATAAACTTTCAGAGGATACTATTTGAAATTTAAAAAATACTTTCTTTCCATTCTCTGAATTATCTCATTTTCTCCAAGGTAGAATTTTTTGTTTGTTTATATTGGATCTCCTCTGTGTGTTATGCAGTTTCCCCCAAATGTCTAGGAATCCCTGGCTGTCCATTCATATTTAAGAATATAGGTATGGGCTACTATTTATTTTGACCCATTCTGTGAGGTGCTGGGAACCTTGAAGGACACTAAAAGTTCAAAGGTTAGAGACTCTGCTGCTGAAATAAACATTCCCTGACATTACTCCACTAAAGAATTGAGGAGACAAAGCCCCAAATCAACAATAAGGACCTAAGGAAGAACAATCAGAGAGGGAAATCATGCCACACCCTGTGACATCTACTCATACACCAAAACCAGAGAGAAGTCCCAGAACAAATAAGATAATTACACACAAAAGGACACATGTAAAAAAAAAAAAAAAAAAAAAAAAAAGAGGTCGGAGAATCTGCTTCAACTGATGGGAAAGTCCAAAATCTCAGAAAACATGAGGAAACAGGCAAAAAAAATCTCCCCCCAAAATCCACAATCCCCCAACAAAGGATCCCACTGGTAGGAAGGTGGACAAAAGTTCAGAGAAAGATTATAAAAACTGATTATTAAAATATTCAGTGGGCTCGGGATGTGGCTCAAGTGGTAGTGTGCTCGCCTGGCATGCGTGAGGCACTGGATTCGATCCTCAGCACCACATAAAAAAAATAAAATAAAGATATTGTGTCCACCTAAAACTAAAAAATAAATATTAAAAAAATGTTCAGTGAACCAGGAATTAAGAGGGCAATTACAGAAGATGAAAGACCACTTTAATAAAGAAATAGAAATAGTGAAGAGAAACCAAGCAGAAAACCCCTAAAAATGAAAGACACAAATTAAAAACTCACTTGAAGGCATCACTAACAGAATAACATGAGTAGGAAATAGAATCTCAGTCCTTGAAGTTAGAACTGCCTTGAAGACAGGGTAATGATCTTGATTACAGAGAATGCAATAAAGGGGAAAAATTATAGAAAATGGGAAAAAAATATAACAAGAATTCTGGAACAACATTAAAAGACCAAACATGAGAATCACTGGGATAGAAAAGAACATGGAGATTCAAACTAAAGGCATAAAGAACTTTTTCAGTAAGATAGTTACAGACAAATTTCCCCAAATCAGAAATGAGATAGACATCTACACATAGGAGGATTAAAGGACCCCAAATAGACCTAGTCAAATAAGAAGCTCACCAAGATATACCATAATTAAATGCCTAACATAGAAAATAAGGGAAGAATATTAAAAGTCACAGGAGAGAAACATCAGGTCACATTTAGAGGCAAACTAATAAGGCTCACTTCTGATTTCTCAGCTCAGATCCTAAACTCAAGGAAGGCTAAAGTGAGATATTCCAAGCAGTAAAAGAAAACAACTGCCATCCAAGGTCATTATACCCAGCAAAGCTCCATTTCAAATTCAAGGGGGACATAAAAATTTTCCACAACAAGAAAAAATTAAAACAATTCATGAGCAGCAAGCCAGCCCCAAAAAGAATGCTCAAAGATAAACTACACACAGAGGAACTGAAAAACAATTCCCAAAGTTCCCAGAGGAAGTTCAATAGAAGAATAATCTGCTAAATAAGATACAAGACATGGGTAAAATACACCCAAAAAAACAAAATGGCACAAACATAAATCCATACTAAGGATGAATGTTAATGGTATCAACTCACCAATTAAAAGACACAGATTAGGAGAATGGATCAAAAAACAAGATCCAACTATATGCTGTTTACAAGAGACTCATCTTCCAGGCAAAGACATCCACAGGCTGAAGGTAAAAAGATGGCAAAAATGATTCCATGCATATGGACTGGAAAAAAAATAAGCAGGAGTAGCTATTCTCAGGGCTGGAGTTGTAGCTCAGTGGCAGAGCAATTGCCTAGCATGTGTGAGGCACTGGGTTCAAGCCTCAGCACCACATATAAATACATAAAAAATAAAGGTATATGAACAACTAAAAAAAAATTTTAAAAAGGAGTAGCTATTCTCATTTCAAGCAAAAAACAAAATTCAAGCAAAAATTAATCAGAGGAGACAAAGAAGGCTGCTACACCTTAGTAAAGGGAACAATCCAACAAGAAGACATAACAATAATAACATTTATGCCCTGAATGTCAATGCGCCCAATTACATGGAAAAAATACTCCATGATATTAAATTCCACAGAGACCCCAACACAATAACAATGGTTGATTTCAATACATCGTTATCACCAAAATAGGTCATAAAAACATAAATTAGGGGCTGGGATTATGGCTTAGTAGTAGAGCCCTTGCCTAATACATGTGAGTCACTGGGTTCAATCCTTAGCACCACATAAAAAATAAATAAATAAATAGTTATTGTGTCCATCTACAAATAAAAACATTTTTTAAAAAAATCAGCCTGGCACAGTGGTGCACACCTGTAATCTCAGCAGCTCAGGAGGTTGAGACAGGAGGACTGTGAGTTCAAAGCCAGCCTCAGCAATGGTGAGGCAGTAAGCAATTCACTGAAACCCTGTCTCTAAATAAAATATAAAATAGGGCTAGGATGTGGCTCAGTAGTCGAGTGCTGCTAAATTTTATCCCCAGTACCTTCCCCTCAAAATTAAATCACAAATAAATTAATTTATGGTCCACCTTAAGGCCTCAGAAAAAGAAGAACAAACTAAGCCCCAAAATAGTGGAAGAAAATAAATAAATAAGACCAGAGCCAAAATCATTGAAATTAAGAATAAGAAAACAATACACAGGATTATATATCCAAAAAGAGCTGGTTCTTTGAAAAGATAAATAAGATTGACAAACCCTTAGCCAAACTAACCAAAAGAAAGAGTGAGAAGTCTCAAGTCAACATGATCAGAGATGAAAGAGTAGATATCACCACAGACCCTTTGGAAATCCATACAATTATCAAAACCTATGTTGAAAATTTGGACTCCAGGGGCTGGGGATGTGGCTCAAGTGGTAGCACGCTCGCCTGGGCATGCATGCGGCCCGGGTTCGATCCTCAGCACCACATACAAACAAAGATGTTGTGTCCGCCGAAAACTAAAAAATAAATATTAAAAAAATTCTCTCTCTCTCTCTCTCTCTCTCTCTCTCTCTCTTTAAAAAGAAAAAGAAAAAGAAAATTTGGACTCCAAAAAACTGGAAGATCTGGAAAACATCGACACATTTCTAGACACATATGACCTGCTCAAATTGAATCAGGAAGATACAGAAAACCTAAACAGACTATTATCAAGTAATGAAATTGAAATAGCATTTAAAAGTCTTCCAAAAACAAAAAGCCCAAGACTTGATGGATTCTCAGTTGAATTCTACCAGACCTTTACAGAAGAACATCAGTCTTTCTCAAATTATTCCATGAAATTGAAAGACAGGAACACTCCCAAATACATGTTATGAAGCCAGTATAATAAGCCTGATATCAAAACCAGACAAAGACAAATCAAGGAAAGAAAACTACAGACCAACATTCCTAATGAACATAAATACAAAAATCCTTAATAAATATTAGAAAGCCTCATTCAAAACCACATCAAAAAGATAATACACCATGATCAAGTGGGGTTCATTCCAGGGATGCAAGGTTGGTTCAACATATACAAATCAATAAATGTAACTCACCACTTAAACAGAATTAAGGACAAAAATCACATGATCATCTCAATAGATGCAGAAAAGGCCTACGATAAAATCCAACACCTATTCATGTTAAAAATGCTGGAGAAGCAAGGGATCAAAGAAACTTACCCAACACTGTGAAGGCCATTTATGACAACCCCAAAGCCAACATTATACTAAATGGAGAAAAACTAAAATCATTTCCTCTAAAATCAGGAACAAGACAAGTCTGTCCACTCTCACTACTCCTATTCAATATAGTTTTCAAAACATTAGCCAGAGCAATCAGACAAGGACATCAATGGGATACAAATAGGAAAAGAAGTCAAACTGTTTGCTGATGATATGATCCTATATCTAGAAGACTCAAAAAAACTCCACCAGAAGCCTTCTAGAGCTTATAAATGAGTTTAGCAAAGCAGCAGGATACAAGATCAACCCTCATAACAATAGCTTTCCTACTTGAATAGTTATTCAGCCAAGGAAAAAATCAGGAAAACCATCCCATTCACAATAACCAAAAAAAAAAAAAAAAAACACTTGAGAATTAATCTAATCAAAGAGATAAAGAGGTATACAATGAAATTATAGAATACTGAAGAAAGAAATTAAAGGCCTTAGAACATGGAAGGGTATCCCCTGTTTTTAGATAGGCAGAATCAATATTGTCAAAATGGCCACACAACAAAAGCAATTCCCCTCAAAATACCAATGACATTCTTCACGGAATTAGAAGAAAAGAATTCTTTTATTCATTTGGAAAATAAGAGACCCAGAATAGCCAAGACAATCCTAAGCAAGAAACGTGAAGCAGGAAATATCACAATACCTGATCTGAAATTATACTACAGAGCTGTAGTAACAAAAACAGCATGGTGTTGGCATCAAGATAGATATGAAGATCAATGGAATAGAATAGAAAACACAGAAACAAATCCATATCCCCATAGCCATCTGATTTTATTATATTTTATTTTTATTTTTATTTTTATTTATTTATTTATTTATTTATTTTGCTACTGGGGATTGAACTCAGGGGGCACTCAACCCTTGAGCCACATCCCCAGCCCTATTTTGTGTTTTATTTAGAGACAGGGTCTCAGTGAATTTCTTAACACCTTGCTTTTTGTTGAGGTTGGATTTGAAATCACCATCCCTCCTGTTTCAGTCTCCCGAGCCACTGGGATTACAGGCATGTGCCACCGTGCCTGGCAGCCATATGTTATTTGACAAAGGAGCCAAAAAAATATATTTTGGAGAAGAGACAGTCTTTTCAACAAATGGTGCTGGGAAAACTAGACAGCTACATGTAGAAAAATGAAACTACACCCCAATCTCTCACCATGCACAAAACTCAAATTGAAATGAACCAAGACTTAGGAATTACACCAGAAACTTTACAACTGTTAGAAATACTCCATCACATTGGTGCTGGCACTGACTTCCTTAATAAGACCCCAAAAGCAAAAGAAATAAAACCAAGAATAAATAAGTGGAATGCCATCAAGCTAAAAAGCCCCTGCACAGCAAAGGAAATGATTAAAAGCATGAAGATAGATCCTACAGAATGGGAAAAAATCTTGGCCAGCTACTCAACTGACAAGGGATTAATATCCAGAATATACAAAAAGCTCAAAAAAACTTAGCACACACACAAAGAATATCCCAACAAATAAATGGATGAAAGAACTGAATAGAAACTTCTCAAAAGAAGAAACACAGCTGGGCATGGAGGCATACACCTGTAATCCTAGTGGCTTAGGAGACTGAGGCAGTATGATCACAGGTTCAAAGCCAACCTCAGCAACTTAGTGAGACTATAAACAACCTAGTGAGACCCTGTCTCAAAATTAAAAATAAAAATAAAGGGATGGGGATGTGTGTCAGTGGTTAAGCACTCTTGGGTTCAATCCCTGGTACTCAGATGCCCATCAATAGATGAATGGAGCCAGGCACAGTGGCACATACACAGGGGTGGGTCAGGAGGCTGAGGCAGGAGGATTGCAAGTTCAAAGCCAGCCTCAGCAAAGGCAAAGCACTAAGCAATTCAATGAGACCCTGACTCTAAACAAAATACAAACTAGGGCTGGAGATGTGGCTCAGGGATCAAGTGCCTCAGAGTACAATCAGCAGTACAAAAAAAAAAAGATGAATGGATTAAGAAATTGTGATACACACACACACACCAAATAGAGTTCTACTCAGCCATAAAAAAAATGAAACTATGGCACTTGACAATAAATGGATGGAAATGGAGAATCTTATGCTAAATTTTAAAAACCACATTCAGAAACTCAAAGATCAAATGTTTTCTCTCATATGCAGAAGCTAGACTAAAATCAAAGAAACAGGAGGGAATGATAGGATAACATAAAGAACCAATCAAATACAAATTAATAGATAAGTGAAAGGAAGTCTAGTAGAAGCAGGAGAAAGGAAGAAGGGAGGAAAAACAGGAGGGAAAAGGGGGAACTGAACTGACTTCATGAACTGAAATCAATTTCCATGCATGTGTGAGTTTGTCAGGGTGAACTGCACTACTATGTTTAAAGCTCTAATTTAAAAAATACAGATATTGGGCTGGGGATGTGGCTCACGTGGTAGCACACTCACCTGGCATGCGCGGGGCACTGGGTTCGAACCTCAGCACCACATAAAAATAAAATAAAAATGTTGTGTGCACCGAAAACTAAAAAAAATAAATATTAAAAAATTCTCTCTCTCTCTCTCTCTCTCTCTCTCTCTCTCTCTCTCTCTCTCTCTTTAAAAAAAATAGAGATATGGAACTTAGTGAGACCTGTCTCAAAATAAAAAATTTAAAGAGGGCTGGAGATGTAGTTCAGTGATAGAGGACCCTTGGGTTCAATCCCCAGTACCAAATAATAATAAATAAAATATAATAAAAACTAAAATGTTGTTTTTAGCTTAGAATTTGACACACAGCTAAACTACTAGTCACACATGAGGAAAAATAAAGCCATTTTTCAAACCTGAATAACCAACCCCCCAAAATGAAAGGAATCCCGAAAGTGGTTTTAGTTTGGTTTGATTTTGGTACTAGGAATTGAACCCAGGAGTGCTTGACCACTAAGCCACACCTCCAGCTTTATTTTTATATTTTATTCAGAGACAGGGTCTCCCTGAGTTACTAAGTGCCTCCCTAAGTTGCTGAGGCTGGCTTTGAACTTGAGATCCTCCTGCCTCAGCCTCCTGAGTTGCTGGGATTATAGGCAGGTGCCACCACATCTGGTGAGAAGTTTTTTTTTTAATACAACAATCTAATAGGAGAGTGAAATTCTATGTTTTAAAAAGGCTCAATTATACTATGATAAGAAAACTTGAGATGAAAGCAAGAATGCAGAGTTAAGGAAAGAAATGGAGGATCAAGAAAGCATCATTAAATATCATATCATAGAAATAACATATTATAGAAAGGTTAAAATCTGGGTGCAGTGGTGCATGCCCGTT
The DNA here is from genome assembly GCF_001458135.2 of Marmota marmota marmota. Taxonomy (NCBI): domain Eukaryota; kingdom Metazoa; phylum Chordata; class Mammalia; order Rodentia; family Sciuridae; genus Marmota; species Marmota marmota. Next base: position 6,764,491 of record NW_025999891.1, on the reverse strand, counting down.
AATCCCAGCAAATTAGAGGCTGAGGTAGGACTGAAAGTTCAAGGCCAGCCTCAGCAAAAGTAAGGCTCTAAGCAACTCAGTGAGACCCTGACTCCAAACAAAATACAAAATAGGGCTGGGGAGTAGCTGGTAAAGTGTCCTTGGATTCAATCCTCAACACCAAAATAAAAAATAAAAAACAAAAAGAAAGGAAAAAAGGAGGAGGTAGAGTTGAGGAGGAGGAGGAAGATGAAGAGGAAAGAGGAGGAGTAGGAAGGGGGAAGATGAAAAAAAGGTAAAAGATGATCATGGTAAAAAGCAGAGAAAAGTAAAGGAATTAGAAAAAAAGATAGTATCCATGAAGAACAAGGGCAGCAATTTAAAAAATAACTGAAGCAAAGAATCTAACAAATATAGCAGGAAAACTATTCAAAGGTGCAATTTTTGAAATTTTCTTTTTTCACCGATTTTTAAATATAGTTTTTAGTTGTAGATGGACCCAATACCTTTATTTTTGTTTATTTATTTTTATATATGTCCCACATTTTTCTTTCTTTTTTCTTTTTTTAATTTTTTTTAGGTGTTAATAGACCTTTATTTTATTTATTTATATTCGGTGCTAAGAATCGAACCCAGTGCATCACACAAGCTAAGCAAGCAATCTACCACTAAGCTACAACTCCAGCCCCCTATTTTTGTTTATTTGTTTATGTGGTGCTGAGAATTGAACCCAGTGCCTCACACATGCTAGGCAAGCGCTCTACCACTGAGCCACAACCCCAGCCCTTTTTCACTGATTTTTTTTCTTTTCTTTGCAGTACTAGGATTTGAACTTGTGGCCTTATGCATGCCAGGCAAGTGCTTGACCACTGAGCTACATCCCCAGCCCTGAAAATTTCACTTAAATAAATGAAGAAATAAGTTGCAAATGGAAAAAGCACACCATGTTCTAGGAAAAAACAAAAACACCATGGTGGTGCACATCTATAATCTCAGAAGCTGGGGAAGTTGAGGCAGGAAGATCAACCTCAGCAACTTAGCAAGACACTGTTTCAAAATGAAAATTAAGAAAGCCTGAGGATGTAACTCAGTGGTTAAGTGCCCCTGGGTTTGTTCAATCCCTAATACCAAAAAACAAACAAACAAAAACTGACATGCAATGTAGACATATTATTCAACATGAAAGTTAAAGAAAGAATTCCTTGAACAACTAGACAGGTCAATCAACTTGCTTGTGAGGGGTGAAGTGGCATTGGAATTGGCTTGTTTCAGACATCTCTAAAGGTTCAACACCAGAAGAAATATTCCTGCAAATTTCAGAAAGAAAATGTGGCTCAAGAACATTATATCTGGTCAAGAAGTTCAAGGAAATATAGGACAAAAAGCTCTTAGGGAAAAAAAAACTTGATGAAATCTAATTTAGAGATGGATCAAAACAAGAGTTCAATAAAATAAAAGTACTCCTGGTGGTGAGCAGTGGTTCCCTATAAATATAGAATTAAAACTAAACAAAATATAATATTATTTGTTGAGTTTTAACTACCAAAACCAATGAATTAAGGAGAGAAGACAGGAAGTTTATCAGTGTTATTTTCAATTCATCTACCCATAATAAGATGTTGAACAAGGGTATTGGGGTTTTGGCTCAGCAGTAGAAGGCTCACCTAGCACCACATAAAAATAAAAATAAAAATAAAGGTATTGTGTCCAAATACAATGAAAAAATAAATATTTTTTAAAAAGGATGTTAAGCAAAAACTCTTTCATTCAGTTCATTTAGTATTGCATGAGAATCATTTTTATAATAGTATTATGGCAAACATAGTAAACTGTGTTTTGCATCCTGCTTTTTTCTTAATACGTTTTGAATATACTTCATATAAATTTAGCTCATTTCTATTAACTACTTATATTCCACCAAATGATTATTCCATTCCATTTTTTTTTCTCTCGTTGTTACTGGGGATTAAACCCAGGGATGCTTTACCACTGACTGAGCCACATCCCCAGCTCTTTTTATTTTTTGAAATAGGTTCTCACTGTTTTATAGGCCTTGCTAAGTTGCTGAGGCTGGCCTTGAACTTGAAATCCTCCTGCCTAAGACTCCAGAGTTATTGGAATTCAGGCATGCACCATCATGCCCAGCTCTTATTTCTTAATATTTAGGTTTTCCGTGTTGGCTTCTATGTCTCTTATCAACATCATATACTTGATTTTGGTGTTCATGTATTTGGGTTTAGTTTTTGTTGGTGCTGAGAATGAACCCAGGGCCTTGCACACACTGGATATGCACTGTACCAGTGAGATACACCCCTGTCCCCTAATCCAAGCAGTGACTTTAAAAAAAAATTAGTGTATTTAACAACTTTCTATTTACAAAATAGAAAATTTATAAAATATTTATAATTATAAAATATTATAATTTATAAAATATTCTTGACAATTTTGTTTTCTATGTATTTTCTCCTTTTAACCCCCAAATTTCCACTTTCCTGCCATCCACTGGATTAATATTAAATTTCTTTACTCATTTTTTTCTATTCAACTTTTAGCTTTCTAGTAGTTCCATTAAATTTTTCAAACATAACTGAACTTTTGTTTCTAATGGTACCTAGAATTAATCAATGTCTACATCATCCCCTTCAATAAGACAGTATCTCATGATCCTTAGCATACTTTTACTTTTTCTAAGTGCCTCCGTACCCCAACATAACAATCATGTTGATACTAGAATTTTAGTTCATAGATACTTTTAAATCCAATTAATATTTAGACAAAATTTTCTCGCTATTTCTTTTTATACCTCATTGTTTTCCCCTACTTTCTTTCTTTCTTCTTCTTCTTCTTTTTTTTTTTTTTTGTAGACTACATCTTCTAGCTAAACAAACACTCATAAATGACATATATCCCCCTACTGTTTTATTCCTGGATAAAATTGAACCTGAGCTTCAGTCCTCAGACATTCTAATTAAAAAAACAACTAAACATGGGGCCTGGGGTTGTGGCTCACTGGTAGAGTGCTTTATTAGCATGCATAAGGCATTAGGTTCGATCCTCAGCACCACATAAATGTAAAATAAAGATGTGGTATCCACCTAAAACTTAAGAATAAATATTAAAAAAACACTAAACTTCATTATATCAGAGTGAGTCTTTGGGTGACAGATTTTCTACATTTCTCCAGTGCTTTTAATTATGAATATTTTGTCAACGAATTTGAGTGGTTGTGTGGCTGCAAAAGAATGCCCAGTTGTAACATTTTTTTGTCCTTTCAGCACTTTCAAGATATTGTTAATGAAATTGCAAAGTATAATTCTGCCTTTAAAAAGAGAAATATGGCCAGATGAGGTGGTGTACACCTGTAACCCCAGTAATTTGGGAGGCTGAGGCAAGAGGATCCCAAGTTCAAAGCCAGACTCAGCACCTTAGCAAGTCCCTAAGCAACCTAGCAAGACCCAGCTTCAAAATTTAAAATTAAAAAAAAAAAAAAAAGGATTGGGGATGTGGTGGCTCAGTGGTAAAGCACCTTTGAGTTTGATCTCCAGAACAACAACAACAACAAAACATTGAGCAATAGCTCAGTGGCAGAGTGCTTGCCTAGCATGTATGAGGGTTTGATCCTTAGCACCACATGAAAATAAATAAAGGCATTCTGTCCATCTACAACTAATATATATATATATATATATATATATCTTTTTGAAGGAAGCTTTTTTTTTTTTTTTTTTTTT
>NW_025999891.1:6747712-6758814 GCF_001458135.2 Marmota marmota marmota | reverse complement strand
TTAGAGATACCCTGTCTCAAAAAAAAAAAAAAAGGGCTAGAAATGTAGCTCAGTGGTAGAGTGCCCCCAGGTTCCATCATCAGTACTAGAAAAAAAAGTGGTGGTGGGGGTGCGGTTAGGGCTTGATTATTTTATTTACACATTTCTTTTGGTTTTCCACCCAAGGTATAGATACTTTGTAAAGCTTCTGGGCAAAGAGAGCATTTCAATTTTCTTGTCTCCCTGCAGCTGCTGCTATCAGGCTTGAGTTAAAGGTATCTCATGAAGTTTTCTAGAAAAACAAAATAAAAAAGTTCATAAAGTTCTATGCTCCTGGGGCTGGGGATGTGACTCAAGCGGTAGCACGCTCGCCTGGCATGCGTGCGGCCCGGGTTCCATCCTCAGCACCACATACAAAGATGTTGTGTCTGCCGAAAAATAAAATATTAAAAAAAAAAAAAAAGTTCTATGCTCCATTGCCTTCTTGTATCTGATGTTGCTGATGAAATGTCAGATGTCAGTAAGATTCTTTTTTGTTGTTGTTCTCAGTAATCTGCTTTTTCTCCAGTTTTTTAAATATTACTATATTTTTATACCTTTATTCTATTTGTTTTTTATGTGGTACTGAGGATCGAACCCAGTGCCTCACACACATGCTAGGCAAGTACTCTATCACTGAGCTACAATCACAGTCCAAGTTGTTGTTGTTGTTGTTGTTTAATGCTCTGAAAATGTCACTTTTACATGACTTGTATGGGCTTTTTTTTAATATTTATTTTTTTAGTTTCAGGTGGACACAATAACTTTATTTTTTTTATTTTTAGGTGGTGCTGAGAATCGAACCCAGTGCCTCACCCATGCTAGGCGAGCACACTACCACTTGAGCCACATCCCCAGCCCATGTATGGGCTTTTTTCTTATTCATTCTGTTCAGTACTTGTTTCCCAGTCTGTAAATTCCAATAAAATTCAAGTTTTTAAAAAATAATAACAACAAAAGGGGGGGTCAAATATTAAGACATATTACAAGGTCATAGACCAATGGAACAAAGTAGAGAATTCTCAGAAGGAATCACGGATATATGGGAACTTGATATAAAATAAATAAGCATTAGCTTAGCTATGGTTTGAATACCATTTGTTCCTTTCAAAACTCAAGTTGGAGTTTAATTCCTACAGTGAGGTACAGAAGGGTGGAAACTTAATCCAATGACATGTTTAGGGTGGAAGCCACAATGAATACTGTGGAGAGGCAGCAATCAGAGGACAGACATGTGATCCTCCTGGGACTCTGTGGGACTCTGCCAGTAATAAGGCCATCACCAGATGTGACCCCTCAACCTTGGACTTTCCAGAACCATGAGCCAAAATAAACTTCCATCAGTTAAAACTTTACCCAATCTGCTGTGTCTTTAGCAACATAAAATGGACTAATAGAGGAAGCATCACAGACCCCATGGACAAAGAAGAGAGCATTTATTAGGTGAAGTTGGAAAAACTGGTTCACTAAATGAAGAAAAATAAAACTGGATCTCTATCTATCATCATCTGTCCAGATGAACTTCAAATAAATTAAAGGACTATGAAATGAAACCTATAGAATTAACTGCATAAAAATGTCAGATGAACTTTGTAATTTGGAAACAGGAAAAAACTTCAAAAGCACATACAAAACACAAATTTGATTACATCAACATTATTTCTATGAAAAGCAAGACAAACAAAATTAATAGACATGTAACAATCAAACAAGGTTATCTACCACATCTAAAACATACTTTGGATTAATATTTAAAAATGTACAACGACCAAGGCCATCTGTCCTATTCTGACGCTCTCAGCAGGGCTTTCATCTCCATTTGGGTGCAAGATGACCCTTGGAGCTCCAGATTGTTCACACAAGATTCAAACAAAGGAAAGCAATTTCTCCTTGTGCATCTCTTAGTATTATGAGGAAATACTTACTTTCATGTAAGTCTCCTAGCAGAATTCCTGTCAAATCCCATTGATCAGACCTGAGTCACACTTCCTCGACCCAGCTGGAAAAGCTGGAAAAGCAATGTGTGGACATTTTCGGCCTCTATAAGTGGGAGAAAGACTGGCCAGCAAGAAAGAGGGATTAGAGTTGCAGCATAAAGTATTTTTGCCATATCTTCCCCTCCAATGGCTTGCTCTTACCCTCTCTCTCTTTTTTTAAAAAGATCCTGGAGATTGAATCCTGTTGGTGCTTTTACCACTGAGCTACATCTCTAAGTGCCTGGTTTGTTGTTGTTGTTGTTGTATTTGTTTGAGACAGGATCTTCCCAAGTTTCTCCAATTTCTCTTGACACTCCCATTTGACTGGAATTAGCACACGTACATCTACCATGTTGTCTAAATCCTCTTTCATATTTCCATCTATTTCCCTTTCTTATTGCATTCTGGGAAAATTTCTCTCTACAGTCATCCAGTTCATTAATTCATTCTTCAGTTTATCTACTCTGTAATTCATTCTGCCCATTCAGTGACTTATTTCAAAACTGTTTTTCATTTTCAAGATCTCCAATTCGGGTTTTTCTTTTCTCTTCTTTTTTCAGAACTGGGAATTAAACTCAGGAGCATTCTATCTCAGAGCTGCATCTCCAGTTTTGTTTTGAGACAGGATCTTACAACATTGCCCAATCTGGCCTCAAATTTGTGATCCTCCTGCCTCAGTCTCCCCATAGCAGGGATTGTGTGCATGTGCCACCACATCTTACTGATTCCTTTCTATAATGCCTGTTTTGCTTCATGGATGCAATACCAGAGCACCTCCTGAACAATATTATCTATGCATTTTCTAGAGGTTTGTTCCAATTCTATTAGCTTTGTTTTTTAAGTGAAGTTCGTCTGTTTTGCTTTTTAGTTACTGTTGTTGTTTTAACTCTACTTCAAGGAGCTGCTCATGTGTATGAATATTCTTCACCATGAGTCTGTTTTTTCCACTGAGATTCCTATTAGATTGAAACTTTCTTGATGTGGGGAGATAATCTTGGAGTGTAGTTAAGGGAGGTGATGATTTATTTGGTTGTGGGAACTTACTTTCCATGTAGTTTTCAGTGACACTGAAAGGTGGATAAAGTATGATACAAGAAAAGATGCCTCCACAGCCAGTGTCCCACATTAACAGGTTTCACATTTCTCCCTTATGTTGCCAGCCACTTAAAGAATACTCTCTCTCTCTGAGACACTAGTCCTGTCTGGAGATAGTGGTTACAGTAACATGACTTACAGAAGGGAGGCCAGGATGGGGTTCAGGAAGAATTGGCCGGGGTGCTACTTCATTGTACTGTTCCAGCTTCCATATCAAGTCATCTTCTTGCTTCCAGCTTCCAACCTGCAATATGAGAATGGAGCTCCCACTCCTTTTTCTTCCTTCCTTTTTTTTTTTTTTTTTTGTATGTATGTGTGTGTGTGAAAGGGTTTAAACCCAATAAGCCACATCCCCAGCCCTTTTATTTTTATTTTGATAAAGGGCCTCGCTAAGTTCATGAGGCTGGTCTCAAACTTGCAATCCTCCTGCCTCAACTTCCCAAATCACTGGGATTACAGGAATATATACCACCATGCCCAGCTCCTACTTCTTGTGGCAGCAATATATGTTGGATTTGTTGGATTCGCAGATGTACACTAGACTGCATTACCCCTTCAATTCAGTCTCAGCTGATTTTAGTCAGAACTTTCTCACAATCTCTGAGAATTCATCTTGTTTTTTAACACATTTATGAATATATTAAGTCCCTAGAGTTTGGAGAAAAGGAGGGAAACAACAGAATGCACCCAGTTCACCATTAGTAAAATATTACCTCTGTTAATCATCAGGTAAAGCCACACACAGTGGTGCACGCCTGTAGTCCCAGCAGACTGGAGACTGAGGCAGAAAGGCTGCTTAGCCCAGGAAATCTAGGCCAGCATGAGTAACATAAGAATAACATAAGGAGACCCTGTCTGAAAAAAAAAAATCACGTAGCATATAATTTCATTTATATGTATTTTTCTTTTTCAAATTTTTTTTAGTTGTAGATGGACACAATACCATTATTTTGTTTTTTTATTTTTATGTGGTGCCAGGGATCGAACCCAGTGCCTCACGCATGCTAGGTAAGCACTCTACCACTCAGCCACAACCCCAGCTCTATATGTATTTTTCTATCTGTTCGTTTATCTGTCCTTCTCTCTGTATATATACGTAGAAGTCAAGTTGCCTGGAATATTTTTAACCTGATATTAAAATAGTTATTTCTGAGTGGCAAAGTTTATTTTACAATTTGTACTTTCTGCATTTTTCTGAACTTATGTATTATTTTTACAAATAAATTTGTTCTTAAAAACATGTTAAAGTTAATTGTCTTTGAGTGTTGAGATTACAGGTAATTTTTTAATTTTGCCTATGTGTATTTCCCAGTTTCATCAATGTACCTGTATTTATTATAAGAGAAAGTTCAAAAGTTAGTTAGAAATCAAGAGTCACGTCTACGGCCATACCACCCGTTCTCGTCTGATCTCGGAAGCTAAGCAGGGTCGGGCCTGGTTAGTACTTGGATGGGAGAAATCAAGAGTCACAAGGATCATCAAAGAGTTCAATAGTATAACTGAATATGTTAAAAGAGTTGAGGAGTATTGCTATTTTTAAATAAAGGTGATTTGATTGATTCTTCATATTTTGGTTTAGGTAATACTATAGATCAGATAACATACACATAGGAAACACTTAAATCAGGACTTTTAGTTTAGTTGTAATGGCACTCAAGTGCTCTTCTAAAAGTCCCTTCTCTGTGAAGACCAAAAGCAAAAGAGAGAGTGCAGAACAAACTGCTCCAAATGACCATCAACTGATAAATTGATAAATAAAATGTGGTATAACCATTCAACAGAAAACTATTCAGCAATAAAAAAGAATAAGGTACATGTTACATCATGGATGAACCTTGAAAACACACTAAATGAAAACAGTCAATCACAAAAGGCAATATATTGTATGATTTCATTTATATGATATATCTAGGGTAGAAAAATATAGATATGCAGATACAGATATATATTTTCTGCAATACTGGGGATTGAACCCAGATCCTTGCATATGCTAGGCAAGCACTCTACCACTGAGCTACACCCCATAACTTTTAAAATTTTATTTTGAGCCAGATGTGGTAATGCACACCTATAATCCCAGCAGCTTAGTAGGGTGAGGCAGGAGAATTGCAAGTTCAAAGCCAGCCTCAGCAATTTAGTGAGGAGTTCAGCAACTTAGTGAGACCCTGTCTCAAAATAAAATATACAAAAAGCGGGGGGGNTTTCACTGTGTACAATGTTTCTAATACGTTTGTGTTTTACCATTGTCTTTGTTACACAAGACCCAAATAACAGAGGCCTATTCTCAGATAGCATCAGGACTGGTGTCCAGTTCTTCTGATTTCTACCACAGGTTGACTTTGTATTAGTCCATACTGCATCTTGGGTAGATGATTTTGACATGGTTGGTAGAGCTGCGTGGTTACCAGATGAATAAGCAGTTTTCTTTGAGACAGGTAAATGACAAGCTACAATTTTTCCTCTTCTTCCATGGCTAATTTGATAATACAGATATTATAAACAGGAATTTCTCAGAATTAATTTTTCCCATAGAAGTTCTTTCTGATGCAAAGAGTGGTAACATTTCCATTATATAATACATAATGTAAATGTTATTATAACCTGAGTGACTAATGATAGCTTTTCCTGATGAACCATAGTTTCTTTACATTCATCAGCTTAATTATATTAAAGAACAAGGATCTTGCATATGACTCCTTACATACATGGGTTTTGGATTCCATACAGTATCTTTAAAATTTCTCTTTCCAAACCATCCCCTTATAACACTTATCAGAGAGCACAGAACAGAAATTCTATACAATTCATTAGGTTTTGAACTGTAGATTAACAGGTAATAAAAGGTACATTGTGTATACTATCACATTTAATCCTCCCAATAAATCAAAATAGATATTTTATGGCAAAAAGACACATTGTTAGAAAAGATCAGAACTAGTATTCAAAACCAGGTATTTTTAATCTAAGAATTCAAGTTCTTATTGCATTATGATTTAAATAGACAGACACATTTTTATAACAACCATAACATTACTTCTTCTAAGTACAAATAAAAAATTCTGCCCCAAACTCATAGTTCCTCTTGTCTAGTATAAAAAGAAAAGAGTTCCCTGCTGGGCACAGTGGGCAAGTGGTTCATGCTTGTAATCCCAGCAACTTGGGAGGCTGAGGCAGGAGGATTGCAAGCTGAAGGCAAGCCTCAACAACTTAGTGAGACCCTCAGCAATTTAGCAAGACCCTGCTTCAAAATAAAAAGGGTGGGGCTGGAGCTCAGCGGTAAAGCACCCTTGGGTTAAATCACCAGCCCAAAAAAAAAAAAAAAAGAAGGAAAGACAGGAAAAAAAAAAGTGTTCTTACAAGCTAGTAGAAACATTAGAAAGACTTTGGGGGAAGTGGACACTAAAAGCCTTTCAGGATAAATAAAATGTCAACAGGTCCCATCCCATAAATTCCCCATGCAGACACACAGAAACGCTCTCTCATTTCCTTGAGCTACTGAAAATTCCCCAGTACTTTTGGAGCCCTGTGCATCTTCACAATTCTCTTCTTTTATTTGGTGGGGTTGTGAACTGGGGATTCAAACCAGGGGTGCTTTACCACTGAGCTACATTCCCATACTTTTCATTATTTTTTGAGACACAGTCTCACGAAATTGCTTAGGGCCTCATTAAATTGCTGAAGCTGTCCTTAAATTTGTGATCCTCAGGCCTCCCCCATCCCCCTGCAGTAGCTGGGACTACAGGCATGAGCCACCATGCCTGGTGAATTTTCTCCATCTTATAAGCAGTAACTTATGAGTTGTAATATAAAGGTAAACTTACCTTTATAACTTTTTAGGACATATAGGGTTATCCTTTTTTAAAAATAGACAATCAGTTCTGAAGCATAAGGTTTTTCAATAGCACTTTGTATTCTATTCATTCTATGTGTTCTGATTCATTTTTTTTTAATATTTATTTTTTAGTTATCGGAGGACACAACATCTTTGTTTGTATGTGGTGCTGAGGATCGAACCCGGGCTGCACGCATGCCAGGCGAGCGTGCTACTGCTTGAGCCACATCCCCAGCCCTCTGATTCATTTTTAATTTTTTAAAAATATCTTAGAGTTTCACAAATCTTTTTTTTAATATTATTTTTTTTAGTTTTAGGTGGACACAAAATCTTTATTTTATTTTTATGTGGTGATGAGGATTGAACCCAGTGCCTCACTTGTGCTATGCAAGCGCTCTGCCACTGGGCCACAACCCCAACCCCTGATTCACTTTTATCTACCTGATATTTCTTAATCTTAGTTTAGATTTCTTTCACAAACTTTATTCATATGGACTAGTCTCTATTCCTCCTCAATTTATAGCATGAAAACTAGAAGCAATAGAAACAATGATGCATTTATTTAATATAATAGCAACTGAATAAATAAATTGAACAAGCTGGAAGCAGTGCTCTGTGACCATAGCCCCAGCAACCTGGGAAGGTAACACAGGAGGATCACTGGAGCCCAGGAGTTGGAGGCCAGCCTGGGCAACAAGAGAGGCCCTGTCTCCTTAGAAGTAAATAATAATAATAATAACAATAATAATAATATAAATCTAACCAGCCATGGTGGAGCATGCCTATAATTCCAGCAATTTGGAAGGCTGAGAAAGAAGGATCACAAGTTTAAGACCAGCCTGGGCAACTTAGTGAGACTTTGTCTTAAAATAAAAAGCACTGGGTATGTAGCTCAGTGGTAGAGTGTCCCTGGTCTCAATCCCTAGTACTTCAAAAAGAAAAAGCCAGGTGTGGTGGTGTACACCTGTAATCCCAGTGGCTTGGGAGGCTGAGGCAGGAGGATCACAAGTTCAAAGCCAGCCTCAGCAAAAGTGAGGCACTAAGCAACTCAGTGAGACCCTGTCTCTAATAAAATATAAAATAGGGCTGGGGATGTGGCTTAGTGGTCGAGTGTCCCTGAGTTTAATGCCCCATACCAAAAAAAAAAAGAAAGAAAGAAAAAGGAGGAGGAGAAGAAGGAGGAGGAGGGGGAAGAGTAAGGGGAGAGAGAATGGGAAGAGAAGGAGGAGAAGGAGGAGGAGGAGACACTAACAATAAAACTAAAAAACAGGGGCTGGGGTTGTGGTTCAGTGGTAGAGCACTCGCCTAGCACATGTGAGGTACTGGGTTCAATCCTCAGCACCACATAAAAATAAATAAAATACAGGCATTGTGTCTATCTATAACTAAAAAATAAATAAATAAATAAATAAATAAAACCAGAATGCAATAATGTTTACATTTCCACTGGTGATCAAATGTTAACAACAATTCCAATAATTTATATAGCAATGTTTTTATCAAAATTACTCTATATAACAATGGGAAATTACTATTGGGAGGAAACTCATCTTTATTGAGTTTATGAACCTTTGAGCTGCAAATGAAATGTACTAAATATTACCCTATATCTTTGTATTATTGAAAATAGAATAATTTAATTTAATATATGCTAGACATCATGTTAAGGCTTAATTTAATTTTCATAAGACCCTATAAAGTAATATTGGTTCCTTTTTACTAGTGAAGACATTTAAATTCAGAGAGGTTCAGTTACACACTGAAAGGTACATTGCTTATCAGTGATAGGGCAAGGATTTCAACCAAAATCACTTTGATTACAAAAATTCCATTCTTTCAACTACAGAATGACACTTTCATCCCCAAAACCTGCATGCACGCACGCGCACACACACACACACACACACACACAAAAGGAGATCAAATTATCCAACCAATTTGAAATTTTCCAAAAATTATCAAATATCTTACAGTGTTTCACATGCGGGATCGTGGTTAGTCACTGATAAAATCTACATCTTAATTCCATAAAAAAAAAAAACAGAGAGGATTACTAGGCCATTTTAATATATGCATCCATCTGTAATGTGTTGTTACAGTGCAAATATACAATCCAAAGACCAGTACTAATGAAAAATATTGATTTGGCAATGGTGAGGAGATGGCAGAGTCTCAGGATTCTCGTGGAGGCTAGCTTTCCCTGATAAGATAGTAACATTGCTTAAAAATCATTCCATTGGGCTAGAGGTGTAGCTCAGCAGCAGAGCACTTGCCTAGCACACATGTAAGTCTTGGGTTTAATTGCCAGCACCCCAAAAACAACAACAAAAACAAATTGAAATCATTTCATTATTATATTGGGTAGAGGTTTTCTGTTGGAATCAAGTATAAAAATAAAGGGATACCATTCCAAAAGAAAACTAACCCCTAAGAAAGCTTTTATTACAGTGTTTATAGGGTCAAATTCATATGAAATGAGGGATTCTACAAAATCCACAAAAGACTCTGCAGAAAATTTGGATTTCCTTTGCCATACATAATTTTATCAGTGTAATTAATACAAATGGACTATGTATTCAACATGAATGCTTACCTGACAAAAGCAAACTTTTTTGAGTATATAACAGATATTGAAAAGCAATGGTTTCTCTGTTTTTCAAATTTTAAAAGTACATTTTCATTTAATTCTATCATTGATATCCTGATCACTTCAACACCCAAGTGGACATAATAATGATAATAATCACAGATAATAAGAATAATCACTGACTTTTCTGTTCTTCATTTCAAGAGCTTCTGTTTTTGTTGACATGGGGATTTTTTTTTTTACATGTCGAACAGCACACTCCTCTAGATTTGTCATGTTTTATTTCTCTTCATCTTTTTCAGATTTAACAGCAAAAACCTAAAAAGCTATATTTCTAATAAACAAATCTGCATTATGGATGCAAAAAGGCCATATGGTGGCATGGAAGTACTCCTTCTACAAACAGCATTAAGGAAGCTGACCTAAACTGAACACTCTAACATGTCATCCAGATTTTTCAGAGGGAAAAAACTATAACCATAGAAAATGTAATATAATTTTCAAAAGTACATCATATGGGCTATGTAAATTGTGAAGTATAATTTCAAAATGGTGGAAGACACACCAATTCTTCCTTGACCAAAAATATAACAAAGATTATGGATGCCATCACTATCTATCATTACACCTAATTTTAAGTCTCCCTCTCTAATCACTGTCTCACATTTTTATTCCTGGTTGTATATTCCCAATGTTATCTGTGTTACCTGAAGTCACAGTCATTGTCCTTTCTTTGGTTTCTCAAGATCTAGGACAAAAAAAAATCTATTTTATAAAGGATCACTGAATAAAAATGACCTTTACATAACTTTGAGGTACAAGTGAAAGGAAGTGGGCAAAAGTACTTATTGATAACTATAAGAGCTATACAAGTTGGGTGGATGGCGCATACCTGTTATCCCAATGGCTCAGGAGGCTGAGGCAGGAGGATGGAGAGTTCAAAGCCAGCCTCAGCAATGGTGAGGTGCTAAGTACTTAGCAAGACCCTGTCTCTAAACAAAATACAAAAAAGAACTGGGGATGTGGCTTTGTGGTTAAGTGCCCCTGAGTTCAATCCCCAGTATCTCCCTTCCATACCAAAAAAAAAGAGCCATACAAGAACTGGTTATTACCAGAACAGCACATCAATATTGGCTGACACCTCTGTTACTGGAATATATAAATCAAGGTACAACCAGGTATGATGGCTCATTCCTATAATCCCAGCAATTCAGGAGACAAAGGTAGGAGGACTACAAGTTCAAAGCCAGCCTGGACAAATAAGTGAGATCCTGTCTCAAAATGAAAACTGGAAATGGCTTAGGACGTAGCTTAGTGGTAAGGTGCTCCTGGGTTTATCCTCAGTACCACACACACACACAAAAAAAAGGGTTCTCACTAAGGCCCATATCATGTATAGCCAAATTTGATTCTGGCAATATTTATTTTTCATTTATGCTGGCATTCCTAAATAATCACTTTCCCAAATAATGAAATGTTCCCAATTTAAGACAATGTTTCTTTTTTTCTTCTTCCTTTTTTTCTTTTTTTTTTTTTAGTGTGTGTGTGTTGTGTGGCAGTCATGCAATGGAATCCGAAGCATGTGCTTACCTCT
>NW_025999891.1:6733494-6746307 GCF_001458135.2 Marmota marmota marmota | reverse complement strand
CTTTTTTTTTTTTTTTTTTTTTTTTTGTGTGTGTGTGTGTGGCACCAGGGATTGAACCCAAGAGTGCTTTACCTCTGAGCTACCCAGTCCTTTTTATTTTACTTTTTTGAGACTGAGTCTCACTAAATTGCTTAGGGCCTTGCTAAACTGCTGTGGCTGGCCTCAAACTTGCAATCCTCTTGCCTCAGTCTCTTGAGTTACTGGGATTATGGGCATGCACCATAGCATCCAGCTTTAGGGCACTATGTCAACTATAAATTCAAAATAATTAAATCTTTAGCAACATAAATGATATGATGAAGAAATAAAAAGCTTTTCCATCAAATCAAAAGTGTTCCTATGTTTCAACTAAACAGATACCACACTTAGTACAGAGTAAATTCCTATTAAAGGCCAAGCGTGGTAGGACACACCTGTAATCTCCGAGGCTCAGGAGGCTGAGGCAGGAGGATCTCAGGTTTGAAGCCAGTCTCAGCAATTTAGGGAGGCTGTGAGCAACTTAGTGACCTAGTGATACCCTGTCTTAAAATAAAAAATAAAAAAGGCCAGGGATGTGACTCAGTGGTTAAGCATTTTTGGGTTCAATCTCTGATACCATATAAATAAATAAATAAATTCCTGTTAAACACTTGCTAAAAACAAGGAAACACTAATCCCATACTCAAAAAATTTCTTAAGGCTATAGTAGTATCAGTAGGAAAATGAAACAAATCAGTCAACTCTGTGTGCTGATCTTTGTCAGAACTCATCTTCCCTAATCTTTTTTTTTAATATTTCATTCTTTTCTTTAGTTGTAGATGGACACAATGTCTTTATTTTATTTTTATGAGGTGCTAAGAATCGAACCCAGGGTCTCGCATGTGCTAGGCAAGCGAGCGATCTACCGCTGAGCCACAACCCCAGCCCATCATCTTCCCTAATCTTTGCAGTTCTGAGTCACCACCATCCTCAGGTTCCACCCTACCCACTATCACAAAGTTGAGAGTTAATCCTCATCAGAGATGAGTAGTAACATCAAGTCAAGTTGGACCCAAGTTAACCTAGGCTGAGACAGGAGGATGGAAAATTCAAGAAGCCTCAGCAACTTAATGATACCCTGTCTCAAAAAAAAAAAAATTTTTTAAGGGGTTGGGGATGTAGTTCAGTAGTAGAGTGCCCCTGGATTCAATTCTCAGTACCCCCCACAAAAAAATAAAAGAGTTGCCTTTTAACCATTCTGGGCTTTTTGTCTTTTCACATGAATTTTGGGTTAAACTTTCAAATTCTAGGCAAAATCATTAAGAATACCCATGTTGGGGCTGGGGATGTGGCTCAAGTGGTAGCGCGCTCGCCTGGCATGCGTGCGGCCCAGTTTCGATCCTCAGCACCACATACAAACTAGATGTTGTGTCCGCCGAAAACTAAAAAAATAAATAAATATTAAAATTCTCTCTCTCTCACTCTCTCTTTTTTGAGAATTTTTTTTTTTAATATTTATTTTTTAGTTTTCGGCAGACACAATGTCTCTCTTTGTATGTGGTGCTGAGGATCGAACCCGGGCCGCACGCATGCCAGGCGTGCGCGCTACCGCTTGAGCCACATCCCCAGCCCATCTCTCACTCTCTCTTTAAAAATAAAAAAAAAGAATACCCATGGGTGTGCATGTGCTAGGTTTTGAACCTAGAATCTCAGGTATGATAAGGACATAGTCTACCACAGAGCAACACTCCAGTCCCAGGCATACAATTTAATTTATAGATTAATGTGAACAGAATAGACATTTTGTCATATGTTATTTCTTCTCATCTATAAATATATCTCCATTTAGTCAGGTCATTTTTGTCCCTTGATAATATTCTGTAATTTTCTCCATGTAGAGCTAACATCTTTTAATTTCTAAATAGACATATGTTTAGGTTATTATAAATTAGATCACTTTTCCTATTTCATGCATTATTGCCAGCTACTACCACAAGTGTGTAAGAAGATTGATCTTTAAGCAATAGCTTGCTGAACTTTCTAGTAGTTTTAATAGCTGGTAGACCCTCTTGAATATTCAATGTAGACTTCCTCAGCAAATATGATAGCTGTTTTTACTTCCTTATTTTTATATCTCTTAGACTTTATGCTGAATAGGTAGACAGGAGGAACTTTCTGGCCTTGATTCTCACTTCATAGAATGTTCAAGTTCCACCATCAAGTATGACAGCTCTATGTGTCTGATCACTAGCAAGTCAAAACTCTCTTCTGTTATCTTCTGTTTTATTGTTTTCTAAGAGTTCTTATGAACAATATTGTCAAATTTTTCTGTATGATTTGAAATTATCATAATTTTGCTTTTATTAATCTGTTGATGAGGCTTCTACTTTTGAACTAGCCATTCATTTATTTATTCAATAAATATTTGTTGAGTGCCTACAATATGCTGAGCACTGTTCTAGACTTGGGAAAAACAGCAGGAAACAGAGAAAAAGATCCCCACCTGCCAGGTGCAGGTGCATTATATGCCTGTAATCCCAACAGGTTGAGAGACTGAGGCGAGAGGACTGAAAGTTCAAAGCCAGCCTCAGAAACTTAGCAAGTCCCTTAACAACTTGGTGAGACCCTGACTCAAAATAAAACAAATAAATAAAAAGAGCTGGGGATGCGGCTTAGTGGTTAAGAGCCTCTGGGTTCAAAAACGAAACCCTCTGGTACCAAAAAAGAAAAAAGGGGGAAAAAACCCATCTTAATGAAGCTTAAATTCTAGCTGGAGGTTAGGGGTGGTGAAGCCCACAGGACTCAGGAGGCTAAGGCAGAAGATCACAAGTTTGAGGCCAGCCTCAGTACTCTCAAAATAAAAAGTAAAACCAGCTAGGGATGTAGCTTAGTGGTAGAGCATCCCTGAGTTCAATCCCTCCGCCCCCCCGCCCCAAAACAAATCTCATTGGGGAGGCAGAAAATAAAATACATAATAGGTCATGGTAAGTTCTCTGAGGGGAAAAAAAAGTGGAGAAAGGAGATAGGGAGTGTTTCTAAATAATAAATGGTTCGATGAGAGGAGGCCTCATTTAGGTGTAAAAAGGTCTAAGAAAGCCTATGGGAGGCTGAAGGAATCAGAGGTACAAAGATCCTCAGGACAGAGCTTTGTATTTTGTCATTGGAAATTTTTGAGCAAATGAGTGGTGTGTTTTTAAAGAAATTTTTATTTCTCACACTTCCAGAATAAATCCTTCTTGTCTGTTGCATATTATTTACTGAACTGCTAAATTTGTCAGCATTTTATCTTTATACTCATGAGATTGGTTTCTAATTTCCTTTCCTGAATTTTCCTTGTCCATTTTTATATGAAAACTGTAACTTTGCAGCAAGTGTCATGTTTCTACTACAAATAATTTTCCCAGTAAGTGTACAATAATGTTTTATATATATATATATATATATATATATATATATATATATATATANATATTTTTTTTTTTTTTTAATACAGGGGATTGAACACAGGGACATTCTATCACTGAGCTATATCCCCCAGCCCTTTTAGTTTTTTAAACTGTGTCTCACAAATTTTCTGAGACTGGCCTCAAACTTGTAATTCCCCTGACTCAGACTCCCTGGCCAGGAATACAGGTGTGTACCATTATACCTGTCTGGTTTTTTTTTTTTTTTTCAATCTGTTGTTATTAATTTCTGATAAAGGTTCTTCAAAATTTCCCACCACAACTCAAAAATATGTCAATTTCTCCTTGCAATCCTGTCAATGAATTTTATTATTACATCTTCTAACTAGATAACTTTTTTAGTTTTTCATATGGTGCTGGGGATCGAACCCAGTGCTTCATACATGCTGGGAAAGCACTCTACCATTGAGCCACAACCCCAGCCCCTAATTAGATAACTTTTTTCACTGCCACATAATGCCTGTTATCACAACTGATTCTGGTGGCAGGGGTGATGGGGAGTAAACAGGGATTGAACTCAGGGGCACTTAACCACTGAGCTACATCCCAGCCCTATTTTGTATTTTATTTGGAGACAGGGTCTCTTTGAGTTGCTTAGCGCTTTACTTTTGCCGAGGCTGGCTTTGAACTCTCGATCCTACTGCTTCAGTCTCTAAAGCTGCTAGGATTACAGATGTGTGTGACCATGCCCAGCTTCACTACTGATTTCTGCCTTAAATATTATTTTGTCTCACAGTAATAATTCTGCACGAGCTTTCTTTTACTTGCCTTCCCCTTTTATTGCTTTCTCCTTTATTTTCAATATTTTTCAAAATTAGGGGTTTTAGTTATACAGCCTACAGATGGATTTTTAAAATTCTAATATGACAAATTAATCTTTTACAAAGGAGTCAAATCAGTACATGTGTTTATTTTGTAGCACTAGAGATCAAACCTAGGGTCTTGCACATGCTGGCCAAGTGCTCTACCATTAAGTTACATCCCCAGCCTTAAGTTCACACTATTGTGACAAATGATATACTTGGACTTATTTCCCCAGATTATATATATAGTTTTTATATATTTCTATTACCCCCTTTCTCTGATTCTTTCTCTTTTCCTTCCTTCAACTGAATCCATAAGATTTCTATATTCTCTTTTTACATCCTGTTTGTTTGAAAACAAATTTAAACGTATTTTTGTGTTTCCTAGTATTCTTGATTTTTTTTGGGGGGGCGGGGTACTGGGGGTTGAACTCAGGGGCACTAAATCACTGAGCCATATCCCTAGCCCTATTTTGTATTTTATTTAGAGACAGGGTCGCCATTGCCTCAGCCTCCAGAGCCACTGGGATTATAGGCGTGGGCTACCGCGCCCAGCTACTCTTGATTTTAAAGGATACACTTAACTTTATATTTACTTTAAATGTTCTACAGCTAAGTGATGTCCTCATCCTGAATGTGAAGAAGTTCTTAGCACACCACTAACCATGCCCTTTCTGATGCTATTACTATTTGGAGCAGCAGTTCTGGGCTGGGTGTATAGTTCGGTGATACAGTACTTCTCTACTGTGCAGTAAGGCCCTGGGTTTGATTCCCACCATAATTAAAAAGAAAATTGGGGAAAAAAAAGTAGAAGAAAAAGGAGCTAGAACAACAGTTCTGAGAGTATGTTCTTCAAGTCTCTTTCAAAAAAAAAAAAAAAAAAGTCTGAAGGATTCAATCCATTTTCATAATAATAAGACTTTTTTGGACATTACTGACATTTACATTGATGACACAAAAACAAAGATGGGTGAAACAGCTGGTGTCTTATGATTCAAGACTGTGGTACCAAACTGACCTAGTAGTCATTGTACCCTTTATTGTCATGCACTCACGGAAAAAAAAAAAAAAGCCCTTGATAAAGTAGTAAATATTGTTTTTAAATCCTGACTCATGGATACACATCTTTTAAAAATTCTGAGTGATATGAGGGGCATATATAAAGCATTTTTGTACACAAAGTACAATGGTTGTCTTGTGGAAAAACACATGTGCAATTCTATGAACTGAGTTGAACCAGCCACTTCTTCATGAAACACCATTTTTATTTGAAAGAACAACTGATAGACCAATCGTTAGTCTACAGAAGTGGGTATTTGGCTGGACATATCCGCAAAAAGAAATGAGACTGCCACTTCAAGGAAAACAACTCAGTATTTCTCTCTCTCTCTCTCTCTCTCTCTCTCTCTCACACACACACACACACACACACACACAGTTAAGCTTTCAAGCAAAAAGGCTATTACAAGACTCCTTTTTTCCAACTACTTATCTTTGTAAGGCTAGATTTTCTTCACATACTGCAACCCAGAAAACATACTGTGACAGATTGAAGACAGAAGCATATGAGAGTCCAGTTGATTTCTCTTGTCAAACGTTATATTTGTAAAATTGCACAAATAATGACACTCATAAAATCTGTCTGGAAAAGGTTATTTTTCATCAAAACGTTATGTTAACCTGTACTGGGGTCATTATTTGTAAATGAATGGGGGGAGATACTAGAGATTGAAACTAGGGACTTGCACATGCTATGCAAGTGCTCTACTCAGTTACACACACACACACACACACACACACACTTTATTTAAATGTTCTACATTTAATATTGACACGTTTAGAGTCAATAATTTAAATTTACTGGCCTGTTAAATCAATTTCTATGTTCAGATACTCTTAGTCATCACTCTTCTCAATATAGAAATTATCTTTGCTTATGAATCCCACACCTTCCCTCTGAATTACATTTTTTAAAAAAAAAACATTTTAGTTCTCAATGGATCTTTATTTTATTTATTTATATGTGGTGCTGAGAATCGCTCTTCCACTGAGCCACAACCCCAGCCCGAATTCACTTTTTTTATTGCAGAAGCTAAGCATCCTTTAATGTTGAAGTGAGAGTTTGTATAAAACTTTGTCGTGTCTAAAAATATTTATAATTAGCATTCATTTTTCAATGTTAAACTGTGTATAAAGTTCAAGGTTGACATACACTTGCTTAGCATGTAAGAGGCTTTATTTCCTTGTTTTCTGGCTGTTATTGCTGATGAGAAGTCTGCAATCATTTGTAGACAAGTGTTTTCTCTCAACTTTATCCTGATGTTCCGAAATTTCACAATGGTTAAGTCTGAAGATGGAATTATCTTATATCCTGTGTGGTTTTCCAGGTATATACCTATTCTGAAATTTTAGGCATTTTTTTTATTTTAGAAAAATTTCAGTGATTCTCTTTTCAAATAAAGTAAGGTTAAAATTCTTTTTCCCTTACCTCTTTTTGGTACAAAGGATTGAACACAGGATGCTTACATTGAGCCACATCCCCAACCCTTTTTAATATTTTATATAGAGATAGGGTCTCACTAAGTGGCTGAGGCTGGCTTTGAACTTGCAATCCTCCTGCCTCAGCATCCCGAGCCAGTGGGATTACAAGCAGGTACCACCACGCCCAGCTGCCTGCTTACTTTTTAGGTCTTTCTCTTTTCCTTACCCGACTCTGGAAGGTTCACAGCTGCCTTCAACCATTTCTCCAGAGCCTCCAATACAAAACTAGGTTGTACACAGTGTTTTGAGCCTACTGTTTTTTGTTTTTGTGGTGCTGGGGATCAAATCCAGAGCCTTGTGCATGTGAGGCAAGCCTCTACCAGCCTCTATATCCCCAGCCCAAGCCTACAGTTCTGATACCTTAATGTCACAGATTCAGTCACAAAGGTAACAGGCTACTTGGCAATTTTTGATCAAAAAGCCAGGCTTTTCTTACCCTCATTAGGCCCAGTTTCATACAAAGCAAATTGCAAGCAGAGAGTCAACACATTTATCCCTCTGCTTGCACAAAGAAAAACCCAACCCAGGCCCTGACTTTGAGCAATATTCCCAGCTCCAGTCCTCCTCATTCATGGAGCTTTCATGAAGGTCTCTTTTGACAGCAAAGGTCACCATTGATTATAAACCCAGATTGTGATCTCCATGGTGTCACTCAACCCTAGAGGCTCTCTTTCATTTTCAATTACATAAATTTTCTTTCTCTTCAAACATTTAATATGTCATTGCCAGTGTTTGAAGCAGAGGAATTGTGTTGAAGAATGAACTCTAACGTTAATCTCATTCAGGAAATACATTATTTCTACATTTTGAAAGAATGAAAATGTATTTTGTAATAGGAAATAATTAAACTTTTAAACATATTTTTTAGTTGTAGTTGGACACAATACTTTATTTTTTTTTAATGTGGTGCTGAGGATCGAACCCAGGGCCTTGCATGTGCTAGGTGAGCACTCTACCACTGAGCCACAATCCCAGCCCAAAAACCTTTTATTTTTAAAATTTATTTTCTTTACTATATATACCATGACAGAACAAAGAGTGGAGAATGAGCCCAATTCTCATAGAAGAACAGGGAAAAGGCTTCACACATCACTTCAAAAACACTTACTTGCCAGCATCCTAATATTTTCTATGGACTCATTGGAACCAGAAGGGAAGAAGTGAAAGGAAACGTTCAGTCACATCTAATGAGCTTGTGAGAAAAATTAGTGAGGCAATACTTGGTGAAAAGGCCTTATCACAGGGCTGGGGTTGTGGCTTAGTGGTGGAGCACTTGCTTAGCACGTGAGGCACTGGGTTTGATCCTCACACTGAGTCAGTTTAGCAGAATTGCTTTGAGAATTGGCAACATATAGTGAAGCATTAGTTGGCTTATGGGTTCATGGACAGCACTGATAAGAGCAAAGCAGTCCTAATAAACTAGATGAGGCAGGCCAAGAAAGAGGGTCAGATCTGAAAACTGGAGTATGACAGAAGGTGGAAAGAAGTCATGGGCTTGGACACATACATTAACGTCAAAATAGAGGGATGGGCATGGTTCAGTCTGAGAGTGAATGTGTAGCACACATGAGGCCCTCAGGTTCAATCACTAGCACCACTGATTAGACAGGCAGAAGCTATACAAATAATTCCATACACTCAGAGTAAGAGACCCCCAGCATCAACATAAGTGAACAGCAGGAAATGAAACTTTAGATATTATAGCGGTACGTTGTAGTTCTTTGTTATTAGTAGACATTAATTTACAAATGGCAAACTATAGAAATCTGGATGAGTCCTCAAAAAAGAACCAATTTGCAAACAGAATAAGGTATGAGCCAATAGTGATGGCCCCTCCAGTAAACTCAGCTACTTGAGAGGCTAAGGCAGGAAGATTGTAAATTTGAAGATAGCTGGAGCTACAGAGAAACTCCTTCTCAAATTTTAAAAATTAAACAGACAAATCCACCATTTTTTCTACTTGTCATTGAACTTAAAAATATTATAACTTTAAAATAATGTACTCTAAAGTTGGGCATGGTGGCTCACACCTGTAATCCCAGTGATTTGGAGGCTGAGGTAGGAGGAGTACAAGTTAAAGGCCAGTCTCAGCAATTTAGCAAGGTCATAAGATCCTAAGGAGACCCCATCTCAATATAAAAATTAAAAAGAACTGGGAATGTGGCTCAGCGTTTAAGCACCCCAGGGTTCAATCCTTGGTACTTAAAAAAAGTTTCAGTGCTTCAAAAATGTCACATCAGGGACCAGAAATGGCCAGTTAGGATATGCATAATCCCAAGGTGGTGGGTTTTTAATAATTAAGCAGTATGAACAAGGCATTAGCTAGTTAGGATAGCTGCCAGCAAGGTGAGTTTCAATTATTGCTTGGAAAGATTTCAGCAGTATTAAAAGAAGAAATTTCCTCAGAGCCTGGAATAAACCACTCATTATCTTAAAAGTATTTGGAGATTACATTACTGAAATATTAGCATTAATGTTAATTTGGCAATTAATATTTAGTGAGTGCTAATTCTGTAGCCAAACACTGTGTCAAGCACTAGATCTGGTTCTTAAGGAGCTTGCCATGAATTAATAATAATAGCATTAACAAAAACAAATCTAATTACATGTTGTGTGCCAGATCTCATGTGCTGTTTTACAATCAATGTTTCAAATAAAAAGGGCGGGGGACGTGGCTCAGTGGTTAAGTGCCCCTGAGTTCAATCCTCAGTACCAATAAATAAAAAGAAAACTCAGTTTTACAGGTTGATTAACTTGTCCAAGTACAAATAGGTAGGATATAATTAGAACTCCAGTTTGTTCAAGGGTGGAAAACCCTAACCACTATGTATACTGCTTTTAGTGAATTAAGTCATAAAAGTGCAATTATTGTTTAGGTAAAAAGTGAAAAAGCTAGAGATAACCAAGGACTGGAAACTATTTTGAGAAAAGAAATAAAAGCAGAAAAAGTAACAGCTGAAAAAGTGAAAGATGAGACCATATCATTATAAGCAAACTGATGACAAAATAAAAGTGGATGAACCCTAAATGTTGTAGTGAATACAGATTAATCTTTATACATTGCTGGATTCATCTACTTTTGAAAATACTTCAATATTCTCTTAATAGTTTGTCATTTGCAAATCCTATTCCTAGAGAAACCCCTTCACTATGCACCAAGAGACACAGGCTGCATTGTTGCAGCAGTATTGTTTGTAAAAGCAAAAGATTGGAAACCCAAATACCTATAGGAGAATCGATGAATAAATTCTGGTACATTTGATGATGAAATATTATACAGCAACGGAAATGAATGCACAGTAGACACAGAAAGCGTGACTGAATCTTAGTATGATTAGGCATGATTCCAATTTTATAAAGCTTAGAAACAAACAGAACAATACCACTGTGTAGACACAAATATATATAACTCTAAAAGTATAACAAACATGTTTCATGTATTTTTAATCAAATGCTATATTTAAAAATAAGAAAGTTGGGCTGGGGCTGGGGCTGGGGCTCAGTGGCAAGCACTTGCCTGGCATGTGTGAGGCATTGGGTTTGATCCTCAGCACCACATAAAAATAAAACAAAATAAAGATATTGTATCCCTCTACAACTAAAAAATATTTTTTAAAAATAAGAAAAAAATAGACTTCACTTTGGAGTTGATCATATCTACCAATGTGAATACTACACTACACATTTAGAATTTTTGTGCTGGATATAAGTGAATTTGTAGACAGGCACAATACTTTTATTTATTTTTATGTGGATCGAATCCAGTGCCTCACACATGCTAGGCAAGGGTGTTACCACTGAGCCACAACCCAAGCCCCAAGTGAAAAACATTAGTTGTAAACTTTTTGAAGATTATATTAGGCCTCTGATTTAAAAGCTAACCATATCTGATTCACAACTCTAGTTCCCTATCGGGTTTTTTGGGGGGGTTTTGGTTTTATAGTACTAGAGACTGAACCCAGTGGCACTTAACCACTGAGCCACATCATCAGCCCTTTTTTTTTAAATAAGAGATTGAGTCACAGGGCTGGGGTTGTGGCTCAACAGTAGAGCGCTAGCCTAGTGAGGTACTGGGTTCGATCCTCAGCACCGCATAAAAATAAATTATTTAATTAAAGATATTGTATCCAACTATACCTAAAAAATAAATATTTAAAAAAATAAACAGAGAGAGTGAGTCTCATTAAGTTGCTGAGGTTGGATTTGAACTCACAATCCTCCTGCCTCAGCCTCCTGGGTATAGGCATGTGCCACTGTACCTGGCTTATAGTGCCCCCATCTAGAATAGATCTGTAATAAATGTATGTACATATTTTTAAAATTCTCAACTGATACACAAAAACATAAAAGCTATACATATTAATAGGATACCATGTAATGTTGAAACATGTAGAATATATATTGACTTAAATTATAAATGACATATAGTTGAGGTTGGGATCTGACTCAGTAGTTAAACACTTGCCTAGATTGCCTGGGTTCTATCCCTAGCAAAACCACACACACACTCACACACACACAACACACCCACATACACTCAAAATAAATAATACGCAATTGGAAGCACTATTGATAAAAAACACCTAACATTTGTTGAGCTAGAACTGTTTATTAAATATTTATTAAACACTTTATTACGAACTGTCTCATTTCATCGTTCCATGAGGTAGGCATTATTATTATCTTATCCCCCAATTCATGGAAGCATTCCAAAGTTCCATGAGAACACACAGGAAATAAGCTCCTATTTCGGCACAAGAGTGTCAAGGATTATAACAATGCCCTGAATGTGAGTAAACTGGAAGAATAAAACTGATGACCACAATTTTCAACACAAATTTTCAAAGTAACACTAATCTTTCTTCTCCCCTCCCCCTTATTGGTGATTGAAGCCGGCAGTGTTCTTAACTCTGAGCTACATCCTCATCTCTTTCTATAACTTTTTTTTTTTTTTTTTAATTTTGAGAAAAGGTCTTGGTAAGTTGCCCAGGCCGGCCTTTAGCTTGCAATCTTCT
This sequence comes from Marmota marmota marmota, assembly GCF_001458135.2. Classification (NCBI taxonomy): domain Eukaryota; kingdom Metazoa; phylum Chordata; class Mammalia; order Rodentia; family Sciuridae; genus Marmota; species Marmota marmota. The sequence continues at coordinate 6,734,526 of NW_025999891.1, read as the reverse complement.
TGCCTCAGCCTCCTGAGTTGCTGGGATTACAGGGGTGCACCACCTTGTCCAGTTTCTTTCATATTTAGGTGTAGTCTGTCAGCAATAAAATTAAGGGGCAAATGTATTGTTTTGTTTTTCGTTGTTGTTTTTCTCGTTTTTGTTTTTTTGGCCTTACTGGGAACTAAACCCAGGGGTACACTACCACTGAGCTATATATTCTTTCTTTTGTTCAATCTATCCATCCGTCTACAGCACCTTGCCTAAAATTGGCCAGGCTGACCTTAAACTTTACATCTTCCTATCTCAGCCTCCCAAATTGCTGGGATTACAAATGTGTACCACCAAGCAGGTTGGCACAAATTTTTAAAATTATACCTGGTATTCTTTACAAATTTGTGTTAACGTCAAGAAAACATGCAAAAAGTACATTGAGCTAGAGAAGGGAAATTAAAAGACGTTTAGCAAAACCCAATAATTCATTAGAAAATAAATTACTGAATAAAGAGATTGAAGCAGGAGGATCACAAGTTCAAAGCCAGCCTCAGCAACTCAGTAAAGCCTTAAGCAATCTAGTGAGACCCCTGACTCAAAATAAAAAAATAAAAAGGGCACGGGTTATGTCTCAGTGGTTAAACGTCCTTGGGTTCAATCCCTAGTACAAAAACAAAAACCAGTAAACTGACCAAAAGGGAGGAATATTCATCTATATTTGCAAGTGAAAGAGAACCAAAGTCATACTATTTAAAAAACAGTTGCCTAAGATGTCATTTACAAAAACTAAGTATTTAGTTCTAATAAAGTGCTTTCAAGAAGTTCATCTCGTAGAGAGAGAGGAGAGGAGGGGAGGGGAGAGGTGGGGAGGGGGGATGGTGGAGGATGGGAAAGGCAGCGGAGCACAACAGACACTAGTATGGCAATATGTAAATCAATGGATGTGTAACTGATGTGATTCTGCAATCTGTGTATGGGGTGAAGGTGGGAGTTCATAACCCACTTGAATCAAAGTGTGGAATATGATATGTCAAGAAATTTGTAATGTTTTGAACAACC
>NW_025999891.1:6727173-6731794 GCF_001458135.2 Marmota marmota marmota | reverse complement strand
GGGGGGGTGCTGGGGGGAACTGGGGATTCAACTTATAGCTGCTTTACCACTAAGTGTCTCATTATTTAGTCTAGCCTTGAACTTGTGATTCTCCTATCTTAGCCTCCCAAGCCACTGGGATTACAGGTGTGCACCAGTAGACAGCAAAACTATTGCTTTTTTACCCCGAACTGGTGGGCTCCCTGCAGGCGCTGCTGGCAGTGAAGTCAGTGCCAGTGGAGGACACGGAGGTCCCCACACACCTTGAGGACGGCAACCCTCAGCCAGGTAAGGTGAGTTGGAAGAAGAAACCAGAGAGGTGGGCAGCCTGTTGGGGTGAGGTGGTGGACCCAGCATGTGGAGCCTTCCCCCATGTCCATCCATCCCTCTGGTACAGTGCAGGACAGTGGCTTCGAAGTGGCGCTTGATGTGAAGCTGGAGGACCAGCATAAAAAGTGATTCAATAATATTATAAGTGTGTGTGTGTGTGTGTGTGTGTGTGTGTGTGTGTGTGTGACAGAGAGAGAGAGAATAGGGGTAGGAAGTATAACTTACTGGCAGAATACTTCCCTGGCATACATAAGGCCCTGATTTTGACTCTCCAACACAGCAAAAAAGATATTTTAAGTAATACAGGTTAAACTTTAAGGACTGGGGATGTGGCTCAATGGTAGAGCATTTACTTAGCAGGCGGCCAAGTCCCTGGGTTCAATTCCCCACACCACCACTTTAAATAAAAAAAAATTTTTTTTAAATGTATAAGGATAGGACAGAATGAACCTTACATACAAAATTTTAGGACATAGGTAACATGATGTATTTTTGGTAATTATGAACTTCTAAAATTAAATAATTCAGATTTTGTCTCACCATTATTTGCTGATTGAGAAACTGAGGACTAAAGTATGTTTTGCCAACACCCTAAATGATTTGATCATGAGGAAAACATCTAGAGATGAACCTCAATATAAAAAAATATTCTCAGTAGTTGTCAGGCTTTATGAAAGAACTTTTATTAAGTCTGTTTTATAACTATTCTCAAGATATACCCTTCTGCACTCCAGATGTTATGATTACAATTCTTTTGTGGTTGTACACTGTCTTTTCAGGAACCCAAATCCTCATGCTTAACACGAAGTCCTGTATTTAATTCACACCTACAAACTACACTTGGATAACAGCAGCCAATGAGTTTAACTATACCAGTCTACTCAGTCATCTTTTCAAAAAACAGTACATCATGCTGACACATCATCTGCCTCTTGTCCATTATCAAATCATCTTCCCTGAAACTGTCTAGTTTTCCTCTTGTGTATAAATTCCCAACTTACCCAGCCTGCCAAAAAAGAAGCTATACTGGTGATCTATATGCAGAACTAGCCTGCAAGTGTATTTGGCACAATGTTTTAGTTTCAATTTTTTTTTTTTTGGTGAGACTAGGGATTGAACCCTGAGCTACTTGCATCTGACTTCTTTAGGAAAGTGTAATCTGGTAACCCTGGCCATGCTTTAAACATGGCACAAGTCCTGTTTATAAAGGTCATAAATTCACCAGTCTCCAACTGGCTTGTTTCATTCATTTCTAGTAACTGTCTGGTTCTTGTACATATTTATTTGCAATTCCTTATTGAGCCTACCTCTATTTCAAACAAGAGCTAATTTGCACCGTGTAGGAAACAAGGACTTTTTACTCTGACATACACACCAGAGTCACTTTTCAAAAATCCTACTCTTTCCAGACTCAATGGCACACACCTGTAATCCCAGCAGCTGGGGAAGCTGAGCAGGGGAACATGAGTTCAAAGCCAGCCTAAACATTGGCAAGGCACTTGGCAACTCAGTGAGACCCCGTCTCTAAAAATACAAAATAGAGCTGGATATGTGGCTCAGTGGTTGTGTGCCCCTAAATTCAGTCCCCAGTACTCACCCCCCAATTAAAAAAAAAAAGATCCATTTTATGAACAAACAAGGGAGAGGGGATAAGGGGAACCTTGGGCCTTAATCTGGGAACAAGTTACTACAGAACTATGTATCCCTTAGTCCTCCCTTTTCAATATTTATTTTTTAGTTCTAGTGGTGCTGAGGATCAAATCCAGGGACTCACACGTGCTAGGTAAGCACTCTACTGCTGAGTCACAACTCCAGCCCATCCCACCACCAGCCCTTTTTTTNTGTAAAATAAGTTTAGACAATAAAATCTCTGTGTCTTTGTAAAATAAGTTTAAGGTAACCTCTAGTTCCAATATCTTACAGTCCTACACACAGAGTAACTTTCATTAGATTAAAAAAACTAGAAAAATAATTTTTAAAAAATAAAAAAGATAAAGTATCCAGTTTTCAAAACAGATGCAGTATGTCTGATTCCAAATGTAGGTTTAAACCAAAATATAAATTAAATGTGAAATCCCTCTCCTGATGGGGATTTGGGAAGAACCACTTCAGGTGCCTTTGTTCCAGGACTTGCATTTTCCACCATTAGGCTAGTGAACAAAGATGTTCTAATCAGAGAAGAAACACATCAAGAGAGAAAAATAACAAGGTTAAGTCATAGAAGCAATTTAAAGAGGTCATGTGCAAAGAGAACCAGGGAGGACATAGTAATGACTAAAGATTCATGTACATGTCCTTATAGATATCAAAAGGCTTATCCCTTTTAACTATTTCCTGCCTGCTTTTTCTAAGTTTTGCTGGGTGAGCACAAAATTTAGCAAATTTAGCTGTTAATTATGCAAAGGGGCTCATGACTATCTTTGAAATTCATTTTTTTTAAATATTTTTTTTAGTTGTCAATGGACCTTTATTTATTTTTATGTGTTGTTGAGGATTGAACTCAGTGCCTCACACGTGCTAGGCAAGTGCTCTACCACTGAGCCACAACCCCAGCCCCGAAATTCTGTTTAAAATCTCTAAAATTCACCCTTCAAAAAAAAATAGTATACAAGAGGTTTTGAGGAAGCTGGTCAAGATATGGGTCTAGAATTTGTATGACTGTTGTCTAAAGTATAAATCATTTTATGAAAAGTACATATATGCAATGATACACAGTAACTAGCACAAAGGAAGTACCTTTTGTATCATCAATTTGATGAGGCAGCTTATGTTACTAAAGTCCTATATAAATGATATCCTTTCAAACTGTGAAGAGATTCTGGAAAGTTATATTCACTAAAAAGAAACATCTAAATTTCAAAAATAAATGTGACAACAAAGTTTTTTGCATAACATCAGTTCATGTTCTTATTTTTATTTTTTTTAAGTTGTTGATGGACCTTTATTTTTTATTTGTTTTTATCTGGTGCTAAGAATCAAACCCAGTGCCTCATGCATGCTAGGCAAGCGCTCTACCACTGAGCCACAACCCCAGCTCCTCATGTTCTTAATTTTTAAGATAAACTTTTTTTAAGCAACTCTGGGTACCAAGTCCAGAGAAACACTCTCTCATGCTGCCTATCTCAGCCTTTGCAACTTAGTGAAACCCTGTCTAGAAATAAAAAATAAAAAGGATAGGGGTGAAGTGCCCCCCCAGAAAAAGACAATAGGTCTTTGTTGATTTCTAATTTAAAAATCATTTACAAGTGTGCAGTGATGTGCACCTGTAATCCCTGCAGTTTAGGAGGCTGAGGCAGGATTATTACAAGTTCAAAGCCAACCTCAGAAATTTAGCGAGATCCTAAAAACTTAGCAAGATGGCGGGGGGCGGGGGAGCAAGTTATTATTTCCATCCACAACATAAAAAAAAAAGGGGGGCTGGGGATGTGCTCAGTGGTTAAGCACCCTGAGTTCAATTCCTGGTACAAAGAATAAAAGTCATTTGCTGCATAAACATGTAATTATTTATAGAAAAAAAAATTAAAGACTCAGTCTATTTTTTTTTTTTTTTTAATATTTATTTTTTAGTTATCGGCGGACACAACATCTTTGTTTGTATGTGGTGCTGAGGATCGAAGCCGGGCCGCACGCATGCCAGGCAAGCACGCTACCGCTTGAGCCACATCCCCAGCCCCCTAAAGACTCAGTCTTTACACTGCAAAAATATCTAACTATAGGAATTGAGGGGCTGGGGATGTGGCTCAAGCGGTAGTGCGCTCGCCTGGCATGTGTGTGGCCCGGGTTCGATCCTGAGCACCACATACAAAGATGTTGTGTCTGCTGAAAATTAAAAAAAAATATTAAAAATTCTCTCTTAAAAAAAAAAAAAAAGGAATTGAACCCAAAGTCCCACAATGCCATGCACATTACACTTCAGCCCAAATTTATGAGGTCTTTATGAGGTGTCAAGGATAACTGCCTTTAACTGATGAAAAAAGGAATAAACATACAAAAGTAACAGTGGAACAAAACGTAGAATATAATTACCTCAACATATAAGGTTTGGTAGATGGAAAAGTGAACTAAATCCTTATTTATGATTATATATATATATATATATATAAAAAATATGGATAGGGAGTATAACTTACTGGCAGAACACTTCCCTGGCATACATAAGGATTTGGGTTCCTGAAAAGAAAATGAATGTGAAAACCAACAGATGTTGATATTTATAAATCAGTAATGAAAGGAAATTCAAATATATTGAGGTGAAGCCAAAAGTAGTTCTCTATGGGTACTGTGGCTAGGGTTGGGGCTTGAAGCTATTGCC
>NW_025999891.1:6700823-6726009 GCF_001458135.2 Marmota marmota marmota | reverse complement strand
TTTTTTTTTTTTTTTTTTTTTTTTTTTTTTTTTTTTTTTTTTGTGGGGAGGGGGAGGGTGGGGAGAGGGGGGAAGGGGCAGGAGCCCACCAGCCCTTTTTATTTTTAAATTTTGAGACAGGGTCACACCAAGTTGATTAGGGCCTCTGTAATTTGCTGATCCTCCTGCCTCATCCTCCCAAATGGCTAGGATTAATAGGCATGCAACATGCCCAGCCTTCATGTTAAATTTTTCCAAATAGAAAAATCTTTGAGATCTTTCCCTATATGAAAGGGTTATTATTTAGTTAACAGCTATTCTAACTGATTCTGCTCAAAGGAAATCATGACTACATCAGGTTTGTTTAAACTGCACAATGTTCAATAAAGGCACATCTCTCTGGACCTCCTATTTGTTTTGATGACATTAACGCACTGACAATTTAGTTGAATACAGCAATTAAGTGCCTCTCATGTCATGCTTCAGAATGATGTAAGTGGGCAACAGTGGCTAAGTACCTAGTGAAATCAAAGTCATCGTGGAAGATCAAGGATATATAAAAGTGGAAATTGTCTCTGAACTAAAATTTGGCAGGTTTTGGAAACATGTTCCAAAGCAGTAAGAGGAGACGGGTGTGCAAAGAGAATTGTGAACCTGAGCTGAACACCAAAAGGAAATGGCCAAAAATAAAGCTGTAACAATAAGCAGGGGTCGGATAATGGGTGCCTTTAGGCGCCAAAGGACAAAATTTTTTTAGAATTAAAAGGTATATCATTCTTGACTCCCACCTACTATGCCATTTCCAATCACTCAAGTTTTACTCTACATGAAAGGAAGTTATTAAAAGAATGAGAGCCAGGTTTGGTGGTGCACGCCTGTAATCCATGCAACTTGGAGGCTGAGAAAAGAGAATCACAAGTTCAAAGCTAGCCTCAGTAACTAAGTAAGACACTATCTCAAAATAAAAAAGGGTGATGTCCAGATCACCAGAGACTCAGTGGTAAAGCAACCGTGGTTTCAAAATTCACAGTTCAAAAAAAAAAAAAATCCAATATGCAAGTTTCATGCCTCATCCCCAGCCACAGTACCCAAGAACAACTGTTTTAGCTTCACCTCAAAATATGTACACACATATACATATATGGAAAAAAAATTAATTTTTAAAAGGGCTAAAGATATAGCTCAGTGGTAGAACAATAACCAAGCAGACATGAAGTCCCAAGTTCAATCAATATCCACCCCTCCACAAAATAAAAAACAGGACTACTTGCCAAGCATGCAATAGACTTAATCACCAGTATCAGAAAACCAACCAACCAACCCAACTGGTTGCCCCAACTGGATACCCTGGTGTCTGCGTCAGCCTTGGGAGCCTGAAAAAAAGGGGAAGCAACAAGCAAACAACTCATTCCAGGGCTGCTGCAGTATCTGTTAGCAAAGGCCTACCTGCCATGAGGAATAAAATCAAGAAGAATGAATAACCAATTGGGGGAAAGTTCAAAAGGAAGATATAGTAGAAATGTGTGTGCTAAAGAGCTTACTGCTGAAAGACACTGAAATGCTTGTTGTGCCCTTCACTACTTCCACATAAGGACAGAAGAGACAACATGGCACATTAAACCATATTTTGGCAATTCATCTTTTTAATTATTTTGCAAGAATACAAACTGAGGTACTGAGTTGACCCTTACTTCCCTCCCCACCTTATTCACTTTTTTTTTTTCCCATCCATGTAGTAAATATGACTCTCACAGGTCCATTAAACCATTATTACAACCATTAGAAAAAGAAACTTTCAGGGTGGGGTTGTGGCTCAGTGGCAGAATGCTGGGTTCAATTCTCAGCACCACATATAAATAAATAAATGTGCATTGACAACTAAAATAAAATTAAAAAAAAAATAAGAAACTTTCCAATCTACCCCTTTTTCTGTGCTTCTCACATCGAGGGTAAGCATCTCAACTTCTTCAATGATTATCCAGTCAATAATTCATCACATTGTTTTCATCCAGGTTTATTCTCACCTAACTGATCCCTGTAACTTCCCAGAAACTCACCCCATCGCAAATCTCCGATAACATGATTCACCACCATTCAACCTACAATAAGTGCTTAAACACAAACCATACATTACTCACCAGTTTCAAGTTCTTCAGACTTCCTTTAGAATAAAATTCAAACCATGCTCCTGTTGAGTGATTTGGCATTTCTCCAATCTCCACATTATCTCTTGCACACCCTTCACACCCACCACTCAAGACCTCGCTTTTCCTTCCTCCAAGAATACTATGCTTTCCCATCTCATGGTTCCTGCACTTTTTATTCCTACTGTCCAAAATACTGTTAACTGCTGGGGCACGGTGGCACACACCTGTAATCCCAGTGGCTTGGGAGGCTGAGGCAGGAGGATTGCGAATTCAAAGCCAGCCTCAGCAATAGTGAAGTACTAAGCAACTCTGTGAGACCCTGTCTCTAATACAAAATAGGGCTGGTGATGTGGCTCTGTGGTTGAGTGGCCCTGAGTTCAATCCCTGGTACCCACCCCCATCAAAAGTATTGTTAACTTCTTACAATGGCTGGCTTCTTAAATCCCCATTTACAAGGATCCTCTTGTGATGCACTCCCTTCCTACCTACACACAAGACAGCATCAAAGAATTTGTATGTATTTACTAAACGGATTTTGTTTTTAGGTTTAAAAACTTTATCCCCAGTATTTCCACTGGCTTGAAAAGGTTTCTTTATATATCATGTCTGTTTCTCAAACACATACACAGAAAACACTTGAGTCTGTACCAGTACCAGTTTTTTTTAAAAAAATATATACTAGCTTCACCAACTGAGGAAATTTACTATTATTTGAGATAGTAAATTGCTGAAGGTCACATAACTAGTGAACGATGGGAAAGCAAGGATTTTGATTGCAACTTTTAGGCTTACTCTAAACCATAATATGGCTCAATTTACCTACCCAACTTAAATTAGCACTGTATTACATACCTCATATCCATACTACCTAAATGTGCTTTTCACTGCTTAACTTTCTTCCTATAAGCATGTATATGTAATTAAATAACTTTGCTTTATTATTCTCAGGGCACACCAAAGACTGTTTAGGACAATTATGTCCTATCATAATCCATCCTCAATATAAATTTTTCTGGATTAAAATTAATGAAATGAGCTGAGACAAGTATCAAATAATAAATAAAAAATTTTATTCATCTTTGTGGATAACAGGCACTCAAAGATTTGGTAATAAAAGATGGGAGACAGTCCACCATCTCCTACTAATCATCAATTTTTAGATGAAAACAAACTAAAAATCACTAGGTAAGAAAATAAAGCACCACTTTCAAATGATAGTTTTGGCTTACTCAAAGCCTACTAAACATCTCCAGACCACCGCAAAATCAAACAAAAAACTTCAATGCCCTTTTTGAACTCTAATATACTGTACTGGAGATTGAACCCAGGGCCTTGTGCATGGTAGGCAAGTGCTCTAACACTGAGCTACATCCCCAGTCCACCAAGTTCTGGTACAATGAATTATTTTATGGCTACATATACTAAAGAACATCTCTCCCCAAATCCTATTAGTAGACAAAAATTAAGTACACACACACACTTCTTTTACAGAAGCTTTTAGGTATTAACCAGGTGATACATCAAGATATTATTACTTGTGCAGGAAATTTTTATTTTTAGCTCCACAAAATCTAGGAATTACAATTTTAATGTTGGGAAAATTTAAAGACCAGCATTCAATAACCACCTTCACTGAGCTCATTAAGTTAAATTTTAAAATGCCATTAGCCAAGACTTTCGGCTACCCAGACATTTAAACACATTTATGGACTAGCCATTTATTCTCCTTTATGTGGTTTGTTCACATCCTCAATACAATATATTTACATATCACTCCAGAGACTTGCTTTTCATCTTCATTCCCTGCAGTACAACTGAAGCTTACAGTCTAAGAAACAGGCCTCTTTTTTCCTAAAACCCTTTGGGATTTTGTACATTTTACAAAATGCTAATTTGGAAATAAAATGGACGTATTTCCCAGAAGTCAGGCATTTTTCCTGTTGAAGTAATCATCTTTTTATTACGAAAAAAAATCAGCCGGTAGTGAGGATGTGTTTTCTCCATTAACTTAAAACACACTGCCTCATTAGCTGGGTATGGTGGCACATGCCTATAGTTTCAGTGACACTGGAGGCTGAAGCAGAAGGATTGTAAAGTTAAGGCCAGCCTCAGCAATTTAGCAAGGACCTAATAAGCAACTTAGTGAGAATTGTCTCAAAACTAAATACTAAAAATGACTAGGGATGTGGACCAGTGGTTAAGGGCCCCTGGGTTCAATCCCAAATACCAAAATAAATTAATTAAAATAAAACTATCTCTATGCAAATCACACATTGGCTTAATGCCATTTTGCTATTATGCACAGATTACTATGATATTCCAGAAAGAGAACAAACTTTTTTTTTTTCCATTTGTCAATTTAAACTGGAGCTGAAAAATAGAAGACTTAAGTAAACTGAAAGTCATCATTGGTTTTTGTAAAAAGACATTTAAATAATTCTTCTTGAAGATATTTTCTTTAACAGCCACTTATTTCTACCCTGAAAAGAGCTGGAAATATAAAATTAGTATTTAAAACACCATACAAACTTTAAAAAAAAAAAAAAAGACGGACAAAATGAGTAAGGTACATTTCATTTTTAATCATTGTGCAACACGAATTTTGTAAAAATGTTAAGACATTTACATTAAGTCACAAAGGAGATCAAAGACTTCTTGTTCACTTCTAAATATTATCACATACTATGGAAAACTGACGACTTACTCTCATCACTATTACATGCATTTAAAGTTACATACTTACCAATTTTTCACTGTCTGCTTATCCCTGCTAGGAAAGGACAGAGTTCCTTAGAAATTTACTTCATTTTTAATCTTAAAGACACAAATTGAGGGTCCATACTTTGTTGAGTACTTATCTAGAAGAATACATTACCATAACACACACTCAGATTATTAACTTCAGATTTACTTTAGAAGACTATCACTGCTCATACTAAAAAACATTAGAGTTGATTATTAAGGTCAAAATGGGAATTACAATGTGAAAACACCCTTAGGATATAACAACATTATCTAGGTTGTGGCTAAAAAATAGGAAGAAATCTTTTGTGTTATAATTTGGTAACGATAAAACAGGGGCAAAAGTAATAATAAATATCCTCCCAGGCCTTTCACTGATATATAAGTCCCAGAAATCAGTATTTCTTACCAAGTTTTTCATGCAGAGAATGATTTAAGAATTACTATGCTTAACAATTTTGAGCCTCAAGGAGAACCTTGAAAACTGGTCTGCATGACCAATTCTGATAAACCTTCCTTTTACTCTATCCTCCATCTTAATTACTCATGAATAACTGCAGTAACAGCTTTAACAAGAAGAGAAAGAAGTTCTGGTATTTTAATACTATACCTGTGCAATGTGAGAATCAAAGCATCGAGAAAAAATTTTCACTATAAACTAAAAAGAAAACTTTACCCTTCAAAAGATTTTCTTAAGGGCTAGAGGGATTTGAGTAAAAACACTATTTCAATTAACCAAAAGAAAATGATTTATGTATTAAATGTTTTTGTACTTAACCTGTTTATTAACGGTTAGAAAAAAGTAAACCAAGAGTAACAGGGAAATGCCTAGCAATAAAATAATCATCTTAGTATTTCAGATTCAAGTAATACCCGAAGAAATCAAGAAATTTGAATTGCTCACCTCTTTGATTAATGTCCCGTTTCAGTTAAATTTAAAAGGTAAAATTGGTACATAATAGTATAAAAGTAGTACTCACCAGAAAGGCAGCTTTAAAGAGATGGTTTTAAGGAAAACCATTTCCATTGTATCTACACCATTTCTTATACAGATTAAAGTGGGAAAGGCAATGAAACTGTAGCCCTTGGGCAAGTTTACATTAAAAAAAAAAAAAAGGTGGCTATCTTAAAACTTGTCACCAATTGATACACTAAGGATTTTTAAAAATTTTAATGTGAACACATGAATTCAAGATACAATAAAGGATGGTAATAAAGGGTGGTAATCACCACCCAGTTTTTTTTTTTTTCTTAAGTATAAGATTAGCTAGTTTTTTGGTTAGAACATCTCAAACTAAACATCATTACACTTGAAGAGGAGGAAACCATGCACTCAAGTATCAATGTTACAGACAGGATGATTCAATCTGGTAGAAATTAAGTTGTATGCTTTATTCCTCCCTCCTCAGTGTTTTGTTTGTATCAAACACAAAAGCACAATACTTGAAGGTTAAAGACAATCGCTTTAAGAATGAGTCAATGAACTCTGGTAAAATGAAAACAAAAAAAATTAATAAAAATGTTATCTTTCAAACCTGCTATATCCCCATTGCCCCTCAAGGGGATTACATGAGAATCTGGCTAGGTTTCTTGCTAGGTAGTCAGCCTTCATTTCAACATTATCGTGAAAAATAAGGTTCAAAGTAAAACTGACCCACAGTGGTATACCTAGGTAAACAGATTATAACTTACCAAAAGAAAATGAACAAAAAAAAATATACACTTAATTAATTACAACTGCTACTAAAAACATTTAAAATAAAAAAAAGCAGTATAAAAAAACTTCAGGCTTATGATAATACACCATTTTTCACTGCTAGATGTGAGGGAACTTGCTTTTTTTTCTTAGGTTGATTCATACTCCAAAAAACTAAAAGCTGAATATGAGAACCACTATGGAGAAGCTTCTATGCAAAAGACCCTGGACCCGAAGCGCCCTGGAGATTCCATAAATAAAGTAAAATAAAATAAAATAAAGGCAGAGAGAATTGAAACTTTCACTCTCCTCTCCTTTTATGTACAACTTATCTACTCAGGTTCAACCCAGACCATATAATAAAGGCATAATTTACTAAACCTTTATTACAACTGAGGTTAGCAAACCTAGAACTACTTTGGCCCAAGTATTGTGTGTGTGAAAAGTGTCCAATGGATTCTCTTATTAGTTATACTCACAGTAAGTAACTGCACAGCTTTCTTCTTTGTGTGGGTTATATGGATATGTTTGAAAAAAAAGGAACATCAGGTACTTACAGATTAAACTAACCTGTACTGGCAGGGCTGTGGGATTTTTCTTCTCTACCAGTAAGTAGCAAATGCTGAAATTCTGCTGCTAGTTAACAAAAACACAAATTGTATTAAACTGAGGAGTTCAATCCAGTTTAAAAAGTCAATGTGCATTTAAATTCCTCAGAGTCTGTTATACATTTAGAGTTCTTCCCTAAATTTAACCACTTACAATGACTATTAAATTTAGCGTGACCTTATGAGAATGTGCTGTTAATACTAAATATCTCTTGAATACATCTCAATTTTAATATACTATGTATTCTAATAGGTGAATTGTGCTGGAAATTTTGGTTACCCTAAAAAGTGGATGAGTATATTTTAAGCATATATATTACTTCAAAATTAGAAATGGTTCCTCAGAGACAACTTTCAAAAGCTTTTAATTTTCAAGAAAATTGATTCATATTGCTGAAAAGTAAATTCAATTACTCCTTAAAGTTCACTAACAAGCTAATAGGTAAAAAGAATATGGCAATAAATAGATGTCCTATTATGTTTCTGATTCAAACTCACAGGAACTATGACAATTTTTATCTCAGGCTATGTGGGTAATTAAGCAGCCTGGGAAATGATACTGCAAATCCTTATTCTGATTTCTAAGACTAAGATATTTATAAATAAAACATTAATAATAATTTACATCAATGGAGATAATATGGTAAAACCTCAAAAATAAACCAGTAGAAATGCTGTTACTTTTCATTACATTTAAGGTTCTCAAGTCTAAAAAAAACTATATATAATGGTCTCCCTCCTCCCCCATAATCACTATTTGTTTGTGTCTAATAAACTGTGGAAACATTCTTCATTCTTCGTTTTCTGTTTTTGGTACTAGGGATGAATCCAGGGCTCATGAATGCTAAAGCACAAGCTCTCCCACTGATCTATACTCCCCGTTCATTGTTCATTTTTATCAAAGTTGGGCATCAATGAATTTTATAACCAGTTCCTCAAATTTAGAAATGGCAAAGACACACAATTTCTTTTAACATGCTAATAGTTAAAAACAAAACAAAAACAACCTAAAAACAAATCTAGTGGGCTTTAAAAATGCCAATAAGAATTTCATCTTTTACAAACACAGCATTACACAAACTCCTTATAAAACACACAGAGTACATTACTGAAACTGGGCCCTAACACCTTACACATCATTGCAGCATTGAAAACAACTGGGGGAATGGTTCAAGTAGTCAAATAAGGTACTCACATGTGTCTCCTCTGTAGTTAAAGCATACACAAAAAAATATTCTCATCTGCTTCCTAAAGAACCTAATATTTAAAGTTTCCATTTAATGAGCTAGTCTTGATTTAATACAATGTTTAATTTGGTTCCAATAGCTGTTCAAATTAGTTTCAACAAAAATCTTTCTAAGGTTGTAAAATTCTGTTTATATTATTTCTACATCCTGCTTAGCAAAAATATGAGATAAACTGAAAATTAAAGAGAAATAGATCAAAATACTTAAACTTTTTTTTTTTTTTTTGGTACTGGGGATTAAACCTAGAGGCACTTAACAAATGAGCCACATCCCTACCCTGTTTTGAATTTATTAGAGACGGGATCTCACTGTGCTGCCTCACTAAGTTGCTAAAGCTAGCTTTGAACTGGTGATCGTCCTTGCTTCAGCCTCCAGGGCTACTGGATTAGAGACGGGCATCACTGCTCCTGGCTCCAACTAATTTAGTTTTCAATTACTGTCCCAGTTGGGAAGAAAAGGAAAGGCTCTTCCTTTAAAGCCCAAAACATTATGCAAGAATGTACACTCAGAGGGAGAAACAGTGCTTATTCGAAGTCTTACTGAAGACATTTTCTTAAAAATACTACTTTAATCTATATCCTAACAAAAATGCCATGCAAGAATGTTTAAAATGTTTGAAATTTAAAGGTTTAAACACTTAGGAAAACTGTACCCCATATATATCACATATCACTTTTAAAACATGTCAGAAAAAAATAAAAATTCAACTAAAAAAAAAAAACTTGGAAAAGTTTGATGTATTCAATATTAGGGAGTTCAAACTGAAGACCTATTTTATCCACTTCTTACACATTCCCTACACATTCACTTGAATTAAATCCATAAGAGCTCAAAATTTTGTAGTTTTGAAAATTCAGCAATTAAAAATTATGAATATCCACTATATGCATGACCCCACATGTACAATATTGTTAAAAGTGCTTATTTTTGCTAACAAATAGGACACAGAAAAGTTGGATGGTTTCTTCACATAAAAAACAAAAGTAATAAAAATGGTCTGAATGACAGAAAACAAAGTAAATACTGAGAAATAAGGGTAAAAAAGAAACAAGCAAACTTCATTGTCATGAGATACCTAGAAGGGTAGTTAGCAGAATGTTTACTTACAAAAACCTGCCCTATAGGCCACAGTTTCCTTTTGGAGGACTTTTCATAAAAGTTATAGTAAGATAAAACAAAATTTCATTTTTGGAAGAACATACAAAGATTTTAATACTATGTAGGTAACACCACCTTTTAAAAAAGATATTTGATTTATAAAAATTAAGGGTACACATTTAATGTTTCTTTATCCCCTAAACAGTGCAAGTATTTTTGTAGTAGTTGTGGATACTTAACTCAAGGGCATTTTACCAGTGAGCTGCATCCCCAACCCTTTGCATTTATTTTGAAACAGGGTCTCACTAAGTTGCTATGGTTGGCCTCACACTTGTAAATCCTCCTGCCTCGGCCTCCCAAGTTGCTGGAATTACAGAAGTACCCAGCAACACAAGTGTCTTTTGTGTCTACTTTTATCAGCTGACTGAGTGAAGTGACTTCAACATTTTCTTTCATTTACCAATTTTTACTACTAGTCTTTACGGACACCTGAAAATTATGTAATTCTCAAAACTGTATCTGAGTCATGAAATTACAAATATATAAATGATATATTTTAAATTAGATATTATCAACTTATGCCACCATGAGTAAAGCCCCACCTAGTACTCAACCAAAGCCTATTCCAATTATATTTATTCCAATTATTACTATTAGAATTAGGCCAAGCAACTTCAAGAGATTCCACTATATTGGAGAATGGTGGATGCAATATAAAACAGATCTCCAATTAGTCTTAAAACGTATAATTATTGTTATAAAATATTCCAGTGGACTATTTTGTCACTGAAACAACAATATTCTTTGCTATTTTAAAATCCATTCCCATAATTCAGTTACAATGAAAATCATGTATTCTAACAAATGGGTCCAAATTTGGAATTCTTTTAATGATTTTTAAGTTTCCAAGAATAAAAACACAATACAGGTCTATGTCATACTATATGTTAATTTCAGAGGAAATGCTATCTGGCTAGGATGGTGTCTTAACGCACAAGAAGGAACAAACATAACCCAGGTTTGTTTTGGCCCCTCTTCCAATTTTCTCTTTATCCCCTATAACAAACACACAGACATACAACTTTTCTCACCAAATAAAAGCAAATCTTGCTTGGAAACAAACGTGGATACTATTCATTTGTGCATACTGCATAAAATACTGCTCAGTAAGAGTATGAACTATGAAATAATCATTTCCAAAACCAGTTTAATATAGTTGTTAACTTTGCCACATGATCCAATTTTACTTTGGTTTCCTAAAAATTAGTAAACTATCCAGGTTGACAGGTCTGTAACACCCAAACCCTTTTATTCTATCACATGTGTACTCTACACCCATACATACCACACAAGCACACAAAGACATACAACCTTCCCACTCTTCACAGGGCTCTACATTAACATTTGCTCTAATGTGGTGAGGTCTGAAAATATTAAAAATCACAAACGTCTCCAGATGACCTTTCAACCTTGATGTCAATGTATAAGCTTAAGATTAATAACATATATCAGTACCCTGTGGCAGTTCCAATAACTTATCCTTGAGGTTAAATTTAATAGTTTGAGGAGAAAATAACCAGTAAGATTTTCCTAGAAATGAAAGTGAAAATTTTGAATGAAATATTTCATGCCTCCAAATAAGAATGTCAAATTGTCAATTTACTAAGGTTCAATACAATAATATAAACTTTACTGAGGCTGTTAATCATGTAATATAAAGTACTTTGTATTTGTTTGTTAACACCACAGTCAAACGTGAATATTAATATAGAGCCTTCTCTGCCCAAAGAATATAAAAATCCTAAGTTTAATTAAATTTAGGGGCCTTCACCAAACTTGCTGCAAGTTTGGGGACATAAATATCCAACAGCCATAAAGCTGTGAAAGCCCCTATAAGGAATAAAATAAATCCCACTTGCCTCAGACTGAACAGGGCAACACTGAGACTCAGCCTCAGCCTGTCCTATGGCAGGGCTATAGGAAGAAGAAAATTTTAATTTTAGAAAAACATTACCCAATTAATTTAAAAGACATGCATTAAATTTAAAAAAAAATCCCAATGATCAAGCAAGCAAAGGAGAAAAGAGCAGCTCTTTTATCTATTACAATTCCACTTTGAGCCCATATTTGTTTTTTTCCTGGGGAAGGAGGATTTCCCCCTATATAAGTTTAATTAAACTAAGTTCAACACATAACTTGATCAATGGAATAGGTATTCTCCCATATCTAATGGCAAACATTGTGAGAGATTTCTAAAACACAAATTCAAATGAAAAAATTCCAGCAGTCACTCAAAAATTGATCCTCATTTGCCGGTCTTGTTACTATCATCAGTAGTAAATCTTATAAAATAGAAACTAGTGCCAGACAAAATATTATTTTTGCTTTTCTACAAAGGGTGATAAGAGGAGTAGATGAAAGAGCCAAAACTGCCAGTTCTATTAATCTTATAACTTCCTCAATAATGGCAATCACAGTGCCGCCTGAATTCATCAAATCACCAAAGTAGGATAGTTAAAATTCAATTTGACTCAACTTCATCAACTACTTAAAGAAGCACAAGTCAAAAAGTTATTTCAACATAATTTGTCCCACTCAAGATTCAACCACACTAAGGACCCCAGAAGCAGTTAGGTAAAAGGTATTTTCTAGAAGCTTAATCATCTTTAGGTGCATGAAAATTACAGATTAAATACACTAATTGGGGATCACCTATGTATGAGCCACATAACTTACAAGGTACAGGAAAGATCATGTACTTAATTTTTTAAATGCCATGAATAACACCAGCAATTAATTGTTTAATTAGAATTGTATCACTCATTTAACTTTTTTTTAATCCCTGTGGACCCCAGAGAGCAGTAAACTTTGCTATAAAATATTGGTCTTCTCATAAAATGCAAATAAAGCTTTACACAATTTTTAAAACAGTCTACCAACTCTTATGAAGTTTGTGGATAAATCTATACATAAAATCCTTTATAGACACTGGGAGAAGATTTCCTATTTAATCATTCTAAATGATTAATCATTCTTAATCAGGCCACTTTACCTTAAATTACCTTAAATACTTTTCAACAAAGTTTTTTCTTTGGAAGTATAAAAAACAAGTGGTCAAATCTAAGAAGCTTATGCATATTACAAAACAATTTAGCTATGCAAACAGTGGAAAGGAGTGTGGGATTGGCAAAAGCTTTCTTGGTGATAAATGGATTCTGTCTTTTCAAAGTATGGAATTTTTTGCACCTCAATGGTATCAGAGCACAGAAGCCATATCAGAAGAGCACAGCACCATATTTTAAAAAATCATTCAGCTTTAAAATACTTGAAATGATTTTGAATGACTAAAATCTGTCACTTAAATACAAACTCTTCTGTAACGAGTAAACATTTTAAAATATTTTCCTACAAAGTTAAAGCCTTTTTTGCCTTAAAACTTTATATTTTAACCTTTTTATTTTAAGAAATAATCATTTTTTAGAAGCCTTACAATTAGAGAAACTCCACTTGTATTCATTGATAATTACTTTGTGGATTATTTGAAACTTAAAGAGATCAGGAAAAACAAAAAGTCCAACAAGGGCTATATTATAAAAGATTTGCAACACAAAATACTGAACAATGGCAGTTATCTCTACACAAAAGTTCTCTATTAGAACACAATAATATTCAAATTTGCCAAGGATAAAAACAGCAAAGCCAAGTAGGCTTAATAACAGAAGGTATCCATCTAATCAAATAAGTAATGTTACCTTCTAGGAACCTAATAAATTTAAAAATATTCAGTCCACCAATTACCATCAAAGTACCCTAAGAGGCACAGTACTACACTTAGAATAACATATAACAACCCATTAACAACATACGTAGCTATTACTGCATGCATCTAAGCTTCTAGAAGTTTGTACCTGAAAAGCTTCTGAGGTCCATGCAGTACTGAAATCTCAAAAATAATCAGCATGAAATTAATGAGTCTGGCACTAGGCTCTAAATAGCTCATGGAAGAACTATTAAGGCTTATACATTTTAAATATCTATGAGATCTGATGACACCCAAGGGTGTGGAAAGGTGACAATATGAAGATTTCAAACCTACAGCATAATGATTAATATGTATCTTTAACTAAAATATCAACATACAATTCTATATAACTGTTCAGTTTAAAACATGCAGCTAAGAAACAATCTACTACTTAAAGGACAGAATTCAATGATATATCAAAACTGCATTGGTAACTGTGAATTTTATTATGTGGACATCTACTGTGGCATGCATCTGTACAAACCTTTCAGGCAGTGGTCCACAGCTGGGTTATGAATAAAAAGGCATAAATTTTTCTCTCATTTTATTACAATGAAGTTTAACAGTACAGAAAAGTCACATGACCTTCATGGGTCAGATTTCTTAAACCCTGCAACATGAGGAACTCTAAATACATTAAATATTGTTACACATTCAGACTTCCAATGTACAGGTACTTGCAAACAGTTACAGCCCTCACCAAGCTAGGTTGGGGACATGAAGTCCAACAGCATCTGAAATGCTGTGAAGGCATAACTTTACAAATAGCAATGTAAGCTTACAGAACTTGCCTTTATTAAGGTGGTATGTTCATGTAATTCCAGCGCCTTCACAATTTAACGAACCAAATTTACTATACTTCACTTCTAAAAACCTAGATGAAACATGAAAAAGAAGCCATACAGTATAAATTGCAACCTCAGGAAAAGTTCCTGCTTTATTATTCCAAATAATTTTTCCCATGTAAAATAAATGTCCAATAGTTCCTGGTATGTGGGAAGATAATGTTTGTTAAAGTCACAATGAAGCCTTATTGACGGAAGCTCGGCTATATAAACAGCACAAGTTGAGAAAAGGTTTAATCTCCAAACCTATTAAACTGGATGAAGCAAGATCAGTAACGGCCACCTTGCGACATTACAGGAGGTCTCATTCCCATTGGAGGTCGAGGAGGCCCACCTTGGTAAGGGGGTACCATTGGCGGTCCCTGCCCATACGGTGGCATAGCACCAGGAAGGTAACCTGGCATGCCTTGATGATGACCACCATACTGACCTAAAAAAAACATTTAAAACACACACAAAAAAAGATTGATTTGGTCAGTGCATTGTACTTATAAATTCAACATACTTTGCAGATAACATTTTATGTGTATACTCAGAAAATCCACTAAAGCAATAAAAAGAGAAAAATACCATGAGGTGGCATTGGGGGTCTCATTCCTTGCTGCTGTGGGATGCCTGGCTGTGGTGGCATCATACCTCCAATTGGTCCAACTGGTGGATTACCGATTGGGGCCTGTCCTGGTCGAGGAAGATTACGCTGATATTTAGGTAACTGTGCCCTTCTCTCTTCCTAGGAATAAAAATAAGAACAATGTTAAACACATGTATGCAGAGAGATCCATCAAGCATTAAGGCAAGCACGTAAAATATTTATAATTTACAGAATAAGAATTACCTGTTTTAAAATTTATACTTACTATCCACCAATTATTTTTGTCCCTACAAACCAGTTCAAATACCTGAAATGTCCATACTTTATAAACCTCGTCTATTTTTATACTTGAAGCACGACTAACAACTTCACAGGAATGACAAATGTTTCAACAAGAAACTGTCTAGATTTTAAATACTGCTAGGAAAATTCTAAATATTAGCCGGGAGTTAGGCACCCAGCTGCTTAAGAGGCTGAGGAAGAAGGACTACAATTTTGAGGCACACGTTGAGCAACTTATGAAGACCCTGCCTCCATCTAAACAAAAATAAAACACGCTTGAGACCTTGCTCAGAAGCAAAACATTTCTGGTTTAATCACAGTATCATCAACAAAAGAGGGGGACTATAAAACTTTCTATTGAAATAAATTCCTTTATTCGGGCTTCAAAGGATCTGCAGGTTTTACCTCATACTTGTTTCTTTAGTCAATAAATGCAGATTTATGTCTAACTAAAATGATTTTTAAGAAAGTTGAGAAACTGATTTACTACCTTCTTTTAGAAATAGGAGGGAGGAGGCAATCAAAACATGTAGAATCCATCCACTTTATAAGTATTTTGTGGTTTCTTAAATATCAAAACTAACAACCATTTGGAAGCACTAAATCAGACCCAATGAGTAAAAGTTAAAAATCAAGTGCTGCTAGTAAAGACATAGAAAACAACTTACCAGTGATATATCCTCATCTGGATGGATCAACTTACTGGTTGCACTGGTGGTTGTAAGTGTAGCAGGCTTACTTGTTATTGAAGCTGCTGGTTTTGCTGCAGTACTATTTGTTGTACTAGTGGTTGAAGCTGTAGACTGTGTATAAGCAGGGAATGTAGGCTTTGGGGGTTCTGTAGTTGTTGCAGGGGTACTATTTAAGGGCTTGAAATCTGTACCAACAGGTCCTTGCACAGCTGCCTGAGCCTGTAAAACACAATTTTTCATTAATGAAACTTCAAAACCCAAAGTTGAGTATATCAATGATATTAACTTAAAATACCAAAATTTAAATTAAATCCAAACAAAAGTTAACATATAATAAATGCCTCACAAAATTCAATACAGCCCATATCAAAAGACTGGATTAAAGTCATATCAGAGTATTAGAAAACAAGATGACTGTATATGTAACTTCTCAGATGCCTTCTACAGCTCCTAACTAGTAACTTTATTCTAAATTAAGCTTTATTTCAAATAGCTGAAATACAGTATCATGTAACAAAATCTATAAACAGACCTATTTTTACTAGTTTCTTAAAAGTACTCTTTCAAGCAGCTCAAAAAAAGAAAGTAAAGAATACAAAGGTTCAGATAAACTTTACTTACTAAGTATGGCACAAAAAGTATTGTCAATGGTGACACAATAAAGTTATGTCCTTACTAGCATTTTTTATACAATAATTCAAAACTCTCCAAATTGGAGAGATTCTCATGGACAAAAGGGTTATAATTTAGCAGGTTCTTCTAAATAAAGAATTTCATGAAACAAATGTGTTACTCTCTAAAATGCCAAACATCTAAAACTTCAAACAGGTCAACTTTTTGAACTATATGCAGAGTACTACTTTCCTTACATTGTATGTGATGCATTAAACAGCATAAATCAAAACCATGCATCAGAATACATTGGCCACGATAATGCATTTACTGCTTACATGCTTTTAACCCTTTAGAACCATAGAAGTTGAGGGTACTTTTTTGGGATTGTTAGTATAAATTCAGATTTTCCAAAGCCATTTGATTTTATTAATGACATTAATCTTACTTAAAAAAAAAAAAATCAAACATAAGATTTTAAGGATAATGTAATTTTCATGTAGGGTCCAAAGGGTTAAGTTATAAAGCCATTTTAACAATTTTAAACTGCAACTTCCTGCGTACTTGTGCTGTGCTAGGAAACAGAGCTTTAGAAGATGCAGACAGACTTTCTGAATTGGATGAAGCTGTACTTGAGCTTGTTACAGGTGTCCCCATCTGTAGCATAAAAGAAAGGAAACAATGAAACGTCTCCAAACAAATGGGTGAAATAAGCCATGTGGCAGACTTTTTAGTATAGACTGCATTTTTGTAAATGCAAAATTTAATGCAATCAAATGTCATTTAAGAGGCAGGCAGTTAATGCATTTACAATAAACATGGTGAAAGTAGGAGCCTTAAAAAAAAAAAAAAACTGACATGAATAAACCTAGTTAACCAGTTTTGTTTTTAACAAAACTGTTTTCCATTGAGATATTTCAAGAACTGATACCTTAAACTGAGAAAAAGTATTATTGTGGACACATCAATCCTCACCAATGCCTCTCTACAAAAAGATTCTTACAAAAGTTTCACATTCTCAATAAACAAAATCCCCACCCACCATAAAACATAATTAATATGCTTAAAGGCGACACTTTATTAATTTAGCACCCACAAACAGGAAAAAAAAAGTGATACAAGAAAACATCGAAGGGATAATTTAAAAAAAGAACCAATAATAAATATACATCCTGAACTTAAATACATGTGCTTAGTTCTGAATGAAACAGAAAAAAAGCAAAGATCCCAACCATTATATCTATACTGCATATAACACAAACATCTCTCACTTATGTTTTAGAGAAAGTTTTGAAGGAAGACAAGACCTCTAGGAAATATAAAGCCATTAAATGATGTCCTTCTAGCATGACTGCAGCATTGTAATTTACCACAGTTCTAATAAGAGTAGTCCAATAAATTATTTCCTAACCTCTTAAGGACTTTTCATCTTTGGCCTCATTCTACTTACTATTAAATAGGGAAAGGAGGGCCTCTTAACAATATTTATTTAAGTCTCCAGAAATTCAACTTTAATTCTTTCTTTTTTGGTACTGGATATTGAACCCAGGGCACTTAACCATTGAGCCACATCTTCAGCCCGCCCCACCCCCCTTTTAATATATTTTATTTAGAGACAGGGTCTCATTGAGTTGCTTAAGGTCTCACTAAATTGCTGAGGCTGGCTTTGAACTTGCAATCCTCCTGCCTCAGCTTCCGGAGCCACTGGGATTACAGGCCTGTATCACCAATCCCAACTCAATTTTAATTTCTAACTCAGTTAAGAAATATAAGGTGGGAGAAAAAAAACTATCTCTGATTTGATTCAATAGGTTGAAAAGTCAAGAAGTGTAAACATGGAAAAGGATAGGCCACTTTTTAGTATATTTAATTATATTAAATTTTTATTTAAAAAAATTAACCTATGACAATTTCAAAGTTTTTTGTAAACAACTATGCTTTACCTTTAAATGTAAGAGCACTTTTTTGCAGTTATTTCACCTTACCTGTCCAGCACTGGGGAAAAGAGGCTTAGTAACTGGAGGCTGTGGAGCAGGTACTGTTGCTGTTGGTGCAGGTGGTCTATTAAGAATACCTGGTGCTGACACAGCCTGTGCTTGAGTCATTGGAGGAATTCCAGGACGGGGAACAGGGGGGGGCATACCTGAAGAAGAAATGGTAGTGGTAGTCAATGAAACAGTTCAGACAAAAATGTTTCTATACTAGAAAGTTACTAATTGACTGTTGAACAACTCTAAAGTCCAAGGCATGGTGGTGTATACCTGTAATTCCAACAATTTGGAAGTCTGGGGCAAGATCATCAATTACAGGCAAGCCTCAACAACTTGGCAAGACCCTGTCTCAAAATACTAAAAAAGAGTTCTACTGTGTGCACGTACAAACATGTAACAACAAATTCCACCATTATGTACAACTATAATGCACCAGGAAAAAAAGAAATAATAACAACTGTGGTTGTAGCTCAGTGGTAGAGAGCTTGCCTAGCATGTGAAAGGCACTGGGTATGATCCTCAGCACCACATAAAAATAAATAAGGATAAAATAAAAGTGAATATATATATTTTTTAAATTAAAAAACAAAGAACTGTAGTAGTTGAACAGTAAAGGGCCCCTTTGATCCCCAGTAAAACAAAAAGTAACAAAAGAAAATAATACTAGAACTGGCATATGATCAAAATGACAATTAAGCTTACTGATATAACTGAATAAGTAAATGTATTCAAATATATATAATTATTTCAGTCATCAGAATTATTTCAATTTACCAGACATTTTAAATGTTCCTTGAACTCTGAAACTTTAATGTGAATGACAATAAATTTCCATAAGCCATATAATATTAGGACCTATAAATTTTGTTATTCCTTTGGACACCCCCCCCAAGCTATTTTTACTAAAACCCATTATTAATGCATTCCTTGAATTTCTGTAGTATAACTTTTACCAACTTTGTTAGTAAACAAAAAATTATTTTTTAAACATTTTTAAAGTTTTAGATAGACACAATACCTTTACTTTTTTATTTTTATGTGGTGCTAAGAATTGAACCCAATGCCTCACACATGATAGGCAAGTGCTCTACCACTGGGGTACAACCCTACCCTGTGAACAATTATTATCTGTATTCATTTAAATTATTGCAAATACCTCAGCATAATGTGTGTTGAACTATTTCCTATTAAGTCTACTTCACAAGATACTTACAAATAAAGCATACTAGTCATATTAATATAGAAAACATGTCATACCTGGTGGCATACCAGGCATAAGAGGTGGTATTCCTGGTCCAGGTGGCATCATTCCACCCATTGGCATCATTCTGTTAGAAAGCAAATTTCAAAAAACAACTAAAGTTAATTAACAGTATAAACAATAATAAAATATTTTGGCCAAATCCAAAATATTTTGGCTAGACTATAAGAAAATATTTTGGCTAAAGATTCGAATTTGCCCTCTAATATTGAAATCAAAAAAGCTGAAAAAACAAACTATACACAACAGTCCTATCAAAATAAATCCTAAAAAAAAAAAGCCAGCAAGCTCTTGGGTTTATCAGTAAAGGGGAGAAAATCAGTCTTTGTTGACAAAACATTCAAAGTTATAGAGAGAAAATATTTAATATGTACAGGAGACCTCATCGTGTACTGGAAAGCAAAATCTCCTTTAATTCCACTTGAAAAATATCCTCTCAGAACATAAATAAAATATTTATATTTTAGAATTGCTAGATTTTTCAAAAAGAAAATATTTAATGTATACTATAAAGTAAGAATTTTTGTTTTAGAAAGGCAAGGAAAACCTACCACCAAAATTAATTCTGTCAAAAGCAAACTCACTATTGTCTAATTTTTATTTACAAGTTATCTAACATTAAACCACGAGTTACAAACAAAACCTACATTATTTTCTTTCCTTTAAAAAGTTCACCTTCAAGTATCAGTGTGTAATTCATTTTTTAAAAAATTAGAAGTTTTTCAATTTGATTTAGTATTATTATTTTGGACGGGGTTTTTTGGTGCTGAGGACTGAATTCAGGGCCTCACATACGCTAAGCACCCACTGTACTGTGGAGCAACAACCCCAGCTCCACAACTAAAAGAGTCGTAGATAGACACAATACCACAACTCAGAACTTATATCAAAAGTTTTAACTTTATACATAAATTCTAACTAAAAGAAAATTCAATCATATTCAAACATTAATATACAAAAACTAGTCAGAATATATATTCTTCCTTAAACACAAACACTTTTACTATCAGGTCCCATTAATTTTAGCAGTATGGGGAAAATACACATTTAGAAAATGCTTTATTTAATGGGTCTATTTCCTCAGAGATGTTTTAATTCCCTCTTTTTAAGAGACCTGTGTCAAGCAGCTTGCAACTTTTAAGTTCCAGAGAAGGTTAGAAAATTTCTGAAGCCAACTGAATAGATATCATTAAACACACACAAAAAAATGACATTATGATTATACTTCCTGAATTACATTATGAATGAGATGCTTACATGTTTTCACCGCAAAATGACTGGGTGTATTTTCTCTGATGATGCAATCTGTGAAAATGTATGACAAAATCAAAATCTAACTGTGATTTTCAAAATACAGTGGGAAAGTGTATTGTTTACCTCACATCCAACAATATTTAAGTAAAAGTGATGGGCATGAGCACCTCATCTTCATCTTAACTTTTGATGCTTCAACACATACAATCATTTACAGAGTTTGCTTCTTGTCACAACTATAAAGTGTCACGGATAGTTCTGAATCTCAGAAACTCAAATATACAACCAACTACTTTAATTACAGCATATGCAATTGAAGCAGATGGCTGCCTACATACTAAAACCCAAAAATCTACTCTCTTTAGAGGCAAACTTATACCTTAAATTCATTGACTGACCCCTTATTAAACAAAGTTAAGACTTACAGAGCCCATACCTTCTAGAAACAAAAATGCAAAATAACATTTACTTAAAGTATACCTAAGTTGAAATATATTATTACTAGGCATAAGCCCACAAGCCAATTAAAAGTTTTCTTACCCAGGTGGCATGCCTGGCATAACTGGTGGCATTCCTGGCATCAGAGGAGGAACACCTGGCATTAGTGGAGGTATGCCTACAAATAAGAATTTCAACCAAAAAAAAAAAAAAAATCATCAATTAATATTAAAGAGTTAGGGGAACAAAAACAATACTTCTACACCATATCAATAAAATCACAAGAATGTTACATTTTATGAAACCCTATGTGGTACCTGGAGGCATTCCTGGTGCTCCTGGAACTGGTGGCAGTCCTGGCTGAGCCATTGGAGGGATATAACCTTGCTGAGGTTGAACAGGCTGTGGTTGAAATGAAGTTGAGGCTGCAGAGTCATCATCATCATACTCATCAGAATCATCCTGTTGCTTCTTTTTTTGACTCTCTGCTAAGAAAATTTAAATTAGTATTTCTGATAGTTAAAAAAGAGAGTGAATGAGTTTAGGACATTTAACTTCAAAGAATTCAATAATTATTCTCCACTATTCAAATCTGCCTTTACTCTGTATTAAGGAGAATTAACATCCTATAAAAGATAAAAGTGATTATCCTAAGTCAGTTTTACTTAAGTTACTCAAAAAACAGTTAAGTCAGACATGATGGCAAATTCCTGTAATCCCAGTGACTTGAGAGGCTAAGGCAGGATCAACCCAAGTTTTTGAGAGTAGCCTCAATAATTTAGACCCTGACTCAAAATAAGAAGGACTGAAGATGTGGCTAAGTGGTTAAGGACCCCTGGGTTTAAGCCCCAGTACCCTCTCCCCCAAAAAAGCTTTCTAGCTGGGAGTCTGTAATACCAGAAACTCAGGAGACTAAGGCAAGAGAATTCCAAGTCCAATACCATCCTTGGCAACTTTGCAAAACCATCTCAAAATGGTGAAGCACCCCGAGTTCAATCCCCAAATTTTATTTCTATTCCAAATAAAAAGTAAACCATGAGCCAAGCATGGTGGCAGTGAGTGAGGCTAAGTCAAGAGGATCATGAGTTCAAAGCCAGCCTCAGCAACTCAGCAGGCCCTAAGCAACTCGGTGTGACCCTATCTCTAAATTAAAAGGGCTGGGGATGTGATTAAGATGTTCAACGCCCTGGGTTCAATTCCCAGTACCAAAAAAAAAAAAAAGGTCAACCATGAAAAAGAAGTCTGACCTTTCCACAAGATAAAAAATTCTCTTCAAAATAAAAAACACAGGTGATTAAATAGATTAATAACAATTGCTACCATCTAGGTAGTGCATAGCTTCAAATTCCAAGTCTAACAAAACCACTAAACATATAACGTAAGGGGAAAAACTAACTCAAAATTGGAGTTCTGAATAAATCTATCATCTATTAATTTACATCTATAAATTTACACTAAAAATAGTAATAGTCTCATTAAAGTGAAGATATATTATTAAAAAAATAATAATCTTATTTTTTACCCTGTGTTTTCTGTTCAAGAAGTCGTCGTCTTTCATCCATGTCTTTTTCTGGAATACCTTCCATACCGTATATTTCCAACTCTATGTCTGTTCTCCCAGGTATTGCATTTGGTACAGCATCTATTGTCTCTTTATGCACCTAACATTAAAAACAAAAATTTCAGTAAATACACAAAAGTGCCTCATAAAAATCTTTTTAGGAATAATGTTTCGTGTCTAAATTAAAACTATGAGATTGGGGGCTGGGGTTGTGGCTCAATGGTAGAGCATTTGCTTAGCACGTGTGAGAACTGGGTTCGATTCTCAGCACCACATATAAATAAAGATCCATTGACAACTAGAAAAATTTTTTAAAGATTATAAAATGTACTTTCTTCTGTGTGTAATGTTGGAGACTGAACTCAGGGTTTCACACCAAGTGTTCTACCACTGAGCTATATCCCTAGCCGAACAGTCTTATACTAAGCATTAGAGGGGATGCTGGGTTTGTAGCTCAATGGTAGAGCACTTATTTACCATGTGTGAGGCACAGGGTTTGATCCTCAACATTACACAATAATAAAACAAATAAAAATAAAGGTATTGTGTCCACCTATAACTAAAGATTTTTTTTTAAATTAGAGGGATGCTGCTCAGAGGTGCAGTACTTGCCTAGCCACATAGGAAGCCCTGCATTCAACCCACAGCACCACTTAAAAAGAAAAAAAAAAAAAATTAGAATAAAATTTCCAAGAAAGAGTCTGGCTTACAGTTACAAACAAAATGTACATTATAATTAGCACCACCCATAACTAATAATTACTTGAGGAAGTTATAATAATTTCTTCCCTGTATGCTTTTGCAAGATCAAATGTTTCTAACCCTCAAACCTGAATAACTCACAATATATGGTTATATCCTTATACAGAGTCGTTTTTTTCAGCAAAAGTCATTCACTTGCCAGACACAGTGTGAGATGCCTATAATCCCAGCTACCAGGGAGGCTGAAGCAGGATAATCACAAGTTGAAGGTAGCCTGGGCAACTTAGACCCCCTTTCATCTTGAAATGAAAAATAAAAAGGGCTGGGGATGTTAACTCAGTGGTAGAATGCCCCTGGGTTCAATTCCTAAGCAGCCTGCCACTACACACAAAAAGCCTTTTGTTTATGCCAGTGAATATCAAAATATGTTGCCTAGACTATCACCATAATCAGAAGCCTACTACACAAATGCAAAATCTCAGGTTCTACCAAAGACCTGAATCTAAAATTCTTGGGTGTGACCAGTGACCTGAGTTTTAACACAGTTCTCCACGTGATCCTGATATATGCTCAAACTGATTTAGGCTAACGATTGGGATTGCCAAGAAATACTGCTTTTCGTTCCTCTCAAGACACTTAAATCTAAAAATAGAAATGTACCTTTAAAAAGTTAAAGCCCAGCACAGTAACCTGTAATCCCAGCAACTTAGGAGTCTAGGGCAGGAGGTTCACAAGTTCAAGGACCATCTCAACAACACAGTGAGACCCTAAGCAACTTAGCAAGTCCCTTTTAGTAAAAAACTAAAACAAATAAGTGGATTCTCCTTAGAAATCTATCTCAATTAATAAAATGTAACATGCAAAAAAAATTTAGAAATTATCTTAGTACCTGATTAATCTTTAACAGCTTTTCCTTGTGTTGTCACTAAAAGATCCATAAATAAACTACAAGAAATGATTTAATGACCTGTCTCCTAAGTTTTTTGGGGAATTTGTGCATATCTTGTTAAGTGCAATGAAGCAACTCATGTTCTCAAAGAAATCCAACCATGCTGTGTGAATTGGCATACAACTGTAATCTCAGTGGCTCAGGAGACTGAAACAAAAAGATGGCAAGTTGAAGGCCAGCTTCAGAGAGATTCTTTCTCAAAAAAATAAAAAGGGCCATGAATCTAGCTCACTGGTAAAACACCCTTGGGTTCAATCCCCACATCAAAAAAAAAAAAAAGGAAAGAAATACAATTACATTCACATACATCAGTACATTTCTGGGTGATAGGGTCAATGATAAATATATATATATATAGTAGAAGAAGAGAAAAATAATGATTTGCTTAAAATCCTCCCACTATGGTATACCCAGAACTAGATTTCTTAGACTTTGCCAAAAAAGCATCATCTGTCCTTGGTTAAAAAAAAAAAAATATGGCAAGCATTGATGAGAACCTACTACAGACCATTTTAAAGCTAGGGTACATATGATTTTACTGCAATGTCTACTTCAGAGGTTGCTGCGCAAACACATAAATAAAAGCACTGAATAAAAAAAATGTAATCAACAAGTTGTAATGTAACTCAGGGGTAAAGTGTTGGTCTAGTCTGTGAGGCCCAGGGTTCAATTTCCACCACAGCATTGG
>NW_025999891.1:6609990-6700800 GCF_001458135.2 Marmota marmota marmota | reverse complement strand
GGGGGGGGGGGGGGTATGAAATTCTTCAGAAATCTGAGGAAAAGTATAAATTCTTAGAAATCTTTCTAGTTTTCATTCCATTTCTCTGCTCTTCTCCAAGGCATAACTCCTTTAAAAAAAAAAAATGGCATGGGTGCCTCTACTTCCTCTTCCATTTTCAAAATATTCTGATCAAGCTTTCATTCTCTTCATTCTAGGAAATCACTCCTGTCTTGACTAATGACCTCCATTTGGATCAATTCTCTCTTTTTTATTTCTCCTCCACCAGTATTTGACCTCTTAAATATCTCACTCCTTGAAACACTTTCATTGGTTTCCAGGGCATTATTCTCTTGATTTTCCTTCATTTCAATCTATCTCCCTAGATTTTTATTTAAAATTTTCTGACCTCTAAATGGGGGGAGCTTATACTCCCTAGGAAAAGTACACCTATTATCAAGCCTTAAACTAGCCATCCTGCATGCCCTCAAATTCCTATCTCCAATTCAACTTCTCTAAACTACATACTTATACATCCAACTGCTTATGTAACATCTCCAACTGGATGTTCAGTAGATCTCAAAATTATGACAAAACTACCATGTTAAAAAACAAAAGGGGCTGGGGTTGTAGCTCAGCAGTAGAGCGCTGGCCTCGCACGTGCAAGACCTTGGGTTCTATCCTCAGCACCACATAAAAAAATAAATAAGTGAAATAAAGGTGTTGTGTCCAACTACAACTAAAAAAATAAAATAAAAAAAGAAGCTTGTTTGCATTTCACTATGGATTATACTGTTATGCTATAAAATTCCATCTTTAAAAAAACAAAACAAAAAACACCATGTTATCCTCATTTCTAGCTTCTTTTGGGGTGGGGGGGGGAGTGGACACAAGATACAGGGGAATAAATGAACCAGGCAGCATGCTACACAAGTGTTTTACCACTAAGCTATGGCCTCAGCACCCCTAATCCTTATTCTTCCTGCAGTTTTCTCACTCCATGGGAAGTCATTTTTCATACTGCTGAGAACACCTCAAGGTCATCTTTAATTTCTCATTTTTTTCTTATACAACATATCTAATCTATCATCAAATTTTGGTCTATCACCATTTAATTCATGTGGAATATTTCAGGTCCCCTTACTGGTCCTTTATTTTAATATTTATATTTTAGTTGTAGTTGGACACAATGCCTTAATTTTTTGTTATTTTTATGTGGTACTGAGGATGGAACCCAGGGCCTCACACTTGCTAAGTGAATGCTCTATCGTTGAGCCACAACCCCAGCTCCCCTAACTGATCTTAGTGCACTCTGCAATCTATTTCCAACCCTCCAGCCAGAATGATCATTTTAAAAAGTGTATCAGCCAGGTGCAGCCGTGTACCCTTGTAATCCCAGCAATTTGAGAGGCTGAGGCAGGAAGATCACCAGCCTTAGCAACTTAGCAAGGCCCTAAACAACTCAAACCTTGTGCCAAAATAAGTAAAAAAGGTTGGTAGGTAGCTAGGGTTGCAGCTCAGTGGTAGAGTGCTTGCCTTGCATGTGTGAGGTCATGGGTTTAATCCTCACCACCACATAAAAAATAAATAAAGTTATTGTGTCCGTTTCCAACTAAAAAAAAAAAAGCAGCAGCAGCGGGGTTGGGATGTGGCTCAGTGGTAAAGTGCCTCTGGGTTCAATCCCTAGTACCTAAACAAATAGTAGTATATCAGCATGTTCCATTGCTATTCAAATCCATTTCACTCAGAATGAAAAAAAAAAAAAAAGTAACACAGTGCTGCCCTTTCTGTTTCCTTCAGTATAGGAGAATTCTGATGTATTTAAGGGCTTTCATTTCCTGTTCCCTGGAAACTTGCTTACTTCCTTTCAGATCTTGTCAGATGTTAGCTTCTAATTTAGGCCTTTCCTTCCTACCTTATGGCCCTCACTATGCTAGTTTTCTCTATCACTTATCAACTTAAGACAATCTAGAGGTTATACGCCTTCACAACATAAATCTAATCTCCATAATGGCAGACTTTTCACTGCTGTATACCTACAATGTCTAGCAGTGTTGTTCCATAAGAACTTTCTGCGATTAAATGTTCTATATCTACCATATCAACAGTTATCCACAGCCACATGTGACTATTAACCACTGAAAATATAACTATGTGACTTGAAAACATAATTTTAAATTTTTACTTAATTCTAAATAAATTGTTAATTTAGAATTAAGCTGCATGAAACTACTAGTTGCTGCAGTGAACAGCTATGAGTCTATTATGTAGTAGGTTCTCAATTTTAAATAGATACTGAATTGCTATTACAATAAAGCACTTAAGTGAAAAGTTATTTATTTGGTACTAGAAATTGAACCCAGGGGCACTTTACCACGGAGCTTCATCACTAGCTATTTATAAATTTTGAGAAAAGGTCCTACTAAGCTACTAAGGGTACTGGTAAATTGCTAACACTGGCCCCAAACTTGCAACCCTGTTTCAGTTTCCAGAGTCACAGGAATTACAGGTAGGCACCACCTCGCCTTGCCAAATAGAAATGATTATTATAGTGCTGGGGACATAACACAGTGCCTTGTACTGGCTATGTAAGCATTCTACCACTAAGTTACATCCCCAACCCTTTTGTAAATTTATTCTTAAACTGGGGGAAGCAATGTCTCCCTGCCTTGCCAACAGTAAGTAGTTCTTAAGGCATAGGGGATTTACTCATTTCACATTTCTCTTATTTAGCAAAAAATTCAGGCAGCTCTGAAAAAAAGTAGAAGGCAGCTTTGGCAAAAGTAGAAGAAATAATATTAAATGAGACAAACAGTATATCATAAAAACATAAGTTTTAAAGTTCTTGCTATCTCATAGTGAGAAGACTCAAAAACCCTAGAAATTCAATACTGCCACTCTAATAGGAATAGGTCCTAGAACAGCCTGTGGAGTAAGCCTAGCCCCAAGCAACCTATTATAACAAATAAATCATTCAATGGCAGTCAGTGAAGAAGCTAATGACATATTAATTCATACAGCCAGAATGCCCACAAAATTTAAAACACCAATCCTTACTCTCTACTCCAGGTATTTCCAGGCTATTCTGATCTCAATGTAACTGTTGCTAACCTAACCTAGAACGAAAAGTCCCACTAATAATTAAAGATTAATATAAATATCAACTTTCTTTACACACAAAGTCAATTTATTCTTTTGATGGTTATAGAACAGACTGGGGGAGGCTGGGGATGTAGTTTAGTGATAGAACATATGTGTAATTTGTATGAGGCCTTAAAATCCATTCCTAACACCAAAGAAAAAGTAGAAAAAGAACAGATTTGAGTTGTTTTAAGCAAATTGGTTATCTTATTGCAATGAACAAAATAACTGTAGTTCTCAATGACAAATTCAACATTAGGGGACAAAAATTAAATGTAGAAAAGAAAATCCTTACCTGCATGCAATGAATAGCTAAGCCAGGTCCTGTATACAATTTCTTATGACATATATGGCATTTAAAATGCTTTGCCTTTTGGTGCTGTATAAGGATCTTCTCATCATCAAAATCTCTATTACAATACCTGATCCATACTGTTAAGGTACAAAGTACAATAATGACAGTGTACAACCAAAACAATCTTGAGTGGTGCCAACATGGAGGCTGATACAGGAGGATCACTTGAGCCCAGTAGTTTATAGTCAGGCTGGGCAACAAAGTGGAACTCCTCGACCGCTTTAATTAAAAAATAAAAGATAGGGATGGCATCAAAACATGAAAACAATTAAAACCAAATGGCATTTTACAGTAAATTTAATTTTCACATTTATAATACCATATGGATTACGTATCATGTAGTCTCCTATTTCCAATTTCCTAGAAACCCAACTCTTCACCAACCCCAAATAAATACATCTCATCTTAGTATTTGGCAAAATTTTGCAAAATACTTGTTTAATAGAAAAGACACGTTGACTTTTGTTCAATATTTTAACATTTATAAGTGCACATAAAAGGTTCCCATATTAATAAGTCCCCAAATTCATGTTAAAAAATTAAAAATCACTTCAATACAAAATTCATTAGCTATAAAGGAAATAAAAACAATTGAAATGTTACCAATTCACCAATATTTCGAGTGTAACACCTAATTGTATGGTGAAGAATAATTACGCATTTCGAGTGAACAAGCCATAAAATTGCTAGTAACTTCGTACTAATTTATGGTGTCAGAGAATGTATTAACTCTGATGAGTTAAGGCTACAATGCTTAGAATTCTTACCACTCAAGATTTTCCCATAAGCAACATTTTTTAAAAACGCATAATCGATTTTAAGCTATTATTGAACTAGAATGAATAAATTTTATTTCTGTAACACACCTATTTAAGTACGAGACTAAATTAACTTTAACATAAAGGAAATTAACATTTGCGGTGAAAGTATTAAAAAGACGCCACTTTTTAACAACTTTTCCTTTCTAAAGAGAAAGCTTTTTTTTTTGGTCCCTACAAAGTTGGGCAACAGTTACAATAAACTCCGCCCCATAAGAGAATGCTGCTTCCCTCGGATTCAAGGCGCCTCTGGGTGAGATACGGAAGCCAGTTGTGGGCTACACCCGGGGTGGGGGGGACGGGACGGAGAGGTGTGCAAAACCAGGGCGGACTAACTTGAACCTTGATTAAACGACCCGCTAAAATAAATTAAGTAGGAGACAAACTCCGGAAGCTCTTCCCAATCCTCCATGGAGCCAATTAGCATGTTACACTGGAAGAAAGTCCCTTTGTTGAAGCGTCACCAAAACAACCGGCCTAAGAGTTCTTCGGGGACACTGCCCTTGGTGGAGGGTCCAGGCCGCCTCCCCGTGGGCCAACGCTCGCACCAAACGAGATCCTCCTGAGTCACCGAGTCCAGTCCTACACCCGCCAGAGCCTCTGGACCTCTGGTTCCCATTTTCTGAGAAACCTTCCTAAATTAATCCAAGCCACCAAGCCACCCACACTGAGGCCTAGGACCCTGGCGCTCCCCGCCACACGACAAATCCGGGCCTCCAGATCCCAGTCCTCATCAACCGGCACCCCCGCTCGGCCTCGACTTCCAACTGACAAAGGATATCAGCACCACGGTTTCAGCTGCTTCTTCTTCTTGCGACCCATAGCTGCGTCCTCTCGGAAAATTAAAGGGAGGAGAAAAAAGCAGGAAAACGAGGAAATAAATCGCTCACTTTTCCGACCCAACGGCCACCACCGCCTCCCACAGGAAACAGACACAAAATGGCCGACGCTCTCGTTCGCTCTCCGCCTCCCGTCAGGCACTGCGGCGGAAGGCGGGGCCAGAGAGGGGAGGATCACATGACGCAAACCTCCGCCCTGAGTGGGTGGAGACGCACAGCTGCAGAGAGGCAGACGCCATCTTGAGCGTTTAAGTGGATTCTGCTTTCAAAGGCTGGGAGAGTCGTCTGCCGTGGGTTTCTTTTGTAAAGGAGCCAGCAACGTAGGTACTCCCCGACGCACGCCAATCGGGAAGAAACAAACGAACAAACCAAAAAACAAACAAAAACGATTACCAGTGTAATTAAGGGCAGGTTACAAATAAAGGAAAATTGCTGGGTGCGATTATGCACGGATGTAATCGGGAGGCTGAGACAGGAGGATCGCGAGGCCAGCCTGGGAAACTTAGACCCTGTCTGAAAGTCGAATTTAAAAAGGGGCTGGGAGGGGCGGGGGTTGTGGCTCAGTGGTGGAGTGCTTGCCTGGCATGTGTGAGGCACTGGGTTTGATTCTCAGGACCACATACAAACAAAGGTTCATCAATAACTAATAAAAAATTTTTAAAGGGGGGAGGATCGCTGGGGATGTGACTCGGAGGTAGACCGCCCCTAATTTCAACTTCCAGTACCGCAGAACAACAATAATAATGATGGTAATAATTGAGATAGCACCCAATTTTTGAATTCTATTTCAATTATCTGATGAAGCTTTTCTACAGTGTTGGTTATGTGCACACTACATGAAAAGTGAAAGAAGTCACAGTCTCAAAAGGAGCGACAGGCAAGTAAATGACGCCGTGTAGTCAGCAGCGATGGCTATGGGGGAAGTGCGAGGTGCTGCAAGACCTCAGAAGAAGGCAAACCTAACACGGCTTTGGCGGCATGAGAGGTTGAGAGATTTCCTGAAGGACCCGCGGGAGCTAGCGGACTGGACAGGGTATCGCAATAACAGGGCAAAAAATGCTCCTGAGCCTGGCGCGATGGCTTATGCCTGTAATCCCCAGGACTCCAGAGGCTGAAGCAGGAGGATCACGAGTTCGAGGCCAGCCTTAGAAATTTAGTGAAGCCCTAAGCAACTTATCAAGACCCTGTCTCAAAATTAAAAAAAAAAAAAAATTATATTTTAAAAAAGAAAACGAGCTGGGGATGGGGCTCAGCAGTTAAGCACCCCTGGGTTCACTCTCTAGTACCAAGAAGAAAAGCGCCAGGAAAAAAGGCATCTGAAATAACCTACTGTGGGACTGGCACTCATAGTGAAGGTGGTGATGGCAAAACAGAGTCCTAGGGAGGTTGGCTGGGGCGAGTTTTGTAGCATTCCCTAAAAGCATTCTGAGGAGTTGGATTTCCTACTGAAGTATGGGTGGCCGCGAAGGAGTTTTAGAGAGCGATTAGAGAATGATGCAAGTAAGAGGTGGCTTAGGGGCCCAGCCTTTGTGTTCATATTCCACCAGTACCACTGCCCAGCTGCATGACTGGAAAATTATTTAACTTGATCCAACTGCACTTAAGAGTTTGGTATGTAGTAATAACTAGTAATGTGAGTTATGTGTTGGTAGTAAATGCAAAAAAAAAATACTAGCAGACATCCGTGGAGACTTTACCATGTGCCAGAAATTTTATATTGTTTGTCTTAACAACCGTTTTGGTGTAGGTGCCATTATTATTGACCTATTACTGTAGTATTAGATAAAAGAGGTTATCACAATCTAGCCAGTGAAGAAAAGTTCCCAGTTCTGAAGTGGTGGAATTAGGGCAATAAGGAAACAGAGGGTGTTTGACAGAATCCTTATCACCAGAATTAGGAAAAGCAATTTTGACAGTAATTTGTACATATATATTTTTTTATTATTAGTTGTTCAAAACATTACAAAGCTCTTGACATCATATTTCATACATTTGTGTACATATATTTTTAAATCCCAAGGACTGGAAACTGTGGCAACACGAGTACCACCATAGGATATCTTACATTCCTGGGACACTTGTAAGCACCCAGTTTTCTGATGAATAGACAAATAGGAGTCTCAGCACTATATCCAGAATAAGTAATTAAAGTCATGAGAGGGAATAATATGAAAATCAGATTAACCACTGCCCATGGCAGAATAATTTGTAAACACTGGGATAGATTCTCCAGCCCAAGTAGCATGATTAATAATGGGAGGATCTGGAAAATATGTCCAATAAGTTTCTCCTGTTACCATACATACCTGAAAATCTATAATGGCCAGCATTGCCATAAATATGGTAACTAGTGTCATAGGGGCCCCTTCACTCTCAACCATATTCTGAACTTTGATCGTCAACTTCTTGATCTGACCCCAAGTTGGGGGAGTTGCACTTAGTGTGCTTGTCGCTTGTTGCTTGTTTCTCTCAGCTTCTGAGATTTGGGAGACAGCTGTTGGGTTGCTAAGGCACCACTGTTTTTGGAGCAATCCTTAATCTTTTGAAACCACTGTTTTTGTAGCAATTCTTAATCTTTTGAAACCACTGTTTTTGGAGCAATCCTTAATCTTTTGAATTGAGGTTCAAGTCTGGCTGTTGGATCCATGTTGATGACGCACTGTTCTCTCAGGTACCCAACTCCAATTCTCAGCACCTTCTGGAAAAATACAGGTATAACCTTTTCCCCATTACAGGATCTGGCCTGTTCCATTTTCCTGATTGTAAATCTTTCCACCATACCATTCTTGCTTTACAAACTGAACCAGAAACTTGCTATCTCTCAGCTGCATATGGCCCACCTTATCAATGTTTAAAAAATTTAAAGTAAAAAGAACATGATACAATTGATTCTGTGGAGATGGAATACCTATTTTCCTTTTTGTTTTTGAAGTTGAATTTTTAACATTTTATTGGCATGTTTTACTATTGTTTGTCCTTGAGCAATGTATGGGATTCCTGTCATGAATAATTTGATAAGAAGCACAAATGTGTTGAAAAGAACTGACATAGGCTGAACCATTATCGGTTTTGAATTTCAGAGGTTTGTCCATAACTGTAAAAGCAGCCAGACAATGACTCATGACATGTTTAACATTTTCTCCTGTTTTGTGTTGTCTTAAAAATAAAATGAGAATAGATGTCAATAGACACACGTACCCATCTGCCAAATATGATTTTGTTTTAGGCCCCCGAGGATTTCCCCCAAATTGATAAGACCAGGAGGTGAATAGCACATTGAGGGCATTGTTTTTTGGGGGGAGGGTACCAGGGATTGAACTCAAGGGCACTCAACCACTGAGCCACATCCCCAACCCTATTTTGTATTTTTATTAGAGACAGGGTCTCACTAGGTTGCTTAGTGCCTCGCTAAATTGCTGAGGCTGGCTTTGAACTCATGACCCTCCTGCCTCAGCCTCCTGAGCCAATGGGATTACAGGCATTTGCCACCACACCTGGCCAAGGGCATTTTTTAACTATGGTCAAAGTCTCTACCCTAGGAGATGAAATTTTTTTGTGCAAACTGGAAGCATTTTGGTGAAATAGGGCATGTAATGCTTGAACTAAGGAATAAGGTGCTATACATTTTATTGATGTAGTAAGATGATCAATAATATTGTTACCTTTTACTAAAGGTACTAGAAAACCTGAATGAGCTCGATTATGAGCAGTAAAACATAGATAATGTTGTATAGTATTTTGTAAAGATCTAAAAGCTGAAATAATTCCTCAGAGTTAATACGCCCAATAGTAGCTGTTTTAATTACTTGAGTTGCTCCTACTGCATAAGCACTGTCACTGTAAATATTTATAGATTCTGATGAAAAATATTGCAGGGCAAAAATTATAGCTTGTATTTCAGCACAATGTGCAGAGGAGAAATTTGTCTGATGACCATTGGACTCTTTTTTTTTTTTGCTATAAAATCTGGCACTCCCTGAGGTGGACCCATCAGTAAAAACCATAAAAGCCTGAGAAATTGGTTTAGTGTGAACAATTTTAGGGAAAACAAAAGTAATCATAGAAGCAAACTGTAAAATTTCATTAGCAGGATAATGACTATTTATTTGACCAGAAAAATTAGCAAGTGCAACCTGCCAACTTGTGGAATTTTGCCAAAGCCAATATTGTTGCTCAGTAGTAAAAGGAACTACAATAGGGAAGGCTGTAGCTCTAAAAGCTGCAACACTCAGTATCAAGCTTTTTTCAATTAATTCAGCAACGAAATCATGAAATGGTGTTAAGGACTTAGAAAGAATGTGGCAGGTGAAGCCATTTTATAATTCTTGCTTCTGGCTACAGAACACCCATAGGGGTATGAGTACTAGGCAAATTAGTACTTGAATGGATCTATTTAGATCAACCCTAATAAGTTGGGCTGCTTGAAGGGCAGATTCTACATAATTCAGCGCAGCTTTAGCTTCTGGAGTAAGTTGCCAAAAACATGGAGCTAGATCCCCTTTGAGGATATTGAACAAAGGCCTCAACTCTGATGTAGTTAATTTTAAAGAAGGACGTGGACTGGGGTTGTGGCTCAAGCGGTAGTGTGCTCGCCTGGCATGCATGCGGCCAGCGTTCAATCCTCAGCACCACGTACAAAAAAAGTCAAACAAAGATGTTGTGTCCGCCAAAAACTAAAAAATAAAACATTAAAAAATTTTTAAAAAAAGGACATAACCAATTAATATCACCCAGAAGTTTTTGGAAGTCCTTGAGAGTATGTAAGGTGTCTATTCTAATTTGAAGCCAATGGGGACGAACAGTGTGCACTTCAATCAGAATTCCAAGGTTTTGAAATGGGTAAGTCTTCTGAACCTTTTCTGGAGCTATACATAACCCATGTATGGTAAGAGAAATATGTAAGTCTGGAAAGACTTCCTGGAGCACAAGCAATTTTGCATGAGCAATTAAGATATCATCCATGGGGCTGGGGCTGTAGCTCAGTGGTAGAGCACTTGCCTAGCATGAGTGAGGCAATTTCAATCCTCAGCACCACATAAAAATAAACAAATAAAATTAAGGTATTCTGTTCATTTACAACTATCAAAACAATTAATCATCCATGTAAGCCTGGTATGTGGCACATGCTTGTAATCCCAGCAGCTTGGGAGGCTGAGGCAGGAGGATCTCAAGTTCAAAGCCAGCCTCAGCAATTTAGCAAGGCCCTAAGGAATTCAGTGAGACTCCGTTTCCAAATAAAATTTTAAAAAGGACTGGGGATGTTGCTCAGTGGTTAAGCACCCCTGGGTTCAGTCCATGGCACCAGAAAAAATTTAAATGTAATGGATAATCATGCATTAGGATATTTTATACAAAAGGGGGAAACAGCTTGATCTACAAAATGTTGGAACAAGGTATGGTTGTTAGCCATTCCCTGTGGTGATACTTTCCAGCAATAATATTTGCCAGGCTCTTTAAAATTTATTGTAGGAACACTAAAAGCAAAGCACTTACGATCCTCAGGGTGCAAAGGTATTGTGAAGAAAAAAAAAAACCAATATTTTAGTTCCAGTATAAATAAATTATAAGATAAGGAATAGCAGTAGGTGATGGTAGTCCAGACTGTAGAGGACCCATAACTTCCATGGTTTTGTTAACTGCTCTAAGGTCCTATAGTAGTCTCCATTTTCCAGATTTTTTTCTTAATCACAAAAATAGGAGTATTCCAAGGACTAAAAGTAAGTTCAATATGATCATCCTGAAGCTGTTCTTGTACTAATATTTGAGCTGCCTGGAACTTCTTTCCCATTAGGGGACACTGATTGACCCAAAAGGGTCACCAGAAAGCCAGGTGATTTTAGCTGCTGTTTTTTGGTGGGAGAGGTGATTAAGGCCCCTAAAGGTGTGGAGTGATTATAGCCTAGCCCTACTCACCCCTGTTGGGGGGAGGCAGAAGGTAGAAACAGTGTGCCTTGTTGCATACTTAATCCTTTAGTAGGATCAAAACCTTGATTTACGGGCTGGGGATGTGGCTCAAGCGGTAGCGCGCTCACCTGGCATGCGTGCGGCCCGGGTTCAATCCTCAGCACCACATACAAAGATGTTGTGTCCGCCGAAAACTAAAAAATAAACACTAAAAATTTCTCTCTCTCTCTCTCTCTCTCTCTCTCTCTCTCTTTCTTTAAAAACAAACAAAAAAAACCCCTTGATTTAACATTTGGGAGGTAACTACTGAGTTGGGACTGAATAATAGGACACCCATCTCAGCTAATATATCTCTACCCCAAAGATTAACAGGAAGATGATTAAGAGCATAAGGCTTAGCCAATCTGGTATTTCCAGGCCTACTCTTCCTCCCATTTAAGATGTTGAGTACTGGGCTGGGGCTGGGGCTGGGGCTGAGTGGTAGAGCGTTCACCTAGCATGCGTGAGGCACTGGGTTCGATTCCTGGCACCACGTACAATAAACAACTAAATAAAAGATGTACTTTGTTGAAGCAGGGAAACTTGACCAAAACCTTGTAAGTATGCATAGGCCATATATAGAGGCCAAGCCCTTGGCCATTGCTGTAGGGCAATGACAGAGACATCAGCTCCAGTATCTTGAAAAGATTTTCCATTTAATTTTAAGTTGTAGACACCCCTGTTTAATTGCGCCAGTACACCTGATTGGAGGAGCCACACCTCTTTCTTTTTAGGTTCTGGGGAAAGAATTTTACCAGTTAGCTTGTAGGGTAAAAGAACAATTTGCACTATCCTAGTCTCTGGAAGAATTTGAACAATAGTATTAATCATTTGAGCCATGACGTTTCCCCTTGATTGTCAGGATCTGTGACTCCTGGTAACACTTGAAAACCTTTCATGGTTAAACTACTTCCCAAAATAGGTTCCATAACACCTTCTGCCAGGGGACCATAAACCCTTGTAGGGATAACCTGAGGATCCATCTCTGGGGTCAGTACAAATCTGGAAGTGGGACGGAGGTCCAATCCTGTGCTTCTGGAGGGTGGACGGTAGAGATCTCTCACTGTGGGTTTGCTGGTTGCCACAGCTGATACAGCTGTGGTGGTGTGTCAGTGTCTCCACTATTTGTTGGGATGGCGGGCTGGCCCCCTCGACAGTTTCCCTGCCAAGAAACTAAAGGATGTCCATATTTAATCTATATTCTTTTGCCCAATGATAACCTCGCTGATATCAAGAGCATCTCTCTGATGGCCTTGGAGAGCCCTCCTTCCACTAACCATTACAGGAACAGAGAACTGTTTGCAATTATTAGTGTAATTCCCAGACTTGCCACAATTAAAACAAAGTCCCTTGAACATATCTGTTTGCTTTTTCCAGATAAAAAGCCTCTTGATGCAGTGGCAAAAGCTGCCCCTTGAATATATGTTGGCTCGATATCTGTACCTAAATGAATAAAATCATTCACAGTACCCTTTTTTCAATAAAGGCACAATGTCTTGGCAAGTCTTATTTGTTTTATGCCAATTGTTTTACGAGAATGTTTCCAGCATCAGGATCTGTAATAATTTTACTTGTAGTCTGATATAAGCAAGCCATAAAATCAACATAAAGTTCATCTGGTCCTTGTCTAATTTTACTGATGTCTGTTGTTTTTCTCCTTTAGTTGGTAAACTCCTCCATGTTTTTGTTATACATATATTTATTTGCTGATAAACTTGTGTATAATTTAGCTGATTTTGTACATTTTTGAAAAGCTCCAGTTCCTGTTAACATTTCCACAGTAGTGCTTATACCATGTGACTGATTTCAAGTTCCTTGGTCACACTGGCTTCCATCCAGTCTGTCCTCCACATTAAATAATCTCCCGGACTCAAACATGCCTAGCTAGAGCTTGCCAATCATTTGGAGTTACAGCTTCATTAGAGATATTTTCAAGCAAACTAATAACAAACGGAGAAGTTGGCCCACAGCAGCTAGAAGCTGTTCCAAAGTCCTTTACAGTTTTAAAAGGAATAGGCTCAAATATGGGTAATATTTGTCCAGAATTATTAGGATCATAACTTTCAATTACAGGGAAAATGTGAAAGCATAAAATATCTTCCCCAGCTTTCTCTCCTCTCGTGGGCTCAATTAAAAT
The DNA here is from genome assembly GCF_001458135.2 of Marmota marmota marmota. Classification (NCBI taxonomy): domain Eukaryota; kingdom Metazoa; phylum Chordata; class Mammalia; order Rodentia; family Sciuridae; genus Marmota; species Marmota marmota. Next base: position 6,687,588 of record NW_025999891.1, on the reverse strand, counting down.
GGAGACAAAGGAAAAAACAGGAAAACAGTTGACATTTTTGGCAGGTGGGTACCAGAGATTGAACTCAGGGGCACTCGACCACGGAGCCACATCCCCAGCCCTATTTTGTATATTATTTAGAGACAGGGTCTCACTGAGTTGCTTAGTGCCTTGCTTTTGTTGAGGCTGGTTTTGAACCTGCGATCCTCCTGTCTCAGCCTCGTGAGCTGCTGGGATTACAGGCGTGCACCATCATGTCTGGCAACAGTTGACATTTCTGATTGGCACCCAAAGTAGAGGGCACTGAATATACATTAAGAATTACAGTAGCAGGCTGGGGCTGGGGCTCAGTGGTAGAGCGCTCGCCTCGTGCGTGTGAGACCCTGGGTTCGATCCTCAGCACCACATAAAAATAAATAAGTGAAATAAAGGTGTTGTGTCCAACTACAACTAGAAAAATGAATATTAAAAAAAAAGAATTACAGTAGCAAAGTGTTTAGTAATGTCCTTATTTTTAACAGAAACATCTTTCTCTGCATGCTGGCATTGATCTTGATTCACCTCAGATTTTAATTCTTGTTTATATTGTAAGGGCAATGATTTATCACCTGTAGCTGAGCTTAACGCTGCAACCTTTGAAGGTACAAAGGGCAGATAAGACTTTAGTTTCTGACACCCATCTAAAGTTTGTTTTGAATCTGTTGCCTTGGTAGAGGAAGGTAATCTTGATTTTTCTTGGATAGGATTTAAACAGTCCTTAATTAATGTCTATATAGTAAAAATTGACACGGGAATGTTATCTGAACCTTTATTAATACAGCAAGCACACAGCTGCTCTCCTACTTTCCCCCAGGTATCTAAATTAAGAGTATCCGCCTCTGGAAACCAAGGACAATTTTTATCAACAAATTTAAAAAAATGTAACAAGCTGTTTACTTTTTAAAGTGCATCCTCGATCATTAAGAATTGCATTAAGTGTACATAAAGGATTTAATTCTGAGAACCCGATTTTCCCATGTTTTACATCCAGCGACTGATAACCTGCTACAAATATGTGCTCCTTACCTTGAAGTTTGATGGTGATTACTGCTAATGTCTCACTGCTAATGATCTCAAAAAATGTGTGCACGTTCCAAAAGCGTTTCCTCCTCTGATTCTGTTTGAATTCCCCTGTACTCTTGAGTCCCTCACTGGGCGCCAACGGCTTCAACCCGCGCAGCATCAACAAAGGATTTTCGAGTAGGGGTGACAGCAGATGACAGAAAAACAGAGACAAAAAAGTACACAGAGGGCTGGGGATGTGGCTCAAGCGGTAGCGCGCTCGCCTGGCATGCATGCGGCCCAGGTTGGATCCTCAGCACCACATACAAACAAAGATGTTGTGTCCGCCAATAACTAAAAAAGATAAATATTTAAAAAAAATTAAAAAAAAAAAGTACACAGAGATACTTTCATGAGAAGGTGGGAAACTGCACTCTGATGGAGGAACAGTGACCCAGACCTAGCTTCACAAGTTTATTATATAATCAGAAAGTTAAACTAAGGGGCATTGTAAATTGTTCAAGGCTTGTAAGTTGTCCGAGGCTTTTTTGTGCACTAAAAAGTTACAGAACTAGAAATATTTGCAGCAGTTATCCTGCTATACTGTTGCAGTGCTAAGAGCATTCTGTACTTATCCTGCTGCACCCAGGACACCCATTGTCCTGAGACCTCCAATAACTGTTAGCATCAGAGCCCAGAATCAAGGCTGATAACTCCTTGCCTTTAGCAAGGAATGTTTCCTGGGTTTGGCTCTGCCCAAGCGCAGGATCAGCTAATGACCAGGGGCTCATCCACTCTCCACATTTTTTTTATTTTGAGACGGGGTCTCACAAAATTGCTGAGGCTGGTTTTAAACTCAGGATCCCCCTGCCTCAGCCTCCCGAGGGATTACAGACATGTACCATAACACCTGGATAGATTTGAGTTTTAGAAAGATTCATCTTTGCTGCCATTTGGATAGTGGTTTGTCAGAAGTTAGATAAAAGGCTGGGGATGTGGCTCAAGCAGTAGCGCCCTCGCCTGGCATGTGTGCGGCCCAGGTTCGATCCTCAGCACCACATACAAAGATGTTGTGTCCGCTGAAAACTAAAAAAAAAAAAAATTAAAATATTCTCTCAAAAAAAAAAAAAGAAGTTAGATAAAGGCAAGTCTTAGAGAATGTGACAGCAACCCTGGTGAGAGAAGAAAAGAGTTTGAAGTAGAGAAATGGGAGCAGGAAGTCACATATTCAATCTTCAAAAAATAAAAAGCAGCCTGGTGCGGTGGTGCATACCTGTAATCCCAGCAACTCTGGAGACTGGGGCAGGAGGATGGCAAGTTCAACCCCCAGTACCTCAGAATGTAACTTTATTTGGAAATAGATTTTTTTCAGAGATAATCAAGCTAAGGTGAGATCGTGAGATCCTTATGGTGATCCTAATCCAATATGTCTGGTGTCCTTCTAGAAAGGGATTTGGCACAGAGATACACATAGAGGGAAGACCAGATGAAGAGACACAGAAAGACAGCTTTTTACAAGCTAAGGAGAAAGGCCTGAACAGATCCTTCCCCAACAACATTCAGAAGGAACGAACCCTACTAATGCCTTGATTTTGTGCTGTTTTCTAGAACTATGAGGCAATATTGTTGTTTAAGCCACTCGGTCTCTGGTATTTTGTTATGGCAGTCCTAGCAAATGAATATACTTATATACAGAAAATCCTAAGGAATTAAGGATAAAAACTCTTGAGAACTAGTAAGAGTTTGACAGTGTTCACAATACAATAGAAATACACAAATTTTATTTCTATGTATCAGCAATGAATAACTAAACTGAAACTAAGAAAATTCCATTAAATAAGATTTAGGGTTATTTTTATTTTATTTTTTTGGTACTGGGGATTAAACTCAGAGGTGCTTAACCACTGAGACACATTTTCGATTTTGAGCAGGGTCTTACCAAGTTGCTTAGGACCTTGCTAAATTGCTGAGGCTGGGCTGGGATTGTGGCTCAGAGGTAAAGCATTCGCCTAGCATGTGCGAGGCCCTGGGTTCGATCTTTAGCACCACATAAAGAAATAAATAAATAAAATAAAGATATATGTCTACTTATAAGTAAAAAAATTTAAAAAAAGAAAACTGTTAAAAAAATTAAAAATAAATAAATTGCTGAGGCTGGTTTCCAACTGACAGCTCTCTTGCCTCAGCCTCATTTTGCTTTTTTTCTGATACAGGGTCTTTTTAAAATTTTTTTTTAGTTCTTGATAGACCTTTATTTTATTTATATGCAGTGCTGAGAATTGAACCTAGTGCCTCACACATGCCAGGCAAATGTGCTACCACTGAGCCCCAGCCCTACCCCTGATACAGGGTCCTGCTAGATTGCCCAGGTTGGCCTTGAACCCATGGGCTCAAATGGGCTCCTCCTCAGCCTCTTGAGTGGCTGGGACTACAGGTGTGCACCACCACACCTGGCCTTAGGAATAAATTTAACAAAAGATGTTCAAACTTAATTGCTAAACATCTCCCAAAATTCTTACATTGAAACTTAATTGCCGATGTAGTAGATTAAGAGGTAGAAACTTTAGGAGGTGATTTAGTAATGAGGGCAGAATAATATTCATGAATAAGATTAGCAGTTTTTAATTTTCTTTTTCTTGTGGTACTGGGTATCAAACCCAGGGCCTCATGTGTGCCAAGCAAGTGCTCTTCTACTGAGCTACTTTCCCAGCCACAAAACTAGCAATCTTATCAAATGGAACTAAGCACTGTCCCGTGCCCTGCAGAGGTTTTATTTTATTTTATTTATTTTTATTATTATTTTTAGTCAAGCACTACTTTCTACCTTCCACTATATGAAGATGCAGTAAGAACTCTCTTACTGGACACTAAATGCATATCCTTGACCTTGGGCTTTCTAGCCTTCAGACTGTAAGAAATAAATTTCTTTCTTTCTTTCTTTTTCTTTTTCTTTTCTTTTTTTTAAAGAGAGAGTGAGAGAGAGAGAGAGAGAGAGAGAATTTTTTTTTTTTTTTTTTTTTTGGTGCTGGGGATTGAACCCAGGGCCTTGGGCTTGAGAGACAAGCACTCTTCCAACTGAGCTATACCCCCAGCACCGAGAGAATTTTTTAATATTTATTTTTTAGTTCTCGGCGGACACAACATCTTTGTTTGTGTGTGGTGCTGAGGATCGAACCCGGGCCGCACGCATGGCAGGTGAGCGCGCTACTGCTTGAGCCATATCCCCAGCCCAAGAAATAAATTTCTATTCTTTATAAATTATCCAGTTTGTGGCATTTTGTTATAGCAGCATGAATGATATAAGACACTTTCACTCTGAAAAACTAAAATATTGTTAGAAAATTTAAAAAAATATATAAATAAAATATCCCATGTTCATGGCCAGAATATAATTTTGTTAAAATTCAATTCCTCCCAACAACCTGGAGGCTGAGGCAGGAGGCTCACAAGTTGGAGGGCCAGCCTTGGAATTTAGAGAGACCCTGTTTCAAAATTAAAATTAAAGCTGGGTATGGTGGTACACTCCTGAAATCCCAGCAATTTGAGAGGCTGAGGCAGGATTGCAAGTTCAAGGTCAAACTAAGCAACTTATCAAGACTTTGGTCTTTGATGAAGATGCCAAGTTCACTCAAAAAATAAAAAGGGCTGGTGATATAGCTCGGGGTTCAGTCTCAAGCACTGGGAAAAAAAGATTTCATTTTCCCCAGATTTGTCTAAAAATATAATGCAATCCCTATCAGAATACCATGTGGTTTCTTTTTTTTTTTTTTTTTAAAGAGAGAGAGAATTTTTTAATATTTATTTTTTAGTTCTCGGCGGACACAACATCTTTGTTTGTATGTGGTGCTCAGGATCGAACCGGGGCCACACGCATGCCAGGCGAGCGTGCTACTGCTTGAGCCACATCCCCAGCCCCACCATGTGGTTTCTTTGTAAAAAATTAAAGCCAGGGCTGGGGTTGTAGCTCAGTGGTTAGAGTGCTTACCTAGCATATGTGAGGCTGGGTTCAATCCTCAGCACCACATAAAAATAAATAAATAAGTAAATAAGTAAGTAAATAAATAAAGGTATTGTGTCCATCTACAACTAAAAATATTTTTTTAAATTGATAAGCCAATCCTAAAGTTCATTCAGAATTGTAAGGGACTCAGAACAGCCATAACAATCTTCAAAAAGAAAAACAAAATAGGAGGACTCAGACTTCCTGAACTTACTATAAGACAATAGTAATCAACAGTGTGGTACTGGCATATGGATAAATAAAGAAAATTGAATAGAATTTAGAGTCTATAAAATTAAATGGGATTGATAATACATCTACTGTCACTGATTTTTTTTTTAATTAAAAATATTTTTTTGGTATCAGGGATTGAACCCAGATGCACTTAACCACCGGACCACATCCCCAGCCCTCTTTTATTTTTTTTTTTACTTTGATACAGGGTCTCACTGAATTGCTGAGGGCCTTGCTTAATTACTGAGGCTGGCTTTGAACTCACAGTGCTCTGGCCTCAGTCTCCCCAGTTGCTGGGACATAGATGTGTGTCATGGCTCCCATCTTGTCAACTGATTTTGATGGAGATGCCAAGGTTATTCAATGAGGGGAAAATAGTCTTTTCTACAAGTATTTCTAGGCCAAAAGAGTATCCACATACACAGGAATGAGGTTAAGCTGGGAATAGCGGTACTTGTCTGTAAATCCCTATTACCTGGGAGGCTGAGGCAGGATGATCAAAAGTTTGATGCCAGCCTTGGCAATTTAGCCAGACCCCATCTTGAAACAAAAAACAAAAAGGGCCAGGCATGGTGAATAGCAAATTCAAGCCAACCTCAATAAGTTAATGAAGCCCTAAGCAATTTAGGGAGATTCTGTCTCAAAATAAAAATTAAGAAGGGCTAGGGATGTAGCTCATGTTAAAGTGCCTTCAGTTCAATCCCCAGTACAGAAAAAAAAAAAAAAAAAGATGTACAAATGGCCAATAAACACATGAAAAGTTGCTCAATATCATTTAGGCATCAGAAAAATGAAAATCAAAAGCACAAATGAGGGACTGGGGATGTGGCTCAGTGGTAGCGTGCTCGCCTAGCATGCGTGAGGCACTGGGTTCGATTCTCAGCACCACATAAAAACAAAATAAAGATATTGTGTCCACCTAAAACAAAACACACACACATACACACACACAAAAAAAAGCACAAATGAAATACCACTTCACACCCATTTGGATGGCCAAATTAAAAAGTCAGATATAGCCAGGTACAATAACACATGCCTATAAACCCAACTACTCAGGGGACTAAGGCAGGATGGATCACAAGTTTGAGGCCAAGTTGGGCTACATAGCTCAGTGGTAGAGAGCATACAGAAAGTTCTGGGTTCAATCTGTGTGCCTAAATACATATGTATATACACAAAATGAGATATGACAAGTGTCAACCAGGATGTGGAGGAAATGGAACTCTCATATGTACTCCTGAGACCGTAAAAGTGTGTTCACTTTGAAAAACAGTCTAGTAGTTCCTCATATTATTAAAACAATTACTGTATGACTCCACAGTTCCATCTCTAGCTATGTATTCAGGAAAAAAGAAAACATTGGGGCTGGGGATGTGGCTCAAGCGGTAACGCGCTCGCCTGGCATGTGCGGGGCGCTGGGTTCAATCCTCAGCACCACATAAAAATAAAATAAAGATGTTGTGGGGCTGGGGATGTGGCTCAAGCGGTAACGCGCTCGCCTGGCATGCGTGGGGCCCGGGTTTGATCCTCAGCTGTCGCAACCCCTTGCCCGCAAGGAAGATGCAACACTCAGGAATCTTCTTTCAGTAGTTTATTTCAGGCCCTTGATAGTTCTTCTTCTCCCTCTCGGATGCCCCTCCCAGCCTTAATAAAGCATCTCAAGCCCCAATGCAAAGCAGCCACGTGGAGCTTTCTCATAGGGTGATGAAAAGTCATGCGCCAACTCTCCCAAATAAGGAGTTGTTTGTCACAGACCACAGCGAAGCCAGCGCCATCTTGTAATGGCGACCATAATTTGCATAAACAGCAGAAGCGGCTCACCACACTCAGCACCACATACAAACAAAGATGTTGTGATGGCGAAAACTGAAAAAAAAAAAAAAATTAAAATTCTCTCTTTCTCCTCTCTCTCTCTCTCTTAAAAAAAATAAAAATAAAAAAATATATCCAATCAAAAAATTAAAAAGAGATGTTGTGTCCACCGAAAACTAAAAAATAAATATTAAAAAATTCTCTCTCTCTCTTCTTTAAAAAAAAAAAGTGTCTACATAAAAATGTGTAAGTATTCACAGTAGCATTATTAATAATAGCTGAAAAGTGGAAACAACAAATATAAATTAACTGAAGAATGGATAAACAAAGGATACTCATATAATGGAACATTCTCTGGCTATAAAAAGGAATGAAGTACTGAAACAAACCACATGGAAAAACCTTGAAAACATGCTAAGTGGAAAGAAGTCACTCACTAAAGTCCATATATAATTCCAATTGTATGAAATATTCAGAATAGGCACATCTGTACAGGGAGAAAGTAGATTAGTGACTGTTTAGGATTGGGAGTTTGGGGCAGGTAAAAATGGAGAATATAGAGCTGATAGCTAAAGCATACAGGATTTCTTTTTGAAGTAATGAGACTATCTCGAGTGTGATGGTTGCACATAACTATGAATATTCTAAAAACCACTGATGCATGATTGTGCAGTATGTAAATTATAAGTCAATAAAGTTGCTATTAAAGAAAAAAAAAAAAAAGAGCGGAGAGCCATGTGCCTGCCTGCAATCCCAGCAGGAGGAGCACAAGTTCAACTAAACAACTAAGCAAGAACCCTGTCTCAAAATAAAAACTAAAATGAAGTAGTGTCTGGGATTAGGTTGTTGGCAATTGAATCAAAGACCTTGTGCATACTAAGTAAGCGCTCTACCACTGAGCTACATTCCCAGCCCAAGGATTGTACTCTATTTGACAAAGTTATTTCCCATGGGTTATGGGTTAAAAATTCTTACACTGCCATACATGTATACTGGTGAAGCCAGATTTAAAATTAGGTAGTCAGTGTAGTTAGGTAAATCGGGTCTAACATTCGAGTAAGATTTAAAATGGAGGCCATGCAGGCCATGCTGAGAATGAATTCTGGGAAACTCTTGAAATGTTAAGGAAGTCCCAAGAAAAGCCCTAGGCCCAAAGTCCATCCCAAAGAAATGTTAATAAACAGCCCCAGCAGATTTAAAGATAGCCCATCCCAAAGAAGTGTTAATGAAGTCCTTCCCGCCCAGATTACTACTTTGGCCCACCTGTGTCCCAACCCTTCCCGCCTTCCCACCTACATTCCATCACCAAAAACTATAAAATGGAGAGACAACCGCACTTCCACTGATTCCATCTCTTGGGTCCCCTTCTTCCTCCGGGAGAAGTCTTTCTGCTGTCCTTTAATAAACTTCTAATTTCTACTCTGACCTTGCCTCAGCGTGCTTCTCTGGTGCTATTCTTCAACATTGGGGAAGCAAGGACTCATCGCCAGTCAACAGCGGTAACACTGGGATTAAGTAAATGGATGGTGGACTGTTAGAGCCAGGTATCTCATTATTCTAAAGGGAATTAGTAGACAAGCAAGGAGGTTTCAGTGTTCCAAGAGGCAATGGATTTGAGTTGAAAACATCACTATGAATTCATATTTATTTTTAAATAGTTACATATGGAAGTATTTATAAATGTGCATATATACCAAGGTTATCATACACACACATATTTCATTACTCTGAGATGACCTGGAAATCATGAGGTCCCAGAGGACACTTAGCACCCATATCTTGTTTTATAATACCATCATCTAATAAAAGCAATCTGGGCTCCTTAGAGTAATGGCTGATTCTAGGACTAAAGCAGGAAATATACAAAATGAGTTTGGAGAATGAAGTAGTGTCGAAAGTAAGAAAGTGCTCCAGAGCTGGAGTTGTGTAGCTCAATGGTAAAGCATTTGCCTATCACGTGTGAGGCACCTGGTTCGATCCCCAGCACCACATAAAACAACAAATAAATAAAATAAAGATATTGTGTCCATCTAAAACTAAAAATAAAAAAAGGGGAAAGTACTCCAAACAACAACAATTAATAGCACCTACAGAGATGGGGTTATGTCAAGGAGACAAAGGAGCCTATTGAAAGAGCTCTCAATGGCCATAGCTGGGAATAGTTTGAACAAGAAAATTAATACATATTGCATTATAACCCAATATAACCATTAGACCCGAGAAACATGTTTGAGCAAATACGTGTATTTTGTCAATTAAAAAATTTTAAGAACAGTCTTTAGGGGAAGACATTTAGAATATTTGGGGAAGAACAGATAAATGCACCTTACAGAAAAACTACAAATAATTTATATAGATACTCTGCCCTCAAGAAGGAGAACATGAATCCCCATTCCTTCCTTAACTGTGGTTGTTCACACACTTACATAGAACGCAAATTCCTTCCAGAGAGTACTGGGGATGGGAGGCAGTAACTTTACAGTAAAGCAGTCTGACAAACACTACCTCTGCTAGGTGAGCAAGGTCAATATTTTCAGTAATAAATCTTGTTGAGAATATGTACCCTTGATATGAAATGATACATAATAATTTACATCTGTGATTTTCCTCCCCAAAACCCGTAACACCAATCCACTCATAAGAAAAACTCAGCAAAACCCAATAGAGGGCCAGGCATGGTGGAGACTTAGGTGGTTGAGGTAGCAGGATCACAAGTTTGAGGTCAGCCTCAGTGATTTGGTATGGCCCTGAGCAACTAAGCAAGATCCTATCTCTACCCCGCCTTTCCTGTCCTTATTTTGTACTGGAGATTTATCCCCCAGGGGCACTTTACCACTGAGTTGAATCTCCAGCCCTTTTTCTTTTCTTTCTTTCTTTTTTTTTTTTTTAATTTTGAGACAGGTTTTTCACTGGGTTGCCTAGAGTCTCACTAAGTTCCTGAGGCTGGCCTCCAACTTGCCATCCCCCTGCCTCAGTCTCCCAAGGCACTGGGATTATAGGCATGCGCTACTGCCTGTGGCATGAGAACCTGTTTCATAACAAAAAATAAAAAGAGCTGGGGATATAGCTTAATGATAAGGCACCCTGAATTCCATCGCTAGTACCCAAAACAACAATAAAAAGAAACAAAAACCACCACTACCATCGCCACCACAACAAAAATGATAGAAAGTATAAGTTAAAAAAAAAGCATTGTAACAAAAGTAAAGCCTTCAAAATATATTGAATTCTTTTCAACCTAGAATTCAATATCCAATCATATAAAACCTAAAATCTGATTTCTGAGGAATATCTAATCAAGCATGATGATATAACAAAGACATGTGAGAATATATTTTTAGACATGCAAGGGCTGAAAAAAGTTGCCTCATATTTACCCTTTCATAGGATGCTGTTGGAGAATTAACCATAATCCAGGAAAATAGAACCCAACAGAGACAAATGTGAAAAAGAGATCCAGACCAGAGTTGGATAAAGGACCATAGGAGGGAATTCTCTGTATTAGTTTTCTCTGACTGCCATAACAAAGTAGCACAAACTAGGTAGCTTAAAACAACAGCGATTTATTCCCTCAGTCCTAGAAGCTAGAAGTTGAAATCAAAGTGTGCATGGGGTGCACACCTGTAATTTCATTTGAGGCAGCTGAAGCAGGAGGGTCTCAAGTTTGAGGCCAGCCTCAGCAACTTAGAAAGACTCTGTCTCAAAATAAAAAGGGCTAGGGATGTAACTTAGTGGTAAAGCACCCTAGGTTCAATCCCCAGTATTAAAAAATTAAAGATTAAAAAAAAAAAATCAGGTGTAATTGACTCATGTAAACTGCACATGTTCAGAGCACACAATTTATGTGTGTATATGGTATTGGGGATTGAACTCAAGGCCTCATGCAAGAGCATACAATTAAGTTTGGACATATGTATGTACTCATGAAACCCTCATTACAATCAAGATAATGAACATACCCATCATGTGCAAGTTTCCTAGTATCCCTCCATAATCGCTCCCAACTGCTCCTCCTTGCCCCTTCCCAGCAACCTCTAATCCAATATAGTAATATTTTTCCCATTTCACACATGAGAAAACTGAAATGCATGGTGGCTTACTAAACTGCCCAAAGTCATACAGCTTGGTCAGTGGTAGCACTTGGGGTTTTAGTTCAAGTTGAAATATTGGACCTAAAATCCCATCTTGAAAAAGTCTCTTGTCTTCAAAATGCACCATCAGCATATCCATCCCCTGGGCATACAGTATTTTCTTAAAGGCCTATGAAAATGTTTGAGACCTATAGAAAAAGTTTCCAAAATATGGAAACCTACCAACCAACCAAACAAGCTGCTGAAATTAAAAAGCATTCATTTGAATGATTACAAAACTTAATGTTATGCCAACAAGTCACCTTTAACTCATTTCTTTGGTATTCAGAGTTCTAGATTCAGGGGCTGGGGCTGTAGCTCTTAAGCTCAAAGTGTATTTAGCACATACCAACCCTGGGTTCCACCCACAGCACCAAAAGAAAAAATAACTAAGTTCTAAAGCCAGAGTGTTTAGGTTAGAATGCCATTTTGCCACTTATTATCTATTGACTGGGGACAAGTAACTTCAGCCCCAGGGTTACTCCTCTGTAAAGCAGGACAGTAATATTCACCTCATGGGGTTGGGAGAATTGAACACGTTAATATTTGTGAAGCATTTAAAATAATTCTCACACAGAATAAGTGTTCAATAAATATTAACTATAAAAGCCAGGCTTGGTGAGACACACTTGAATCCCAGATTCTCCAGAGGCTGAGGCAGGAGGAGTCCAAGTTTGAGGTCAGCAATACAGTTCAGTGGTAGAGCACTTGCTTAGCATGCCAGAGGCGCTGGGTTTGGTGCCCAGCACCACAATCAATAATCAATCAACTCATAAAAATAAAGCAAAATAAAAACTGATTGGCAGCGCACGCCTGTAATCCTAGCAGCTGAGGAGGCTGAGGCAGGAGGATCCTGAGTTCCAGGCCAGTCTCAGCAATTTAGGGAGGGCCTCAGCAACTTAGGGAGACATGGTCCCAAAATAAAAATGACTGGGGCTGTGGCTCAGTGGTTAAGCGCCCCTGGGTTCAATCCCCATTACAAAAATAAAAAAATAAAAAATAAAAAAAAAAAAGGGAGAGAGAGAAGAAGAAGAAGAAAGTAAAAGCTTTTCGGTGAGGGGGAACTCAGGAAGCTTGCTGGGTCCTTCCCGGAAAAAACGCCTTCTTTTTCGGGCCAGCTTCCTGGCTGCGGGGCCAGGGAAACCAGCGGAACGCAGGTGTGCGAGGGCGGGGAGCCGGTCGAGCCTGGCCATCTAGGACTGTACGGCCGCGGGGGATCGGTTTGGCGGCGACACTGAACTGCTCGGAGGCCGCCGCAATGCTCCCGTCTTTGCAGGAATCGCTGGATGGGGATGAAAAGGAACTAGAGAGCAGCGAGGAGGGCGGCCCTGCAGAGGAGCGGAAACTCGAGCCGCCGCCCAGCAGCCACTACTGTCTCTACAGCTACCGCGGAAGCAGGTGCCGGCGCCTGGCCTGGCCTGCCCGGCCGCCCCTGCGGTCCCCCTAATCCCCGGGCCCAATGCCCGGCTTTACACCCCTTCCCCGGCCTGGCGGCCTGGCAGCTCCCAAACGCCATCTTCTCCTCTCCCAGCCACGGTCTCTGTCCCGAAGGGCCCTCCAGCTCTCACTCCGTTCTTCTTGGCTACTAGCCTGGACTTCTCTGCCAGGCCTTCCCTAGCCCCTGCTCTCCTACTGACCCTAGGTCATCTCAGCCCGGCTTCTCGCCCCGGCCGTTTATTTAGGACAGTTCCTGCATGCTCAGTAATTTCAATCCCCATCCCTGTCCTCTGGTCACCATTTCCCCACTTTCCCCCGTTTTTGTCACCCCCCCCCACCCCGTTTTCTTTGTCCTTGCTGCATCTTTTCTGTCCTCCTGGCTGATGTTCCAGGGGCTCTCTTGGCCCTGCTAATTCTGGTGGTGGTTGTTTTAAAGAGTCGCTTCTTTAATCTGTTAGGCCTCTCCTCCACCCCTTAGGTAGCCTGGCGAGAGAAAGGCGCTTGTCAGCTCTGTGTTATGGGTTTTCCCTGTCTTGCAGCAACGCAATAGAGGACCCATGCACTTTAATCTTGCAGTTTTTTACGTGACTCCTTGCACTACCCTTCTTGCAAGGACTCCATTCTGATTTGGAGCCCATAATTGATAGCAAAATTGTTGCTTTTTTGGCTTGCAGATTGGCACAGCAACGTGGGGACAGTGATGATGGAAGCCCAAGTGGCACAAATTTGGAAACTCCCTCTGGTGATGATTTCAGGTAAAACCAACTTACCCACACCATAATGTGTTTCATCTTCTGTGTATCTCTGGCCTGTAGATGTCAGTAGGTACACTATTTCCACTGAATCTCCTCTGAGTCAAACCATCAATTCTTCCTATTCTTTAGGAACCTCTCTCTCATTGGGGCATTCACTGGAGGCTGGGGCAAATCCAAATACTAATACTCTGTGATTAACCAAAAAGAATTATTCTGTTCTTTGGTTAGAACTCCAGTAAAATTTTAAATATCAGGTTGAGATCAAGATTTGAATTTAAGGAGCTGTAGTTGTAGCTCAGTGGTAGAGCACTTGCCTAGCATGTGTGAGGCACTGGGTTCCATCCTCGGCATCACATAAAAATAAATAAATAAAATAAAGGTATTAAAAAATACAATAACATTATGACAGAAAATTTTTTAAAGATTTGAATTTAAACCCTCTCCTCCTCCCTTTGAATATTCTTTTTTTTTTTTTTTTACTATTTTTCTACTTGTCAGTGTACCTTTATTTTATTTATTTATGTGTGGTGCTGTGAATTGAACCCAGTGCCTCACACACACCTCACAAGCACTCTACCACTGAGCCACAACCCCATCCCTGGATATTCTTTAGTAGCTCCTTTACCATACATTAGAATGGAAATTCCAGGACATTAGGGATTATCTCATTTTTGTCTCCCTGTCTTGTCCCTTGAGTAGTGCCTGGCACAGGATAGATGTTTAATACATTGTTATTAAGTGCATGAATGAATGCACCTTTTTTAATAAAGCACATGTAAAATTAAAGATTTATTAATAAATTTTATATCTGTAAATGTATGAGAAACTATGATGTAATAGTCATAATCATATTTAACCATTTTCCTTTTTTAAAAATATATTTATTTATTTTACAGTAGAATTTTTTTGTTTGTTTTTTTTTTTTTGGTTCTGGGGATTGAACTCGGGGGTACTCAAAACTTAAAAAAACTGCTTAAAACTTAAAACTGCTGAGCCACCTCCCCAGCTTAATTTTGTATTTTATTTAGACACAGGGCATCACTGAGTTGTTTAATGCCTCACTTTTGCTGAGGCTGGCTTTGAACTCGTGATTCACCTGTCTCAGCCTCACAAGCTGCTGGGATTACAGGTGTGTACCACTGCACCCAGTAGTAGAATATATTTTGACATGTTGTACGTGAATCAATTCACATTGCAGTACAAAAATACTGAAAAATGGATGATTTAAGGAATTTTTCAGGTGTCATAATAGTATATACGTAGATATTTTTAAAGTCCAGGGGCTGGGCATGTACTCGGTGGTAGAGCACTTGCCTAGCACTCATGAGGCCCTGGGTTTGCTCCCCTACACCACAAGCAAAACAATCTTCATCTTTTAGGGCTGGGGTTGTGGCTCAGTGGTAGAGTGCTTGCTTCGCATTGAGGCACTGAGTTCGATCCTCAGCACCACATAAATGTAAAACAAAGATATTGTGTCCACTTAAAACTAAAAAATAAATGTTTAAAAAAATCTTCATCTTTTAGAAATACATAGTGAGAAATTAATGCATGAAATCATTTCTGGGACATTGCTGCAAAATTTTCTGGGATGGGGGGAATAATATGTGTGTAAAGATGAAATAAGATGACCATGAGCTGATAACTGTTGAAACTGGATCATGGGAACATGAGAACTTACTGTTCTCTCTACTTTTTTTTATTTAAGTTTTTTTAAAAATATTTATTTATTTTTTAGAAGTAGTTGGACACAATACCTTTATTTTGTTTATTTATTTTTATGTGGTGCTGAGGATCGAACCCAGGGCCTCGCATATGCCAGACCATTGCTTATTGAAGGAGAATGTGCACAGTACTCAATTTTTAAAATACTTCTTTAGTTGTAGATGGACACAATACCTTGATTTCATTTATTTATTTTTATGTGGTGCTGAGGATTGAACCCAGTGCCTCACAGGTGCTAGGCAAGCGTTCTACCATTGAGCTACAAACCCAACCTAGTACTCAATTTTTATATATCAATTATACCTCAATAACGTTGAAAGGAAGAAAAAGAAGAATGTGTGCAGGGATGTGATTATAATGACTGACCAGCAAACTTAAGCTGAGTAAGGAGAAAGTAAGTGAGGAGAGGAGAAACTTGAGGGACTGTCAAAAGAGAATCAGTGGTATGAGATAGAGCGCTTGCCTTATACATGTGAGGCGCTGAGTTTGATCCTCAGCACCACATAAACATAAAGATTAAAAAAAAATGAAAATGTGTAAATCCTTCAAAAAATAAAAAGAGAATCAGTGGGCTCAAGATTCCAGTGGAAGCCAGGTCCAGTGGTACACGCCTGTAATCCCAGCGGCTCAGGAGGCTGAGGCAGGAAGATCACAAATTCAAAGCCAGCCTCAGCAACAGCGAGGCCCTGAGCAACTCAATGAGACCCTGTCTCTAAATAAAATACAAAATAGGGCTGGGGATGTAGCTCAGTGTTTGAGTGCCCCTGAGATCTATCTGGTGACCCCTCCCCTCAAAAAAACAGATTCCAGTGGAGTGTCAGGAGTGGTGGAACATACCTGTAATTCCAGTTACTCAGGAGGCTGAGACAGGAGGATCACAAGTTCCAGGCCAGCCTCAGCAACTTAGTGAGACCCTTTCTCAAAGTAAAAAAAAATTAAAAAGGGCTGGGGATGTATAGTCCAGTGGCAAGTGCCCCTAGTTAAGTCCCTAGTACCGAAAAAAAAAAAAAAAAAAGATTCCAGCAGAGTGCCAGTACTGCAGAATTGAATGAGCTGGAGAGAGTAATATTTTAAACTGTTTGATAATAAGTCACACTTGGTGACATACATTCCTAGAGGTCTCATTGTTGTTGTTCAGCTTTCAATCACTGACAAAATAGCTGAAATAATCAACTAAAGGACGAAAGGTTCATTTTGGCTCATGATCTCAGAGGTTTCAGCCCATTGTCTTTGAGTTTCTGGCACTACATCATGGCAGGAGCACATGGTAGAGAGGCCTGTTCACCTAGTGGCTGCTAGGAAGCAAGAGGCGAGAGGGGAGGAGGCCAGGATCCTAATATCCCCATCATGGGCATGCCCCCAGGGAATGCCCCCAATAACCTAATTTTCTCCAACAAGCCCCACCTCTTAAAGGTTCCACTATCTTCCAGTAACACCAAACTGTTAGCATATGGGCCTTTGGGGCACATTCTGAATCCAGACTATAGCAGTAGCCAGTGGATTAGGTAGGTAACCTTCTTAGGTCCTTAAGGGAGACCCTGGCTTTGGTATCATACTTTCTGACTCACAAGTGTGAATGCCCTAGTCCCCTGGTAAGGAATGTGTGTCTTTCATTTGTTAAGCCTCTCCTTGGTGGATACTAATTTACCATCTGAAGTGGAGCCAGAGCTGCGTAGTTTCATTGCTAAGCGTCTTTCGAAAGGAGCCATCTTTGAAGGGCTGGGTAATGTTGCATCTGTAGAGCTGAGGTAAGTATAAAATGTGCTGTGTCCTGAGTTTTTGTTTCCGAGCTAAATATGAGAAGTAATGAGAAACTCTAAAATTTCTCCTACTAGAACTGCCCGGTGTATTGTTGTTTTCCGAGAGCCCACGTGCTGGGATTCACATGTAAACATTTATGGAATGGGGTTAATTGAACGTGGAGACACTGGCACCTACATGTACTTTTTGTACTTTGAAGAGTTAATTACTAAAACCAAAATTGTATATTTTACAGTTATAAAGTGTTTTCCCAAACTTTGGAACAATTCTCCTTACAAAGAGGAGATATAGCACTACTTTTGTTTGCATTTTCAAATGAGAAAATAAACTCAGAAAAGTTAAATAGGATGCCTGAGGTTACAGAACTGTTACCTTGATGGAGTTCACATTTAAACATAGGCATTCTCAGTCCAATTCCAGTTGTCTTTCCATTACACTTCTTGATTATGGTTTGCTTTAGATCATGAAGTTGACACACAAGAGTTTGAAGCCATGGCCCAAGCATGAGGCTATGGGGTAAACCTGGAACATGTGCCTGGAGCTTAGTGATTTGTGAAGGTTTGAGGAAGAAGAGGAATATGCTTATTTTTTTTTGCTTTTTTTTTTTTTTTTAATTTATTCTTTTTAGACATACATGACTGTAAAGTGTATTTTGACATATTATACATACTTGGAGTATTGCTTCCCATTCTTGTGGTTGTACATGATGTGGAATTACACTGGTATTCATATATGAACACAGGAAAGTTATGTCCAATTCATTTTACTGTCTTTCTTATTCCTGTCCCCCTCCCTTCCCTTCATTCCCCTTGGTCTAATCCAAAGTACTTCTATTCTTCCCTTGCCCTCTTGCCCCCATTGTGTGTTAGAATCCACATATCAGAGAGTACATTCAGCCTTTCGTTTTTTGAGATTGGCTTATTTCACTTAGCACAATAGTCTCCAGTTCCATCCATTTACCAGCAAATGCCATAATTTCAAGGAATATGTTTATATTCATGTAAATATGTGTATACCTTGAACAAGAGTGAAATTTGCACACAACCCAGGAGAATTCAAAGAAAAGTTTGTGTTAGGGACTGCTTTCACCAAAGCCCATCTGGGGTGTACAATCATGTTCCCTCTGCTGTTAAGAGTAAACTGACAAGTCTGGGAAGCTCTGAAGAAGTGGGCAGTCTAAAGGTGTTGCTAGATCAAGCTGCAGAGCAGGGCTGGGGTTGTGGCCCAGCGGTAGAGCACTTGCCTAGCACATGCGAGGCCCTGGGTTCGATCCTCAGCACCACATAAAAATAAATAAAGATATTGTGTTCAATTACAACTAAAAAAAACTATTAAAAAATAAATAAATAAAGATGCAGCCCAGTCCACAGAATAAGATGCCTGAGTTATCAAAATATTATCTTTTACTCTTTTCTTTTTCAGAATTCCAGGTTATCAAGTTGGTTGTTATTATTGTCTTTTCCAACAAGGAAAACTGCTTCCTGAAACAGCAACAGTGGGCTCTGAATATAACCCTACAGAGTATGTGGTCTGTTTTTTAGGAGGTTCTGAAAAAGGCCTTGAGCTATATCCTTTCTTTGGTCTAAGGGAATCAGGAAGGAGAATGTGGGAAGGCAAGTGGAGGAGTTATCTACTACCCTCCCCAAGCTTCTCTGCCTTTATGTATGTGCTTGAATTTCATACTTCCTGTGGCCATTTGCCTTGGCTTGTTCTAATTTACAGTTTACATTATTTGAGCAATCTCACATTTCCTGTGTGAGATAAGACATTGTCTTGATTATTCATTCTTTATTACTTCCTTAAGAACATACTTTCAGGCTTGAACTGGACAAGTACATTCAAGGGCTAAAAAATAACATGAACTATGAGGTAAGATGATAGATTTAAAATTTTGTAAGACTGAAATGATTAACCAACCACGACTTTTGTACTTGTCAAGTCATATAGGAAGATAGAAAGACACCTGAATTCTAAAAACTTGACCTTGTAGGCTAGTAGACTGGTGATTTTTAAGGAAAGGAGGGAACATAGTCCTATAATTGTTGAAAGTTTCACAAGACTGCTTGCGATGAATTACTCCTATGAAGACTTCTACCTGTTAAATTCAATAGCATGTCTGGAGAGGAAGAGGATACCCCTTTACTGATTTCTAAGCACATAAGATTTATATTCTGGTCAGAACTAATTGTCCGTGCAGCCTCTGGCACCAGAGACATGCTGCGCAATAGTATAGCTGTCTTTGGACTTAACATCAAAGATTTTTAGAAATACTGCATTTTTATTCATCAATCCTTTATGAATTAGATATCTCCAAATTGACTAATTTATCCAAACTTTTTTAAAAGCTATGCTTTCAACTTGGAGCAGTTGTTGAAGTTATGACTCAAAAATTTATCACCCATTATCCATAGCAATAGTTCCTTTTACTTGTCATGTACTTCTATGATACTGCAAGAGGAAAGGAAGGATCCGTTTAGGGGTGAGCTGAAGCTTCTTCCTATGTGACACTAGTCTTCAGAAAGCAGCACAGCCGAAAGCCAGATGTGTTCATGGTGGCATGTCTGACAACAAGTGGGCTTTGAGTGTTTTGATGGGTTGTTGTTTCTTCTTAACTTTTTCCTTTTTTTTTTTTTTTTTTTTTGATACTAAGGATTGAAACCAGGGCTGAACTTTTTGAGTACAAACGAATTATCTATTTACATTCCTTTAGTCAGTAGTCAATAAGTCTTGCTATGCATGTTCTAGACACTATGCCAGGTGCTGAGGCAGTGAGGATTATTAAGAGAGAACTTCCAATGTAGTAGGGAGGGATAGCCATGTGAATGCCCAACTCTTCCCAGTGAGGAATAGCATAGAACTCTACTAATTCAAATTCCCAGGAAAGCTATATCACAATTCCTTTTTTTTAACTGGTGGTATTAGCTTTTAAAAAAAAGGAGGTGTCTGTTCCAGTTTTCACTGTCAAGAGTACAGTGAAGAAAATGTTTTGAGTCCACTAATAGGAAGGCTTATGCGGTATTAAAGCAAATAATTTCTCTCTTGATCTAGGAAGGGGGCCTGGAAAACCATACCAAGGCTTATCTGAACAGCTGGTTTGAGGATGTTGTTTGCCCAATCCAAAGGGTTGTTCTTCTTTTTCAGGAGAAACTTACTTTTCTGCTACATGCGGTATGTATTGCCCAAACAAGAGCATTTCCTTAATCAAGAATCACTTTGGCAGAGTTTTTATGATATGGGGAGTGAATCCAGGGCCTTGTGCTTGCCAGGCAAGTGCTGCACCACTGAGCTACATCCCCAACCCTTTTTTTGTTTTTGTTTTTAAGATAGGGTCTCTAAGTCCAGGCCAGCCTTGAAGTTGCAATTCTCTTGCCTCAGACTCCCAAGTATCTGATATTACAAGTGTGCACCATCCTGGCTAGAGTTTGGGTTATCTGGAGACAAATCACTTTTCTGTGAATATTTCTTTTTCCCCTGAATATTCATTTAAACTATGCTTGCTGTCAGGGTAGAGCACACTTAATTTATTCAGATCTAGAAGATTATATTACAAAGGTAAAACTGAATTGCAAATGCCTACTGAGTCTTCCTAATAGGATAAAACATTTTTAAATAATTACTTTTTGAACTGATCTAAGAGAGGTAATTTCCAAAACATTTTGAAAAGGAAAACAAAATTATAAAGTGATTTTAACTATACAAAAATATTAGCAAGGAGCTGCTAAACCAGCTGCTAAACCATCTCTCTCTGGAGAGCTTGTGGGCTATGCCCATCAGTCATTGTCTAGTAAAGTGGTTACTGGGAATGGTAACATTTAGTCATGAGTGGCTGCTCAATAAGGGAAACTGGAAGACATATCAATCAGGCTTTATTTTTCTCTCATAGGCTTTGAGTTATACTCCTGTTGAGGTTAAAGAATCAGATGAAAAAACAAAGAGAGACATTAACAGGTAAAGAACATAGTTTTTGCAGAGAGAATCTTTTCCACAGCAAGCCTGACTTATACGTTTTTAAACCCTCCCCCTTCCAGTGCAGAATGATTTAGTTTTCTCCCTCCCATAGTCCAATACTGTTTGTGAAAAAAGTCTGTGTGTTTGGCAGGTTTCTGAGTGTGGCCAGTCTTCAGGGACTAATTCATGAAGGCACCATGACATCTTTGTGCATGGCCATGACAGAAGAGCAGCATAAGTCTGTAGTCATCGATTGCAGTGGCTCCCAGCCTCAGTTCTCCAATGCAGGTGAGCCATAAACTCTGGACCTCTTTTGAGGTCCTCTTTTTGCATTGAGAATAAAGGATACAAACATCCTTCTTGCCTTGTACAATTTTTCATGGCTATCCCAAGCTTGCTGAAAACAATAGTAATTCTAGAAACATGGAAATTAAGTCATGCCTAGAAATTCCATTCTTAGATATACAGAGAAACTCATATATGTGCACAAGAAGATGAATACAAAAATATTCATGAAAACATTATTTAAAATTATAAAAAATTGGAAATCAATGTGTACAGCAAGAATTTGATACACTGGTATTGCATGCTATGGGACATTATAGAGCAGTTGAAAATGAATGTACCAGAGATGACATATGTTAGTATAGCTCTCAAACATATTATTCAGTGAAAAACCACTAAAAAAATACATAAAGGACTGGGCATGGTGGCGCATGCCTGTAATCCCAGCAACTCATGAGGCTGAGGTAGGAGGATCATAAGTTCAAGACCGGCCTTAGCAAATTAGAGAGGGCTTAAGCAACTTAGCGAGACCGTGTTTCAAAAAATAAAAAGGGCTGGGGATGTGACTCAGTGGTCAAATGCCCATGGGTTCAGGTTCAATCCCTGGTACCAAAAAAAAAAAAAAAACATAAAGGTTTTTACATATGCAAAATAATAACTTAGAGATACAAAGGGATACAGCAAAAGTTTTAGAGAAATATATGGGAATCATAATCCTTTCTGATGGGAAAGAAGGGGCTATGATTGAGACACACTTGAAGGTGGGGGTGCTTCAGCCCTCTTCATATTTCTTAGCCATATGGGGAGCACACTAGTTTTTAGATCACTATAAAAGTCATTACAAATAAATATGATAAAAAATTTAATATTTGAAAAGTTCAGTATAAATGTTGTTATAAAGAAATAACTGGGGGCTGGGGATGTGGCTCAAGCGGTAGCACGTCCGCCTGGCATGCGTGCGGCCCAGGTTCGATCCTCAGCACCGCATACAAACAAAGATGTTGTGTCTGCCAAAAAAAAAAACTAAAATAAATAAAGAGAGAGTTCTTTAAAAAAAAAAAAAAAAAGAAATAACTGTCTTGGGGCTATGGTTGTGGCTCAGTGGTAGAGCTCACCTAGCACGTGCAAGGCCCTGGGTTCGATCCTCAGCACCACATAAAAATAAAATAAAGATATTGTGTCCAACTACAACTAAAAGAAATTTAAAAAGGGGAAAAAAAAGAAATAACTGTCTTGTAGGATAGCATTTTTATTTATTTAATTTCTCTAAATATTTTGTAGGAAGCAACCGGTTTTGTGAGGATTGGATGCAGGCTTTCTTAAATGGTGCTGAAGGGGGTAACCCTTTTCTTTTCCGACAAGTACTGGAGAACTTTAAATTAAAGGTAATTAATTGACTGTGTGCCAAGGGCCACATACAGTTTTTTGTCTGCATTTTAATTAGTACCCATGATAGAATAATAAATCTGTTTTGCAGTTGTGATGTCTATTAAACAAGATGTTCTTAAAACGAATTCATCAGAAGGCTTTTAATTTTTCAGTAGCTTCTGCATACATATAATTTCATCACTTCCAATAAATTGGGTTGAAAGCTTGCTTTTATTTAAGGAAGCTTACTGATGTATTTTAGTTGCAAAGCACACACACAAAAAAGTGGTTCAAAATTCTGACGGGAGTGTTTTCACCTTATTTAGGAGATTTTTAAGTATTTTTACTTACATATGAGATTTTGCTCTGCCAAGGGTAAAGCATTTTAACAATAAAGATGATAGAAATGTTTAAGATGAAAAGCAAACAATCTAGAACATATATTGAGTTCTCAGCTGGATAGGAGATATTTTTCAAGCTTCATTATTATCCCACTACACACATATTTAACTAGGTAATCTTTTTCTAGGCCATACAAGACACAAACAATTTGAAGAGATTTATCCGACAGGCAGAAATGAATCATTATGCTTTGTTTAAATGTTACATGTTCCTAAAGAACTGTGGTAGTGGAGATATCCTTTTGAAGATTGTTAAAGTGGAACACGAAGAAATGCCTGAAGCCAAAAATGTGGTAGCTGTCCTTGAAGAATTCATGAAAGAAGCTCTTGCCCAAGGTTTTTGATCATGTTTGAGACAACTACTTCGTGAAGTTGTATATTCAAGCCTTGGCGTTTGAAATTGCAGTTGTTAATAATTGTTCATAGGATTACTGTTTAGGATTATTTGAATTATACCAGATTGTTTTTTCTTTTTGTATTTAAAAATTTTAACTTAATTAAACATAAAAATCTAAGGAATATCTTCATTGAGTCCTACATCGATATGTGTGTTAGAATTGTGGAATTTTGGTCTATTGTTGCTCCCATAAATTCTAAACTTCAAAAATGTGTTGCCTAAGTGGACATGGTGATGATGCACACCTGTAATCCCAGTGGCTGGGGAGTTTAAGGTAGAAGGATCACTAAGTTCAAAGCCAGCCTCAGTCACTTAGTGAGGGCCCTAAGCAACATAGCAAGACTGTCTCTAAATTAAATATAAAAATGGCTGGGGATATGGCACAATGGTTAAGCATCCCTGGGTTCAATCCCTGTTACCAAAAATAAATAAATAATAGAAAAGAAATGCGTTGCCTCAGAAACTTCAGAGATGATTTTGCGGCTTCTCTCAAAAGTTTGCTGCAGTATTTACAATTTTTCTTCTCAGAAAAAAACTCATAGCACTTTTTTTCTCAATAGATTATAGCTTCTTTTTTAAATACGTAATTCCAGTCACAGAGAGATTAGTACCACTACACCATTTCATAGATTTGTGCATCCTGCATCCTGCAGGTACCTGATACAGTTTTTTTTTTTTTGGTCTGATTAATAGTTGGCTTGGATGATGAAGCCAGCTTTTAAGTCAATATGCAAACAAATCATAAGTATATAAGAAATTACATAAGCTTCAAAAATAGATGCACTAGCTGCAAGATAAAACGTTAGCTCTGATGGAAAGCGGCTGCAGAACTGGCGCCCACCCGTCACCACTTTTCTTCATTAATTTGTCCACAGATAGTTGCCAGTATTTTTTTTCTTTTAGATGAAAATGCCAGAGTTTTTAAATAGTGTGAAGAAATAAAGTACATAAGTTTTACAAACAAACTGTAAGATAAGGAATGCAAACAGAGATTCTTCGTATCAGAGTTATTCATTGATTTTAGTTTTTGTATATTTATTACAAACCTCAGATTGTTTTACTCTGAATCAATTCACAGTGCCCTCGGCTAGCCATTTATAATTCCCATGGAAGCCAACGGTAGCTACACACATATTTGTTCTGGATAGCTCTTTAATAAATTCATTTGATAATGATTTTTGTTTAGAAGATCAGAAGTCTTATGTTCTCACTGCCTTCAGGACGTTCAGAGGAACACAAGCCTGTAAAACTGAGCAACTCATAAATGGCTGTAAATTCATGTTAAGTGCTGAGTTTTAACTTTCAAAATGACCGACAATGGCCTTCTGCTTTCTCCTCTACAGAAGTAAGTCTAGGAACATGACTCACCAAGCCCTTACTTTTTGTTTAACGAGAAATACAATTCAGGATCTTCATAAATGCTTTCATATGGTTTTAAAGTTTAATAACAGATTATAGGCAGTATGGAAAAAAATCTGAGCAGCATTTTTTAAAAAATATTTATTTTTTAGGTGTAGATGGACACAACACAATGCCTTTATTTTTATGTGGTGCTGAGGATCGAACCCCGGTCCCGCCCGTGCTAGGCGAATGCTCTACCACTGAGCCACAATCCCAGCCCCTAAGTAGCATTTTTTATAAAAGTATTCAGGATGACTATGGAAGATCTGCAATTTTATGACACTATCTTGGAATCTCTAGAATCTTTTTTTGTTTTGTTTTGTTTTCTGTCTTTTTCTAATGCATTTGGTTGTCCATTTGGAAGTTAGGTTTTTAAATAAACAACATGTTGAGTCTGGAAAATATAGTTTTAATTTTCAAATTTATATGCCATTCAAGAGTCCATGTTGTAAATGGCTGTTAAAAGCAAATGCTTGGCACAGTGGTGCATGTTTTAATCCCAGCGACTTGGGGAGACTGAGGCAGGAGGATCACAAGTTCAAGGCCAGCCTGAGCAACTTAGCAAAACCATAGGGTCTCAAAGGGCTGAGGATTATATCCCAGTAGAAAAGTATCCCTGGATTCAATCCCTAGTACTACAACAGTAAAATAATGATAAAGCAAATGTATTACATGTTTCAACTTACTTACAGATATAGGCAAGGTATAACCATATCATCTGTTTGTATATATATACTCACTATATATTACAGTTGTAGACAGTAGTCATTTTTAAAAGTCTGACATTCTGTGTCACTATTATAGACAGAATGATGTTATGAAATTGGATACTGTGTTGATCATGAGAAGAAACTCAGAGCTCATGACAAGAAATGAGTATTTGTATCCAAATTTAAATAAGCTAATGTATTAATGTTTAAAGTTGTACAAAGTGCCAGGTGTGGTGGCACAAACCTGTAGTCCTGGCTACTGAGGCTGAAGGAGGGCGATTGCAATTTTGAGACTAGCCTGGGAAATTAGTGAGACCCTGTTTCAAAATTAAAAAATAAAAAGGGCTGGGATGTAGCTCAGTAGTAAAGTACTCCTGAGTTCAATCCACAGTACCCCCCCCCCAAAAAAAAAGTAATAAAGTTGTAAAAAGTATTTGTTCAGACAGGAATAAATTTATGTATTATTTATGTGGTATACACACAGATAAAATGTATGTTTATCATGTACCCAAAATAGTCTGTTTATCTGTAATTATATTTGTAATAAAACTTAGCTTCTAATCAAGATAGCCATTTTTACTTCATGAGCTCAATTCTCAGGCCTTACCCTTGTATTAATTCCCAGAAAGTTTGTGGGGAACTTGTTATGCTAAGAATGTGTTGGAGAAAATCAAATCACCTGCTGAGATACACCTTTCTGCATCCTGCCCCAGGAAGTGTAAGAGCAATTTTTATCACAATATTTTATTCACTGTCCAGTAAAGTTATATCTGTAGAATACAATAGCCCAAGTCATGTCCTCTCACTCTTATTATTTTTAAAATATATTTTTAGTTGTAGTTGGGACACGATACCTTTATTTATTTTTATACGTTGCCGAGGATCGAACCCAGGGTCTTGAATGTGCTAGGCGAGCGTTCTACCGCCTAGCCACAATCGCAGCCCTCACTCTTACTATTAACTGTGACAATGCCTGTCCTTTACCAGAGGATCACTTATAGCAGATGCTAGGCAAGACTGCAGACTTCTCAGAAATGAGATTCAGTCTCTGGGACCTAGTTGTCCTAACCATGTGCCTTCTCATGGCTTCAATGCATTCTTCTACTTGGTGGTCTCAGAGGGCAGCTGCGTTCTCTAACTGGTGAAGTTCCTAACTGCCTCAGAGACTTTGAATCATGTGGACAGATTGCTGAGGGGGCATAAATGCCAAGATTCTGGAAATCAGGGTTAACGGAGAGCAGTAATGGATCGACAGCTGTGGGGTTTCTTGCGAGCTACTTCTGGGAGGGCTAACAAAGTGGAGGGCCTATTGAGTGAACTCCAAGCAAATGATCCAAGATTCCTTATTGTTACTGAATGGCCATGGCCCTAATGCAATGAGGTTTGCCCTTTAAATAAATACCCTGACACGTCTACATGGTTAGTGTCTTTAAAGTCCCATAAAATATCTGAGGGCTGAGAGCAGGGAACCAGACATCTTGGGTTACCTTCCCCTTGTGTACAACCACGGGGATGTTTTTATCCTCTTCACATAAAGTGGCTGTGATCTACTCCAGTGGCTAGCTCGTAGTAGGTGTTCAGTAAAATTGTTTTTGTTTTCTTCCTTTCAGTTCTGGGAATTGAACCCAGGGGCACTCAAACACTGAGTTACATCTCCCTTATTTTTTATTTTTGAGACAGATTGCTTAGGGTCTTGCTAAGTTGCTGAGGCTGGCCTCAAATTTGCAGTCCTCCTGCTTCAGCCTCCCAAGCCACTGGAATTTCAGGCATGTGTCACCACACCTGGCAAAAATATTTTTTTATTGTTTTTATTTTTGTAGTGCTGGGGATTGAACCCTGGACTTTGCACATGCCAGGCAAGCATTTTACCACTGAGTCATATCTCTAGCACTGTTTTCATTTCTTAATTATCTCATTATTATTATACCTTGTTAAGTTATTGGAAAAGGGCTGGGGATGTGGCTCAGGCGGTAGCGCGCTTGCCTGGCATGCGTGCGGCCCGGGTTCCATCCTCAGCACCACATACAGACAAAGATGTTGTGTCCGCCAAATACTAAAAAATAAATATTAAAAAAATTCTCTCTCTCTCTTTCTTTAAAAAAAAAAAAAAAGTTATTGGAAAAATGAGAATCTGATAGAAGGAAGGAACCAGAATAGTAAAAAGTGAAATGGAAGAAGGCCTAACCTCTTCAAGGAGCTTGCCTTGAAATGCCTCAAATACTGGAGCCTGGCATTGACCCAATGGAACACCTGTGCTCTGATAGGGTCTGATTTTCCTTCTAGGGAAGTCAGTTATCCACACTCCAGATAGAAGTGATTCCTTTGACTGTTAAGCCTGAACCACACTCTTTGTTCTGGGGTGGCTTCTGCAGCATTTAGAAATATTTTAAAATAATACACAGGAAACTGACCTGAAAGAATACTTGGGAGAGACAACCCTCTTGATGAATTTAACAGGACAGTTTAATCCTCAAACCAGAAGTTAACAGAATGACAACAGGACATACACTGGCCCCGATTTAGAGAAGTTAGTGGAAACTCTACTTTCTCAGGCCTCATCCACTCAAAGCCAGCTTGACAGTTTCTCTTCCTGACCTGACTCCACCCCTAACTGTCAAGCTCCTTCCCTTTCTGTCTGTGAACTCAGCTTACCCTCCTAACCCTGAGAACATCCCATTCCTCAAGGCTAGGATGCTGATGGCCCCAAGAAGGACCTGAAGACTAGTCTTCAAGATGAAGAAGGAATCCCGAGGACATTTCAAAGATTTCATGATGATGATTACAGTATGAATCCGTCCTAGGGATACATGAGTGGAAGGGAAGGCCGGGGGGCACCCACCAGGACACTGGCTTAGAGGTTCCTGACCTGAAGCCAGGAGTGACTTTCCTCATCCACTGCCACCCACCTCAAAAATCATCCACAAAATCGTCTTTGTATATGCATTTGATGGGAAGAGCAATCAGGGCTTTCACCAACCACTGAAATGAGCTCAGCAATTCAGTAAAGTTGAAGAAAGAAACACTGGCACCAACCCCCCATGCTCCCTCCATGTTTATGAACTGCCAATCCCCCACCACTGTCCCTCACCGTCTCCCACCCACCCTGACCCAGGCCCAGACAAAAACAGGTTCCCGTACCAGCCCTCAGGACACATCCTGAATAACCAATGACTTAAAAAAAAAAATCTTTAATGGAATCTGTGCTCAAATAATATGTTACAACAAAAATATACAGAATGTACACAATACAAAAATATTTAGAAACCAACATTGCAGTTTTTTTTTTTTTTTTTCCTCCCACTTACTCAAGTCCTGGGGCGGTGGGGGTGGGGGGCAGTTCACTGTTGGGCACTGTTTTTAAGGCAGAGGAGAATCGGCCAGTGCTTTGCAGCCAGCTTGGGAGCAACACCCATGATGCGGGAGAGGGATTCCCCGCATCGCATCTGCACTCTGGAGGAAAGTCCTGGTGTGGTGAGCAGTGGTTCCCCTAATGCTCTGGGCAATAATGGTTCTCATGGAAATTGAGAGTCCCATTAGCTGCCAAAAGAGCCTCATTAGGGAGTTTTTCCTAATTAAAAAAAACGAATGATGAATGGTGTCATTAAAGTGAAATCTCTCCTTTGAAGGCCTGTTTTCCCTTCCCCAGTTTGAGATTCCTCTCCAGTTTAAGGAGCCAGGCGCCTGTGGCCGCTGTCTGGGGATTCCCCAGCTCTCAATTTCTGTGCTCCAGGACAGACAGGCGGACCTACCTCCAGCAGCCTGAAGATGTACCCGTCATCTACTGCCCAGCGTCCTGGCTGGCAGCCATACAGGAGAGGAAGGTGGGACAAAGGGAAGAGGCCCGAGGCCAGTTGGGCAAGCGCTGCTGAGGGTTGGAGAGGGCACAGGAGCACGGGCCCCTCCTGAGGAGAAGGCCAGAGCCCCAGAAATAAACCTGTCTGGATCTTGTGAAGTGACTCCACTGTCCCTGATCTGTGGCCCTGCTTGGGAGTGGTGGTTGGGAGAAGACGGTGGCAGGGAACAGCTGGTGCTGGTGGCCTGAGCTCTGGATGAGACTCCCTTCCAGAGCTCCAGGCCCTGAGGGTGGACTTAACAGGGTGAGAGGAGGGAGGGAGGAGACTGCCCTTTCCAGAAACAAGCTCTTAGCTGAAGCCCTGAAGGAGCTGGGAGCTTCTGAGGGCTCACTAGAGTCTAGTTCCCTGCCTCTGAGCCACACCTGACAAGATGGAGCTCTGCTGGCTCCCCCCTCATCCCAGCAGCCCCAAGTGCCAGGACAGCAGGGCCCAGCTGCCTCTTCCCTCCAGAAAGGGACAGAAGCATTCAAGCTTAGCTGCTGCTGTAGCCCATGGACAGAGGCATGGGTCCTGGCCCCTCTTGATCCTTACTCAAGTCTTGGCCCAGGCTCCACAGCCTCGCACCCTCTCCTAAGCAGCAGACCCTTCCACCCACATCGTCCCAGGGCAGCGAATGGCAGGCAGGACACAGAATAGATGTTCCAGGCTGATGTGACTCAGCCCACGTGGCCTCAGGCTGACTGGCAGTCCTTGGCAGAATTGGCACTAGTGTGACCTTGAGGCCATACGTGGGGGACCAGGACAATGTAGTTAGTGCTGAGCAAAGATGGGGAAGGGCCTGGCATAGACTATGAGTGAGTGTGTCCTGGGGTAGAAAGACCTTCCCGTTTCCATACGGTCATTAGCTCAGGAAGCGACAGTGGCCAGGGACCCCCAGACACCTGCCTGGTTGACCCTGGACCTCACGGCACACAGGCTCTGATGGGCACAAGGCTGATGGAAGGCAGCCCCACACTCCTGCCCTTGACCCTGCAGCCCCTCTGCCTCCAGGCCTGGGGTTCTTTGTCCTTTCAGGAGAGTTAGACTTCCAAAAGCAGTATAAAGGGAAGGACAGATTTTGTGAAAGGTCACCCACCCAACACCCTTGGCTCAGGGCTGCAGTGGCTCCTCCAGCGCAGGCCTGAATGCTGCCCTCCCTTCCAGGAGGGGAGAGGCAGCTGGCGCCCTGCTGGGAGGCGGGGCTTCTGCTCTCACCTGTCCTGGCATCTGGGGCTGCCAGGTGGTGGGGGTGGGGTGAAGTCATTCCCCCAGCCTCATCGCCTATTTGTGAAGCAAGGGTGAGGGGTCTCCATAGTCCTCGGTTCCCCCCCCAGCTCTCAGCAGCTGCACCCCCAGGCTGCTCTCGCCCTGGACACTCATCCAAGCCCCGAACAAGGCTCCTCTGGAGCGATGTTCCACCTAAACTAGAATGTCCTTCACTGCAGCCACCTGTCCCCCTATCTCAAATGGACACATAGCCTCAATAGTCCTGCCCGAGCCTTTCTTGCACCCCAAAAGATTCTCTTCTCAGGGAGACAGAACAAGACAGGACATTTTCGGATCGGAAAGCTATGCCAGAGGTAGAAAGGAGCAGAACTTGGATGCATTTCTTCTTAGCAATCCAAGGGCTGAGAGGGCCCAAGATCGCCCTAGAGCAGAGATAATTTTCCTGCAGGTCAGTGATGCTCAGGGAATGTCTGGAAGGGACAGAAGATGGGAAACAAGGGAGGCAGGCTTTTCTAAAAACAAGGACACCCGGTAACCACACCACAGCACACCAGGGCTCCCTGTACCTCCTCTTAGACTCCCCACACACCCACCGCCTCACGTGACTTCCTCTCCAGGCTCCAGCTTGCCCCACATCATCTTTCCCTACACACACGGTCACTCACTCACACCTGGACACTGTCTCCATACCAAAAGGACAGGCACAAAGTCGGGTCAGGGCAGTAGAAGGGAAAGAATAGACCCTAAAGTCAAGGCAGGTGCAGCTGCTGGGCGGCTAGTGTGTGAAGTCAGCATCCAGGATGAAAGGGAGGGAGAGGCTGAAAGTTGGTCCTGGGGCTTCCCCAGAAGGAACTTGGGCTGAGGTTTATTCCCCCAGCTTGGGGCTCTCTCACTATCCCCCAGGGCTAGAGTGGGATCTGGAGCTTACAGATCTCCCTGCCTTGTCCAGTACAGGCCCTAGAGGTCATGCCCCAGTAACCACTGGCTGGCCCAGGAGGGTACCCCCCCCCCCCAGTATCTCTCAGGTTAAAGCCAACACATCCACCACTGGGCCCTCTTTCCACCCCAGAACTCCAGACCTGGACTCCAGAGGGAACACTGTGCTGGGTGTGGTGGCGCACACCTGTAATCTCAGCAAACTGGGAGGCTGGGGCAGGAGGATTGTAAATCCAAGGCCAACCTCAACAACTTATGAGCAAGACCCTGCCTCAAAATAAAAAAATAAAAAGGGCTGGGGAAGTGGCTCAGTGGTAAAGAGCCCCTGGGTTCAATCCCCAGTACCAAAAAAAAAAAAAAAGTAAACAGAGGAAACACTACCTGGCCACAGAGACCCTCCGACCTTCCCTATGTCTCTCAGGGTCTCTCGGGGTGGAGGATGAGGGACAAAGCTGTTGCCCCTCCTGTGGCCAGGAAAGGACAGCACATGGAACCAGCCAGCCCACAGGGCAGCTTCTCACCCTACCCCAGGCCTTTACCCAGGCCTGATGTCACCAGAACAGGCTAGAAAAATGACAGCAGCCATATCCAACTCCTCCTCCAGTGCCTTTCAAAAAGAGGCCCCACCGTGTGCCCGTAGCAAAACACAAACATCGCAGTAGCAGCGGAGTCCTTGCCTTTCCTCTCTGGCTTCACTGAGCTGGTGATGAGAAAAAGATCCAGGTGCTCCCTCTGGATGCTGCTTCTCCCTCCCCTCCCCACCTCCTCCGTCCTCAGCCCCTTATGGGGGCGGTGGCAGCTTCAAGTCCAGCAGAGAATAGGCGAAGATGTTCCAGAAGATGGCGAACAGCACGAAGACGGTGTACATGGCCACAAAAATCCACCACAGCGACTGGTCCTGCAGCCTCTGCTCATAGTTCCTCAGGACTACCACGCCCAGGGTGATGCCCACGGCCACACCACCCAGGTGTGCCACGAAGCTCGGGTGAGGGCAGGGCGGGTAGGCCGATGGGTGGAAGCGGAGCCACACGGCCCGCCCGAACTCCAGACTCACTGCAGGAGGAGGAAGCACAGAGAAGTCACAGGAGGGCCCCGGGCGGGGGCTGCAGGGACAGAGGCCTCGCACCCCAGACCACCACCCTCTGATTAATGCGTTTATGGCTGTGAGATTACACACGTAAGACAATTTCATTAAGAGATTCATCTATGGGGAAAAAATAGGTGACGTAAAGTCAATGCCGGGCATAAGGAGGGGACTCTTCAGGGAGTCTGGTAGGTCCTCCGGAGGCAATCTTTAATCTGTGATCTGAGTATTCAGAGGGGTCTTGCCCCGAGAGCCCGAGGAGGGTGTTCCCGGGAGAGGGCAGGGGCTGACTGCAAGCCCAAAGGCCCTGGCAAAGCTGAGGTTGCACCAAGTCCTGGGGCCCGGATCCCAGGTTGTCCAACTGTAGGAAGTCTCAGCCTCGGTGCGCCAGGCTGCACTGGTGGAGCCTGTTAGCAACTTCAATATGTGCCCAGCACATGCTGTGTTTTCATGCATTATCTCAAAACCCTCAGAAAACTCTCAGAACCACTGCTTTTGTGGTTAGGAGGAAGGGATGGAGAGGGACAAGGACAAAGAGGGAAGGAATGGAAGTAAGCGATCCTCACTCCACCCTCATCCCAGAGAATTTCTGGACTTTCTCCCTAAGACAATTCTAAGATACCACCATCTGCTCTCCGATCCTTCCTTCTTTTGTGAATTTTTTGGGTGGGCCAAATAGGGATGTCTTGAAGGGACAAGTATGAGGCAACCTCATTTCCCAACACCAAAGGAGCACAGAGAGCTCACTTTCCCACTTAACAGGTGAGGAAACCAAGGTAAACCTACAGACCGAAAGAAAGCCCTTTGAGGGGAAGGTTTGCAGTTGTTCCACTACCATTTAGTTAACCAGTGGGCCTCTCTACCCTAACCATTTTGGAGTGCCAGAACTGCCAGGGACCTGCATTCCCCTGGGGACTGCCCCACCTTCTGCACTGGCCCTGCAACTCCCAAGGTGGCCAATAGGTGGTGGAAAAAGAGCAGCTGGGGACTGAGGCTCAGCTCCCCCCACTCCACCCAGCCCCCAGGGAAGCCTTTCTGCCTCTGCTGAACAGGTCCTGGGTTCAATACAGGAGCATTAAAACCAATGGTTCCCAACTCCAAAACAGCATTTTAGTTTTTATGATGCTTCTCCTTCCTTCTTTGAAAGCAAGTGAAGGGCAGAGTCTGGACAGACACAGCGGCAGAGTTCACCCATGCTCCCGCCCCTGGTCCCCTGCTCAGAGTCAAGGGGTTTTAAGTCTGAAAAGTTCTCTCTGGGATTAGAAATCCTCTAGTCTCATCCAGGAAACAGATCCAGAGGGCCCCTCTGTGGGTCAGGGACAGACGTGATTTCCTGAGAGCCATGGGGCCAGAGGCAAGGAATGTGGACGTACATTAGAGGGGAGCCCTCACAGGCCTGGCCCTGCAGCAGGGAGCTGCCCCAGGCTGAGAAAGCCAGGCGCTCACCGCTCAGCTTGGCTAAAGCATGGGCATTCGAAACGGCACAGATTGGCTCTGAATTCTGGATTTATCACCTCTTTGCTGGGCAACCCTGAGCCAGAAGCTTAACTCTCTGAGCTTTAAGTTCCTACTTGTGACTTGACTTAATGATAGGCTCTCTGAAGGCATCTTCTGAGGATGAAAGGAGAGAGCGTGTGTCTCCCTTCTCTCTTCCTGGACCTCCATTGCTTCTGTTCAGGCTCAGGACATGCTCCTTACCGCTGGTCTCATCCCTCTCACACTACCCACCCTCCACATGGCATCCTGACTGGTTTTCTAAACCTCAAATCTATTTCTCCCTCTTATGGAGTCCTCCAGTGACCTCCCAGTACACTGGGGAGGAAGCACATTTTTTTTTTTTTTTTTCCTCTTGCCTTTAAAAACATTCCAATCTGACTTCCAGGATCTCACTAGCTTTATCTCCGGTCACAGCCACACACAGTCCCAAGCCTCCTTAGTGAGTTTTGACGGTCAGTGTGCCAGCCAATGACCTTCACACCCACCTGTGCTTCAGTTCACAGTGCACCTTTGCCCAACATGCCTCTGGCACCTCATCTCCCTGCTATATACCTGCTTGCCTTTAACACTCACAAGACCTCTGTAGGTAGAACTGACCTCTCCTGACTATAGCCTCCAGCACATCCTGCTCATAGGGGCTCACAGAGTAGTTATAGCTTGTGAAACTGATAAAAATGCAAGTTTTAATGTGCATGTGTGTGTATGCACGTATATGCACATGTATTCTGGGGAAGGGGTCTCTGACTTCCAATGGTGGATCTCAAACAACTCCATGATGCAAAAGGTCAAGAAGCTATTTCTCTTGATCTGGGTTCTGGTCACTGAGAACTTTTCTGTTTGCATATTTTATGTCCATAAAAAAGATGCGAAAAGGTGACGAAGCAGTGCAGAGGGACAGACCACCTCACTCCCCGCCCCCCACCTTGTTGGTCAGTACTAATGTGTCTCACTTTTTTTTCTTGATCACAAGCCTTTGCCCCTGAAAGGCAAGGACTGTGACATCTCTGTATCCCTAGGACCCAATGCCTGGTGTTCTCCCCAGCCCGCCCCCCCATCAGTACTTACTACAGACCAAGGCCACAGCCATACGCAGCAGCTTGAACTGGCACTTCATGCCTGACCAGTTCTAGAGAAAAAGGAGAGAGATTTATTACTTGAAGATCAGGCTGCTCCTCTGCAGGTAGGGATGAAAAGCGGACATTTAAAGAAATCACCTCCATGAACTCCTGAGAGAGCTGGGCCTTCGTAGCAGAATACACCAGCAGGACTTTTGAGATTTTAGAGGAAGGTAAGTTTATCCCTGTCATAAAAACTCTTTTTTTAAAAAACACTTTTTTTCAGTTGTTGATAGATCTTTTATTTTTTTATATGCGGTGCTGAGAATCAAACCGAGTGCCTCACACATGCCAGGTAAGTGCACTACTGCTGAGCCCCAGCCCCTGTCATAAAAACTCTTGAGGTCCACTAACAGAAGTAGAGAATCTACATCTCAGGAGACCAGAGCCCGTGTCCTCCTCCTCCTCATACATCACTGTGAGATAGCACCTGAGATAGCACTGTGTCTGCAGTTGACAAAGGATATGATGGAACATGACGTGGAATAGCACATCAAGCAAATCAAAGCAGAACCATCATCATCAAGATGATAAAAGAACTCAAAATCCTGCCTGTGAAGAACAAATGAGAAAACCAGTATCTTTCAGCTCAAAGACTCAGGGGTCAAGTTCACTGTTTTCAAGCATCAAGTGAGTCAACATGAGGAAAGGATGTATCCAGCACAAACTGCAAATAGGAGACTCCATAGATAAAAACTTCCCAGAGGCCAGGGTGGCACCCTTAATCCCAGCAGCTTGGGAGGCTGAGGCAGCAGGATCATGAGTTCAAAGTCAGCCTCAGCAATTCAGTGAGGCCCTCAGCAACTCAGCAAGATCCTGTCTCTAGTAAAATATTTTTAAAAAGGGCTGGGGATGTGGCTCAGTGGTTAAGCACCCTGCGTTCAATCCTCAGTACCAAAAAAAAAACCCCAAACCAAAACAAACCAAACCAAAAAACCAACTTCCCAGAGATGCATCTTCTAGTGTAAGGTCAGTTTCACATCTGATAAGCAGAACTGTCCAAAGATGGAATGATCCAGCGCGGGGTGGGGGTAGTGAGTTTCCCATCACTGAAGGTTCCAAACAGGGACTTCCATCACTCAGACAGAGCTGCTCCAGAGGAGAATCAGGCATTGAGAAGGGGGCGGGCCAGATGGCCTCCAAACAAGTCTCTCTTTCCCCTGAGAATCTCGGAAAACTCTGAACCACCAAGGCAGATCAACAGTACAATTATTCACCTTACAAAAGGATTTTTCACTTTACAAAAGACTTCACCACAGGGTTCCTTTAAGGGGCACTCCTGCAGCGCAAAGCCTTATTCCATTTCTACAGATGTGAGCACACAGCCCAGAACCAGCCTGCGAGCTTCCTGGAACACAGCGGCCCAGGGAAGGAGGCAACTGGGCACGGCCAGGGGGACTTCTGTTCTCCCCCCACCCACCCCATCTGCCCTGGCTGGCTGCCCCAGGGTCCCCTCCAGGGCACATCTCACACTCCTTGGAGGTTACAAGAACATCCCTTAGTTGAAATTCACGGAGACCCTGAACCCTGGCATGGACAATGCAGTCTATGACAGCGCCAGCAGAGCCAGCAGGACGTGGGGGAAGCTGCCAAGAACGGGGAGAAATCCTTGTCCCCTCCTCCCTGTTCCTCATTGTTCTTCACTGACCCACAAGCCCTGCCTTCACAAAAGATGGGCTGGGCCACATGTGGCCCCTCTTTAGGTGGAAAGTCTCAATTTGCTTGCAGACATGTTCTATGCTAAGAAGCAGATGGCAGGATAACACTGTCCCCTGCTGGTCTCTGCCCACAGAGGGACCTTGCCAAGAGATGGAACAAAATAGGAGTCGGGTGCCCCCCGCTGCAGTGAGCAGCAAGCTGGGCCAGCTCAACTGGCTGGAGGCGGGGGGCCACCAGCTCCCCTCCAGGCTGAAGCCTTCAGAGGGAAGGAACTCGGCATCATGAGCCAGCCAGCCTTCTCTTCCCAAAGGGGACACCTGCGGTCAAGTAGCCAACAAGAAGGCTCTCAGCCCTGTGAAGGGAAGCTGGCTACTTCCTGAGGCAGCCCTGGAAAGGGCTCTTATCACTGAAAAGTTCCTCCTCCTGTTGTTCTCTAGGCTCTGCCTCCCTGCTAGGCCACCTATGCATCTGTTTTTTTGTTGTTGTTGTTTTGTTTGTTTTTTAGAAAGGGCCTCACTCCGTTGCCTGGGCTGGCCTCAAGTGATTCACCTGCCTTTGACTCTTTTGTACCTGGAACTACAGGATGTGCACCACTGTGCCCAGTTATCCATGGGTTTTTATTCTTCATTAAAAGTGAGACCCAGCCAGGCGCAGTGGTGCACACCTGTAATCCCAGCAGCTCGGGAGGCTGAGGTAGGAGGATCATGAATTCAATGCCAGCCTCAATAACTTAGTGAGGCCCTAAGCAACTTAGGAAGACCCTGTCTCAAGATACAAAATAAAAAGGGCTGGGGATGTGGCTTAGTGGTTAAGTGGCCCTGGGTTCAATCTCTGGTACAAAAAAAAAAAAAAAAAAAAATCAATAAGACCCATGTTCATAGCAGCAGTATTCACAACAGCCAAAAGGTGGAAGCCACCCAAGTGTCTAGAGATGGGTGATTGGATAAACAAAATATGTAGACACACATACAAACGTGGCATATTACTCAATCGTAAAAAAGGAATTCTGACACATGCTACAATGTGGATGGACCCTGATGCTATGATGAGTGAAATAAGCCAGTCACAAAAAAACAACAACAACAACAACAACAACAAAAACACTGAACACTGCAGTGATTTCACTTGTGTGAAGTGCCTAGAGTGGTCAAATTCGTGGAGACAGGATGTAGAATGGTGGTTGTCGTGGGCTGGAGGAAGAGGATATGAGGAGGGAAGTGTCTAATGGGTACAGAGTTTCAGCTTGGGAAGATGAGGAAGCCCTGGAGACAGGATGGTGGCGGCGGCTGCATGACAATGTGAATGTCTTCGATGCCAGTGAGCAACATTCTGAAGTGTGGAGCTGGTAATAGGTGTATTCGCCACAGTACAAACAGAAGCCATACGGAACACTTCTGAGGTCCCTGTTCCTCATCAAAGTCTCTGAGTATCTTCTCTGAACACAGTGTGGCCTCTCTGGGCCGGATGTCGGATTAGTCTTAAAAAAACCATCCAAAACCCAGCCTCAGCAACAGCGAGGCACTAAGCAACTCAGGGAGACCCTGTCTCTACATAAAATACGAAATAGGGCTGG
The DNA here is from genome assembly GCF_001458135.2 of Marmota marmota marmota. Classification (NCBI taxonomy): domain Eukaryota; kingdom Metazoa; phylum Chordata; class Mammalia; order Rodentia; family Sciuridae; genus Marmota; species Marmota marmota. The sequence goes on along the minus strand of NW_025999891.1, from coordinate 6,649,280 downwards.
GGATGTGGCTCAGTGGTTGAGTGCCCCTGAGTTCAATCTCTCATATGAAAAAAAAAAAAAAAAAGCACCATCCATATTCCTAGTCTTGTATAGTCACTGGTGGGGTTGCTCAGAATTTCTTATTCTCTAGTGCCCTCATTTGTGAATTTCAGATAACAACAGCGCTCATGTCAATTACCTAGCTCATCAGGTGATTATAAGGATGAAATAAATGAATATGTGCAAAGCACTAATATCTGGCCATATAGTGGGTGACCTATAAATGTCTGATATTAGTATTTAGATCTGGTGCAAAGACAATGAGTTTTCCTGTAGAGTGACAGTAAAGATTCACAATCCAAATGACCTTGGACAGAGGGAGGGCGGAGGCTCCTGTTTGACCAGAGCATTCCCAAGCTAGCTTCCTGAGTTGACTATACCTGCCTGGCACCCAGCCAGAGGTACTGGAGTCTGCCAAGCTGATTCAGTCCAACCCTCCACCCAGCACTTTAGAGAAGAAGAACCTGAGGACCCAGGAGGGCTAGTTCAAGGTCATACTGAGTTTGCGGTGAGCTGCTAGGGTTCTGGGTGCAGGACTGCATCCACCACATGTCAGAGACAGGGTCACAGTCCATCTGCCTGTTCTGTCTGAGCCAGCTGCCCCCAGAGCTGAGTGAATGACAGTAAATGACCCGTCTCCTAGCAGCTGAGGGGTTAAATTAGAAAGTCAACCCTTCCCACCGGCTGCCTTATTTTCCCAACCCATTATTCCCTCCAATAAAACGAGTGCAGTGAAACACCAGGAGAGAAGAAAAAAATCTCTCCCACAGCCTGCACTGCTGCTGCTATAAATGTGGAAAAGCCCGTGGCCCCTGGGGAACACAAACCCTTTGCAGGCCCTTTAATTTCTTTCTTCCCCGAGCCTCACAGGGTGAGATAGGAACTCAGCCACAGCAAACAAGTCAGTAAACCAGTTGCCTTGACATCCCACTCAGCCAGCCAGTTGAGAGCTCAGAGGCAGGGGCTGCCTGAGCAGCTCTGGGGTCCAGCCTTGCCAACGGGTGTGAGGCCCTGGGTTCCATCCCCAGCACCACAAATTAAAAAAATATATATATATATATATTATATATATATAATATATATATATATTTTTTTTTTTTAAAATAAAAGAGCACAGAAATGGAAATCCAGTCAGGGAGCTTCCATTCAAATCAGCTTTATGTATCCTTGGTAGAAAGTTTCTTATCAAATGACTTAAAGAAATCCCCTGGGGCTGGGGTTGTGGCTCAGAGGTAAGGCCTTGTTGACCTAGCAGGTGTGAGGCACTGAGTTGGGTTCTCAGCACTGTATAAAAATAAATAAAATAAAGGGTTAGGGTTGTGACCATCTACAACTAAAAAAAAGAAGAAGAAATTCCAACACAGGAAACATATAAACATGTTACAGATAAAACTGGGGGTGATCATCAGCTCTACAAAAGGGTTTTTACTTTTAAACATAAACCTTAGAGCCAAAATCTTCTGTGTCTTCCAGATAAATATTTTTCCTTGTGCTTCCACCACATGGAACAATGTGCATAAATCCAGATCTCAACTGTGTTAGGAAAGCATCTAACATATAGAGCAAAGGGCAAGTAAATATCTTGTATATTTAAAAATGTATCTCTGGCCTATGGGCCCCAGCAGGAGGCAATTAATAAATTATTCAGTTAGGCAGATCTTTATATTTCTAATGTTTAGCAGTCTTAATAGCGGGTGATTTTGCAACCCAGATCTTTTGTTGAAATATTTTCTGAATTTAATTATTTGATGTAAACTGCAAGGTTTTTGAAACTCAATGTGTTTTTAGGAAAAATAAAATGTAATTTAAGGCAGATTCTCTTATTTAAATGGTCCTGAGAACAGAAGTGCCAGACACTTTTCTAAGATGTATCTGAAGCCAAAAGAATAATTTTCTGATTGTTCTTTATATAAATAGCTGGCAGAATTAATAGAGAAATCACACACACACACACACACATACACACACACACACACACACAGGATCTCATAGCCGCTGGGGATCTAGGGATTGAACCCAAGACTTTGTGCTTGCTAGACAGTGCTCTACCATTGAGCTTCATCCCCAGTCCTTTTTAATTTTAAGACAGAGTCTCTCTAAATTGCTGAGGCTAGCCTCAAACTTGTGATCCTTCTCCCTCAGCCTTCCGAGTAGATGGGATTACAGGTGGGTGGCACTGCACTCAGCTCTTTTCTTTCTTTCTTTTTTTTTTTTTTTTGTAGCATTAGGAATCAAACCCAGGGCCTTGCACATGCTAGGCAAGCACTCTATCACGGAGCTACATGTCCAGCCCCTAAACCAGATTTTCTGTCAAATCCATATCTTTTTGTCTTCTGTTGTGATGAGGGACTTTATTGTGCACAGGCACAGATATTCCAAATTTTCATTTCAGAATTAAAAGCAAGAGTATATCTATTAAGTTGAACCATATGAAATTGCCAATGTTCAAAAGCTCCGGGGCCACAGAAATGGCAATTTCAAATGGGTTGACCCAATGCACCTCTGAACTGCTCAGTACTGAGCTAATTTGGGCAAAGAATGTCCCTTGACCAAGGGGAAAGTGACCTTTCTAGTGAGTAAATTAGTTTTTTCACCATGGACAAGTATCACATGACTTTCTAGAGAAGGCTCCCCACATGCCAGACTCAAGGGCCTACAAAGCTCCCAGGTGGCTGGGAAAGCTGCTTCCTTCTGGGAAGACACTGGGTTCTCAGATGGGACTGCTCATCTCCACAGCCACCAGCCTTGGGCTACTTGCCAGAAAGAAGCATAAACTGGAACAAAACTACTTTCACACCTCCCTGGACCCCTCGGCCTTGTCCTGTGGTCCAGGGGTGGGCAGTGCTCACCATGGGAACTGCTGAGGCACAGGGCTGTTTCCCATGAGGCTCTCAACTCCTCTTGGCTCCTTCTTTCCCATGTTCTCCAGTCCTGCCTGTTCAGCCCCCATGCGCAGCTACAGCCACATCTTGGGGGGAGTGGGAGGGAGGAGGTCAGTCCTCCCCCACGGAGAGGAATTGGGGCAGGGGGCGGGGGAGTGGAGGAGGCCGAATTCAGAGGAAGAGCTGTGTCTGGGGAAAGATGTGGCACTGATACAGAATGACCCATTTAAAAGGGCCATGTGAGGCAGCCCTGTGCTCTGGGGCTTTCTGCAGACTGAGCTGTGTGTGAACACACGTGCACCAACACACACTCTCCAGGCTCTCCCGTTCACACATGCTTCCCACACCCGGGGCCTCTCTCTGAGCACTCAGAGCACTCACGGGAAGTGGAAGTTGCCAGAATCCAGGCCAAGAGCAAGAGCAGTCCGGCTCCCTCCCTCTCCCTCTGCCTCCCCCCACCCTCTCCACTTACAAAGGAGACAGTGGTGGGAAAAGAAGGGGTGGTGTTGCGAGTAGGGAAGGTAAGAACAGGACAAATCAAGAAGAAAATGTGAATTTAAGAATGTCCCAAACTGCTATAACTGAGCAGTCACACGATTGTCATACGGGGAGATGGTGATGAAGGACGAGGGGGGTGCCCGAGGGCCCCAGAGGGAGGCTAAGCCTTTTCTGGACACTATTCCTTCCTTCACCAAAAATTTAGCAGGTGCCGTCTAAAGCATGAGCCCAGCCCTGGGCCAGGTACAGGGGGCGAAAATGGATGTATAAGGCCTGCAGGTGTTGGGGCAGCAGGGCGTGGGGCAGGGCAGCCAAGCCCGGCCAGGGAGTCTCCCTTCCACCTCCAAACTCAGATGTCCTCCACACAGGGGCTTGGACAACCTCTATCAGGCTCTTCCCAATTTCTTGCCCTGCAGGTTGAGTCTAGTCTGAACCTCTTCCAGGAGGAATAGAGACATTAGGTTAACATTTATTTTCAGTGATTATTCTTTTTTTTGTGTGTGTGTGTGTGTCTGTGGTGCTGGGGATTGAACCCAGGGTCTTGTGCATGCAAGGCAAGCACTCTACCCAACTGAGCCATATCCCCAGCCTGATTATTCTTACTTTACCTCATTTATTATGTATCATTTCATTCCATGGACATAAAAATCGAGGCCCAAAGAGATTAAATAAGTTGCCCAAGGTCACCCTCTAGGAAGTGGGTCGCTGGGAGTCAGATCCAGGCTGTCTGACTCCAGAGCCCCTCCTCTTACCCATCACACGGCACTGCCCTTCAGGAAGAGGCAGAAGAGAGTGGGAACCGGAAGGGTGCTCCACCACATAAAGGGCTGGCACAGGGGAGCAACACTTGATTGGCTGTCAGGAGATGTGGCTTCAAGTCTTGGTTTTTGCAACCAATTTGGTTATGACTTTGGACAAATCACTTAACCTCTCAGAACCTCTTTTCCTATTTGATACTTTTGGAGAAATAATCTCTAAGGCCCTTTGACTTTTTAACGAACTTTTGACAAACAAGGCATTCCAAAGATCGTACACAGTAGTGGCCAAATTTTAACACTTTTTCTAAGTCACTGAATGGGAAAGAGTTGGGTACATTCATAGGCCAAGGCAAAGCTATGGAAAAAATATAAATGGGTATGGGAGGGACTCCACTGAGATGGGCCTTTGGAGGGGGAAGGGTGTTTGTGAACCCTGCTCCCATCCAGCTGGCACTTGACAGGTCTGGGCTGGGCCAGCTCCAGTGGATTAATGGCCAGGTCCAGTGGCAGCAGAGGAGAAGAAGGGAGACATGTGGGAACAGAAGGGTCTCACCATGACGATGTTTGCCAGATGGGCAGAGACGAGGGCATACACCCCTCCGGAAGAGCCCACTACCGGTGCGGTCATGTCAGCCACAGACACAGCCAAGGACCCTGGTTCAGAAAAAGAGAAGGAGTTCGTAAGAATGCTGGACTCGGTTGCCCACCCCAGCCCTGGCCCTCCGAGTCGGCTGCCGGGGCAGGAAGACCCTATAGCAAGAGGCTCCATGTCCTCTTCCTGATACTAGGTTGCCTTGGAGCCTCCTATGGATTTCCCAGAGGATTGGTTTATGGCCGAAAAGACCACTTGGTTCAGCCTATTCATTTTACAGATAGAAAACCAAGACTCCAAGAAGGGAGGTGACCTGCCCAAGATGGAACTTGGGTTACAACCCGTATCACCTGCCTCTCATCCTAGCCTCTGCCTAACACTGAGGTGGCATTGGGGTTGGGAACAGCAGTTATCATGGAAACAGCTGCCCTGCAGTGAACACTGGGTCAGACCCTGAAGACCACCCTTTGATGCAGGTGCTAATGGCCTCGCTTTAGAGATGAGGAAAGGCTCTGAGCCCAGAGACCCCTGGTGGGAAGTGCTGGACCCAGGATTTGAGCCAGGTCTGCCTGATACAAAACCCAAAACCCGTATTCCTCTTTCTTTCTTTCTTTCCTTCTTTTTGCAGTGTTGGGGATCCAACCCAGGGCTTCATGTCTACTAATCAAGCACTCCACCATCGACCTACAGTCCTAGCCCCAAACCTGTGGTCTTGACCAAAGCCGGTGCTCTTGGCAGCCACCCTCCAACCTGGTACAAGAGGCTGTCCCTGCCTTCCCCATGGCTCCTTCTAATGAGCTGCATCTAGAAACCTGCAGAGCTTCACCACCCACCTCTCTCCAGCTGAGCTAAATCACAAAAGGCCAACAGAATCTCCCAAGTAGGGCTTCTCTGGAGGAAAAAATGTCCTTGAAAAGTCCCCCAGGAAGAAAAAGAGATGATGTCACACTCTCTGGGGGAAAGGGAGGTCTACAGTTCTCTTGGTTTAGGGGATGACAAACTTTTGTCCTGGAGGAGGGAAGCTGGGCAGAGAGGAGATGGGAAATTTATTGTTCTGGTCTCATTTAAGTGTGATCAATGCTTTGGCTTCCAGGGAAGGACACAAGAGACTAAAAATAACTAGGAGGTAGAGTCCACGGCATAGAGGATGAGCTGTGGCTGGCCTGGGTGAGTGTGCAGAAATCACCACTGGAAAATGCCCGCAGGCTCATGAGCCAATTAGCCACCGGAGAGAGTGGGGCACTGGCAGGAAGCGGAATTCTGCAGGCTCTATAGGGTGGAGGATCCCTCTGGAAGAAAACTGGGCCTAGCCCAGGAACAAGGGCACCCAACCATCTGGACCTGGACACAGAGAGCTAGCTGCCTGACCTTGACATGGTCAGGTCACCTGCCTCTGTCCAGCCCTCTCAAGTCTCCTGCATTCACTGAGATCCTTCAGGGAAGGAAGGAATCCCCACTACCAATTCCTTGGTCTCAAGGGAGATGTCATCACTGGGAAGTGATTTCCGCACTGTCTCCTACCGTGTGTCATCTGTTTTGGGTGAGGTCTGAGTCATTTTGAATCTTNTGGGAGATGCAATGCCACGACGATCTGGTTCAGGGGTGTGTGGGGGGTGGGAGGGGGACCAAACTGTCCTGAACTGAGGACTCCCAAGTCCTTCTCCCCTCCCAGGGCAACTATAAATCTTTCTTCCTGCCTTTCATGCCTTCCCTCCAGCTTTAATTAGGTATTGATCTATTGTCAGATAACTTTCTTTTCTTTTTCTTCTTCCTTGTCTTCTTTTTTTAATGGCCTTGCTATGGGGTCAGCCATATATAACAAGAAGGAAGAAAGAAAAATCCCGGGGTGGCAAACAAACAGGCAGCAGGATCTGCATGACAAAGGATTCCCACGCTCTCTTCTGGAGCACCGTCTGAGAAGGCTGCATTGCAGGGCTGCACAGGGCTGGCTGCCCAAGCCGCTCCTCATTAATTACCATTTGGACAGAGGAAGCCCCAGCCTCCCTGGGCTGGCTCCTTTCCTCCCGCAGGTCCTAGCAAACCTGCTCTCTCCTCCCGCCCAGCCTGGTCTACCAGGGGCCCAGAGGCAGGAGTCAGGGCAACTCCAGGCATGGGAGGGCGCTTGCCAGGGTCAAGCCTGCACAACGCTGACCTTTCCCTCACCCAACCCATGGTTTAGAGTGCTGACCCCAGAGCCAGGGGTCAATTTGGGATGGTGGCAGGAATATGGGATAGTGGTGCAGCTGGCTAGCTGTATGACCCTGGGTTCTCTGGGCTTTAGTTTTCACATTTACAAAATGTGAGGTCTAAGGCTTTCCAAATTGTAAGCAGTAAAATCCCCTTTTCCAAAGAAACCTTTCCAGGGGTCCCCTAACATATGGAGGGAACTGCTTAGACTGAATGGGGTGGGGACCGGATAGAAAAGCTTGCCACCCACTGGAGGGTCCTGGAGCATTCCTTCCAGAGAGGAAATTCAATGATCCCAGGTCTGTCCCAAGATCCAGGACCAAGGCTGAGATCATGGTTCTGGAACCTTGAAGGTAACTACCTAGCCCCACCTGCCCAGACCTTCCTAAGGCTCCTACAGATCAGCCAGGGATAGAGAGACTGGCATCAAACACAAACACAGGGATGTGTGCATATAAATAAAGTAATAAAGGCTACCAGGGGGGCTGGGGATGTGGCTCAAGCGGTAGCGCGCTCGCCTGGCATGCGTGCGGCCCGGGTTCGATCCTCAGCACCACATACAAACAAAGATGTTGTGTCTGCCGAAAACTAAAAGAAATAAATATTTAAAAAAAAAAAAAAAGGCTACCAGGGGCAGGACATGAGGGCCAAGCAGGGTTCCTTCATAAGCACTGTGAACCTCATGGATGACATGCTCATAAGGCCAGTACAAATTCCAAGGAGGTTGTGGGGACAGAGGACTGGGAAAGAACTGCAAACTAGAGTGACATCCATTCTCTACACCGCAGCAGATTAAGAGGCAGGTTTTACTCAGGGTTACGTGTTTTCCAAAAAAACATTCTGGGTCCATGGTGACCTCACCATAAGGCACAGGTGCAGTAATTTAGGCTGGAAAGTTTTAAGGCAGGTGTTCTCCAGCATCTCCCTTGGCCATTAAAACAATCCAAGCAACAACTGGCAGAACATCTACCTTTAAGCAATGTAACTTTTTTTTTAACATATTTTTTTAATTGCCAATGGAGCTTTATTTTGTTTATTTATATGTGGCGCTAAGAATGGAACCCAGTGCCTCACACATGCTAGGCAAGCACTCTACCACTGAGCTACGACCCCAGCCCCTAAGCCATGTAACTGTATTCATGTATTCTTCATTTACTTTACAAATATTTATTGCCTAACAGGTGCCAGGCTCTGGGGATGCACATGTGGCTTAAAATCCATATAATCTATAATAAAAGGTTGGTGATGTATCGAAAGTACTGGTTTTCAAAGTACTTAGACTGTCAGCTCCATAATTCTTAGCCATAAACAAGTGACATATTCACGTCAGATGTTGGCTAGAAGCACAGGGCTCCACCCCAGCTCTACTACTTCTAAGCTTGGCAAATAGAATAAGCCATTTAACCTCACTGACCTGCCGGTAGCGTAGGGGTGACAACACAGGACTGTTGTGAATACAGGTGATGGCATACATAAACAACAGTCTGTATCACATGGCTGGAGCACCATCTGTACACCCCAGAAGTCAGCCTCCATGTTACAAAACAAGAGGGCCTTGGGTTTGGAATGCTTTCATTCAGCAGGAATTAGAGACATTAGGGAGGAGGGCTAGATTCCTATTTAAGGCCTCTTTTGATTTCTTTTTTTTTTTTTTTTTTGTATCTGGGATTGAACTCAGAGGCACTCAATTACTGAGCCCCATCCTCAGCCCTATTTTGTATTTTATTTAGAGGCAGGGTCTCACTGAGTTGCTTAGTGCCTCAGCTTCCTAAACTGCTGGAATTACAGGCCTGAGCTACCGTGCGGGCTTGCCCTTGATTTCTGATAATAAATTACCTGCACAAAGGACAAGGCCTACCTTCTAGTTCTCTTCATACTGTGGTAGTGTTTAAAGGGTGTAAGCCCAGCTCTACCATGTGCAGTCTGTGTCTTCTTGGGGGTCACTTATCTATGCTTCTTCTTCATTTTTTTTTCCCGGTGTTGGGGATTGAGTCAAGGACCTTCCACATATTATTTTAAAACATTCTTTTCCCCCTTTCTTTTTTGCAGTACTGGGGAATCAAACTCAGGGCCTTGTGCATGCTAGGCAAGTGTTCTACCACTGAGCTATATCCTCAGCCTCTAGGGACTGCCCACACATTAAACACTTTAACCACTGAGCTGCACCCCTAGGAGTCTAAACTGAGGTTTCTATATGCACCAGGTGGAGAGTCCTGGTACCTGCCCTGTGTGGGTGGGTTGTGAGGATTAATTATAGCCTCACATGGGAGGCACTGATAACTACCGGCTATCCAGTTGAAGTCCAGCTATCTGCAAAAAGGTTCCCTCTTAGAGGAGGGGAATGGAGGCGGAAGAGGGGGACCAGCCCAGGCAGATCAATCAACTCAATCCTGGAGATCAATGACAAGCTATACGTGGCGACCAGAAAGCCCTTTGGTCTGGATCAATGACTCCGACAGAACACGGCGTGCCCTTGGCTGGTAGCTACAGCCCCACACCCTCACATTTACTTGATGAGCCCTGTGCTTCAGTCTGTGTAGCTTCCCACTCTGCAGTGACATCACTGGGAAGTGATTTCCGCACTGTCTCCTACCGTGTGTCATCTGTTTTGGGTGAGGTCTGAGTCATTTTGAATCTTATTTCTGTCTTCCAGGTTATTGGCATTCCCATGTAATTGACTGAGAACTGCAAGTGTTACGAGTGTCTTCCCTGTTCCTCTCCATTTAACATCTGGGACTCTGGGTATGGAAAAAGTGGTTATAAATCCCCAGATGTCAGGATGGGGGTTGTGGGTGGCTGAACAAGTCTAGAACATAGAGGTACTCATCGGCTCTTTTTTTTTTGGGGGGGGGTACTGGGATTGCACCCAGAGACTCCCTACCACTGAGCCACATCCCCCAGCCCTTTCTATTTTATATTTTGAGACAGGGTCTTGCTAAGTTGCCAAGGCTGTCCTTGAATTGCACCATGGCCTTTGTGAGAGATTTGGTAGCTGCTGGATTCTGGGAAGGGCAGTAGGTGCTGTCCAAGGTCGAAGGTTCTGGCCACCCACAGGAGAGATGGAGATGGTGCAGGGAGAATCTCCTAGGACCAGCCCCATGTGTGGGGGTTAGGACCCTTCCCTCTTCAATTTCTAAGACCACATCAGTCACCACCAAGGGTCCCTGCCTGCCGGTGGTTTACAAGGCTGAAGCTGCCCTACTCTCCTGATGGCGACTTTAATGCCACTCAGAAAGGATTAAGATCTTACTTAAACATACACACAAAGCTCCCCTGGGCACAGCTGTCAAGCTGAAGAGCTGAGGCGGCAAAACTTGTTTAAAAAAGAAAAGAAAAGAAAAGAAAGCCAGCAATAACGTTGGAAACTTCACAAGGGAGATCCCTGTGTTCAGAAACCAGATGGGTGAAACCGTTCCTAAAAAAAATCAGCTCTGGTCTCCCCAGTCTTTTGCCCCGTCCCTGCTCCCACAGGCAGAATAGGAAGAAGGCAGAGGCCTGACTCCTCCAGAGGGCCACTGCCTCAAAGGCCAGACTCTTCTGTCTGCAGTGGGTCAGTCAAGGGGTCTGTGGCTGGTACAGGAAGAGGTAAGACCTCCCTTTGGGTTCAAGTGCTACCTTGGCCAGGCAGGTGCCGCCTCTGCCCACACCTCCAATGCCCTCTCAGTGATCTGGCTGCACCCTTGCAGATTATGCAGCACCCTTATTCCATTTGTTGCCTCACTCCAGCCCCTCAGGGACCCTACAGGCAGATCTCATTAGTTCCCTCTTCAAACTTAACAGGACCAAGAGAGGTTCAGGAATTTCCCAGAGCTCCCGTGGCTCCCACATGGCAGGGCAGAAACTGAAAGCCAGTCAGCCAGTTCCAAATCCTGCCCTCTCCCCTTTTTACCCTGACACACCTCCCGCTCCAGGTGGCTGTCCCCTTCCAGCCTCCGGGAAATAGAAGGGTCTGCCTCTGAGACAGGAGCTTTGGTGATGAGGAGCCTGTGTGCGCTCCGGAAGCCTGGGGCTGATCACACCCATCAGACCACGGCCCACCCTCCCTCAGCCCACCTGGTGAGGCTTACCCCTTGGACGCAGGGCCCACAGGCCTACCTGCCACGACACCGGCCACGTACACAAGCCCAATGCGGGTCGCTCCGTGCACCATCTCCAGAGGCACCCCCACCAGCAGCTGCAGCACCACGTTGAGTGCCAGGTGTTCTACCCTGTGACAGACCACATCCATTCATTCATTCATTCAACACGGTGTGCCCAGATGCTGGGGATCCAGGAGGGAAGAACACTGTCTCTACCTTTGAGGAGCTCATGATCTGGGAGGAGGAATGACAATGCAGACAGACCATCTTGGAAAGAGTAGCCCTTCCAGTGGACAGAAGCACATGGACAAGGTGGTGACTGGCAGTATCTGCACCTGCCACCATGAGAGGGACTAACCACATCTAGCAGCTCCATGGGTCCATGCATAAGCCACAGCTCAGAGAAGGCAGTAACTGCCTTAGACAGCTAGTTAGTGGCTAGGTCTCCAATCTACCTGACTGCTCCCCTTCATTCACCAGGCCCTGTGGTCACTCTGGCTTTCTCTCGTATTTGTGTGTGTGTAGTACTGAGATTGAACACAGGGCCCCTCACATGCTTGCCAAGCGCTCTGCCACTGAGCCACATCCTCAGTCCTTCTCTATTATATTTTTAAAATTTTATTTATTTATTTGTTCTAACTTGTTATACACGAGAACTACTGATATTGAAAGAGAAAGATGGTCTCAAAATAAGTGCAAGTATTAAAGAGATCTCCTGTAATTTAGTAATTTAAATCTTTCCTTTGAAGTCTCATAGGGGAGCTGGGATTGGTGTCACCCACCTGTAATCTCAGCTACTTGGGAAGCTAAGGCAGGAAGATCTCAAGTTCAAGGCCAGCCTAGGCAACACAGCAAGACCCTGTCTCAAAAGTTAAAAAATCGAGGGCTGGGAATGTGGCTCAAGCGGTATCGTGCTCGCCTGGCATGCATGCAGCCCAGGTTCGATCCTCAGCACCACATACAAACAAAGATGTTGTGTCCACTGAAAGCTAAAAAATAAATATTAAAAAATTCTCTCTCTCTCTCTCACTCTCTCTTCAAAAAAAAAAAAGTTACTTAAAAAAAATTAAAAAATCGAGTTGGGTGTGGTATTATACACCTGTAATTCCATCAACCCGGGAAACTGAGGCAGGAGGATCATGAGTTAGTTCAAAGGCAGTCTTAGCAACTTAGCAAGGCACCAAGCAACTCAGTGAGACCCTGACTTTAAAATACAAAAAGGACTGGGGATGTGGTTCAGTGGTTGAGTGCCCCCAAGTTCAATCCCTGGTACCCTCCCCCCAAAAAATAAAATAAAATAAAATATTGAGCCAGGCACGGTGACATATGCCCATAATCCCAGCAACTTGTAAGACTGAGGCAGAGCTGTGAGTTCGAAGCCAGTCTCACCAACATAGCGAGGCCCTGAGCAACTTAGGGAGACCCTGTCTCAAAATTTAAAAAAAGGGCTCAGGATGTGGCTCAGTGGTTAAGCGTCCCAGGTTCAGTTCTGGTACCTAAATGAATAAATAAATAGTGCTGGGAATGAAGCTTAGTGGCAGAACACCCCAGGGTTCAATCTCCACTATAGGCAAAAACAAACAAACCCCAGAGAAGAAAATGACCTGTGGAGGAGGTTTCTTCCTCGTGTAAAAAGGGACCTTCCACTCTGACATTCTCCAGGGAGTTTTATCTTTTGAGGGGAGAGAGACCCCAAGCTTCCTTACTCTGTGAATACCTTTCATTGCACACTCCTACTCATCTGGGGCCAGATCATGTCGCCAAAAGCATAGGGTGTCTAGCCAAGTCCATGTATTACCAGAAAAGATTGTAACATTACTATTATTAAATCAGTGCGCGACTTTCAAGTTTACAAAGCATTTTAACATCCATTATCTCATTTAAACTGAGCCTACAGCACATGGACAGCTCCCCAGGGACGGTTCCAGTTATGGTGTAACAGTCCATAACAAGGAGGCTGGGCCCTGGCCCTGGTCACAGCCCTGCTCCTGGTCTGCAGAGCCCTGCCTGGGCTACATGGAGGACACACATGGGCACCTGGTTATTCAGGAGGGCACTACGGGACTGGGCTAGCAAAGATTCTGTGGAGATGAGAAATACCAGGAAAACTCACTGGAAAGAGGCTGGTGACAGGGTCACAGTCACTAAGCTGAGAGATTTTCTGGGGCCCTCATTTCACAGTCTAAGAACTTGAGACTAGAAGAGGCCAGGTAAGGAAAACCCGGGGCTCCTACTCTTTCTTCTCCACATGATGACTTTTGAATTCCTAGGCTCACAGGGTCTCTCAATAATAGGTCACCTTGCTGGGACCTCCCTAAGTACTGACCAGCTGTTCCTATCTCTTGTCTACTATACCCACACCAAGAGCCCTTTCCTCAAAACCCACAGACTTGGAGAATCCCCTCACAGGCTCTCCCTTGGCAGGCAAGGCCTCCTGAGAAGCAACTGTTGGCAAAAGGCCCAAGGCCACCCTGGGCGCCCCAGTGGAGGACATCTGTGCCCTGTCTGCCGTAGGACACTGCTCTTAGCATCAGGAGGCAAAGAAAAGGGGAGGGGTGGCTTTGGAGGCATTGGCTTTTCTTCTCCCTCATTCTGTGGGGCCAGGAAAGGTCAGAGGGCAGCCCTGAAAATAAAGCTTGTCGTCAGTCCCACCCCACGTGCAGCCATAGGCTTGGGGAGCCCAAGCAGGAAAACCCCAGTTTCTGTGGTCTCTGGAGCTTGATTCATGAGAAGCTGAAGCATGATACCCCCTCCCTCTGCTCCTCAGCCCCGTGCAGGGCAGGACTGGCAGGGGAACAGCCTCAACCAATGGTCCTTCTTGGCTGAGAATGGTGACATGCCTCAGCAATTACACTGAGGTATTCCTCACCCTAGAGCAACCTCTCCAGCCGGGGCAGCAGCTAGGGGTGGGCTCTTGTTCCTGCTATGGAGGGATGTAGGGCTTGGGGGATCTTTCCATTTCCCCCCTAACTCAGGCATCCCTAGGCATTTTCCCAGCTAGGAGTGAGCTCCTTCACTACACGGGAGGGGCTGCAGGAGACCCCACCAAGGCTGGTGCCCGGGGTCTCTGTTTTCCCAACTTGGGGCTTCTACCCTAAGAACATTCTCTGGCCAAGATTGCTGCTGTTCTGGCATTTGGACCTGGGTGGTCACCTGAACTGCTCGTGAGTCCTTATCCTATGGTAAGAAGTGCCAGTGAGAGGGGCTGGGGCTGGGGCTCAGTGCCACCACGCTTACCTAGCATTGGGTGGTGCTGGGTTCCATCCTCAGCACCACATAAAAAATGAATAAATAGCCGGGCGCGGTGGCACACACCAGTAATCCCAGCGGCTCTGGAGGCCGAGGCAGAAGGATCACGAGTTCAAAGCCAGCCTCAGAAATGGCAAGGTGCTAAGCAACTCAGTGAGACCCTGTCTCTAAATAAAATACAAAACAGGGCTGGGGGTGTGGCTCAGAGGTTCAGTGCCCCTGAGTTCAAACCCCAGTACCTCCCCCTACAATAAATAAAATAAAATAAATAAATAATTTTTAAAAAAATTGCCAATGAGAAATGATTGCACTATAGCCCCAAAAGAGGCCATGGGCTCTGTTAACAGGAATTATGAATATTTCCAAAGTTCCTCACCACACATGGAGACCACTTTGGGAAGAAGGTGATTCTAATAAATTATTCCTTTATTTCACTAATGGGGACACTAACACATACATGAGCCTGGCAGCTGATCCCATGTCCCTTCTTGCTTTGGCTACCAGGAGCCCAGGACAAACTTTCAACCTACCTCTAGCAAACACACAGACTCGTGTGCTATGCGAGTCTGTGCTAATCTCTCCTCTGGCTTTTTAGCGTTCCCCTGTTTTCCCTTTCCCACACTCTCTCAATAACTGACCTGTGCATTTTGGTATTAGATAAGCTTCAAGCAGCCATCTCAAATCCTGTATCCAAGTGGATAAAAATAAACTAAAATATCAATTTCAGGGCCTCAGGGGATGTAGCTCAGTGGTAGAGCACTTGCCTAGCCTGTTCAAAGTCCTGGGTTCGATCCCCAGTACTGCCAAATTGTGTGTGTGTGTGTGTGTGTGTGTACAATTTTCAACCCCAGTGTTTGGACCACTATTTCCCTTTAGGGAAAATAGGAAGACAGGAGCTTACCCTGCATGCATGAAGATGTATGTCAGGTAGCGCCAAGCCTGTGCTCGGAGCTGGGGGTGGTAGACCAGGGAGTTCTTCAGGTAACGAGGATGGGTCACCTGCAGCACAAATTGATTCAGCGATACTCCATTGTAGATGAAGAAGGCAACCTGGATGAAGCACAGAATAGAAAGGACCTGTCACTAGGAATGGGACTGCCCAGGACCCATCTGTGTGCTGATGGACACTGGGAACCACGCCAGGGGTTCCTTCCTCAGAGAAGGAAAGACACCTCACAGCCAGCACCCTGCTCAATGGCCAACCAGGCCTCAACCTACTTTCTGGTTGATCTTTTTTGTGTTCAATGCTCCTAACATAGTCACGTGGTGTCTTTGTCCACAATTCCTACACAGGCAGATTTGAGGATTTTAACTGTAATTCTAGTAATCATTCACTCACCCATTCCATGTAGTAATTGTCAGGGACTGGGGATGCAGCTCAGTGGTAGAAAGTGCTTGCCCAGTACCAACCTAAAAAAAAAAAAAAAAAAAATTGTAGTGAAATCTACATATAATCTACCATCTATTTACCATCTTAACCAGTTTTTCAGTGCTCAGTTTGGTAGCATTAAGTACATTCACATGTGCTACTCTCACCACCACCCATCCACAGAACTCCTTTCATCTTGCAAACCTGAAACTTTACAACCACTAAACACCAATTCCCCATTCCCCTCACTCCAGCCTTGGACAACCACCATTCCACTTTCTGTCTCCATGAGCGTGACTACCCTAACTGTCTCATATATATAGAATAGAATCACAAGTCCTTCTCCTTCTGGGATGGGCTTATTTGACTGAGCATGATGTTTTCAAGTTCACCCATGTTGTGACACGTGTCAGAATGTCCTTCCTCTTAAAGGCTAAATAATACTCCATTGTATGGATCTACCACATTCTGTTTATCCATTCATCTATCCATGGATGTCTGGGAGGCCTCCACATTTGAGCTGTTGTGCATACTGTTCTATGGCCATGGGTATACAAATACCTCTTCTTGTCCCTGCTTTCGATTCATTTGGTATACACTCAGAAGTGGAATTGCTGCATCGTGTTTAATTTTTAAAATAAATACCAGAGTATTTTCCACAGCGGCTGCACTATTTTATACTGCTACCATCAGTGCACAAGGGTTCTAGATTCTCCACATCTCCACCAACTGTCTTTGTAAGTTGATTCTGCACATGACAAAAATGTACTTATTTAAGCCCTAAAAGGGTATTTATTTTGACTTATTATTTTTTTCCTGAAACTCTTTTTAAAATGTACCATTTGTGTCCCTGTGTTCTTAGACCACATGAATACCATTTTAAGGATGTTTCAGGTTCTGATCTGGGCTGAGACAGTGACCTCTTCCCCAGCCATCAAAGGAGACGGTGTTTTCACTCCTATACTAAACGGTCCCAAATTCTTTAAGACTTGGGTCTGCTTTTTATTTTTTAAATATTTATTTATTTTATTTTATTTATTGTAGGGGGAGGTACTGGGGTTTGAACTCAGGGGCACTCAACCACTGAGCCACATCCCCAGCCCTATTTTGTATTTTATTTAGAGACAGGGTCTCACTGAGTTGCCTAACAGCTTGGTTTTGCTGAGGCTGGCTTTGAACTTGTGATCCTCCTGCCTCAGCCTCCTGAGACACTAGGATTATGGGTTTGCGCCACCGCACCTGGCTTTATTTATTTATTTATCTATTTGGTACTGAGGATTGAACCCAGTGGGGATTAACCACTGAACCACATCCCTAGCCCTTTTTTTAAATTTTGAGACAGGGTCTGAGTTGCCTAAGTCCTCACTAAGTTGCTGAGGCTCACTTTGAACTCAAAATCCTCCTGCCTCAGCCTCCTGAGGCACTGGGATTACAGGCATGCACACCACACTGGCTCAGGTCTAGTTTTCAATTTCCTTCTCTTCTGTTGTTTCTCTCACTGCCAGATTGCCAGCTGTTAACTTCTTACTGCTTGCTAGCATTGGGCCCCTATGTAGTAGCACACCACCCCCCTCTATGTTCTATTTTCTACCTGTTATGGAATTAGAGAATCAGGTTACTAGAACTGTATGTAAAACAAAAGGCTTCGGCTTTCCCATGAAGGGCTCTGAGACAGTTTATTTCAGCTGTTTGAGCATTTTCCGGTTTCTTCTGAATTAGCAGTTCAAGTTCACGTAGCTGAGGTGTCTGGAAATCTGAGCCAATTTTGGATACATCTGACCCCTCTGGACCAACTTGGGCAAATTATCTGAATTCTCTAGTCTTGGTTTCCTTATCTGGATATGGGTACCTAGATTTCCAGCATGGTCATGAAGTTTAAAAGTGATAAAGTACTGGTAATCCCAGTGATTGAGGAGGCTGAGGCAGGAGGATCACCAGGTTTGAGGTCAGCCTCAGCAATTTAATAAAGCCCTATGTAACTGAGCAAGACCCTGACTTAAACTAGATAATAAAAAGGTCTGGGGACATAGCTCAGTGGTAAAGCACCCCTGGGTTCAATCCCCAGTACCCAAAATAAAAGTAATAAAGCCTCGTGCCTGGCACACACTCAGAGAAGGAAGCTATAATTAGTGTCAGGTTAAGACCTGCTGGGCTCAGCCTGGGCATGGCTTAGGCGCTGGCAGCTGTGTTCCTCGGGGCTCTCTGAGAAGCTGTTCCGTCCACCTCACACCATGCGGGTGGCCTGGCAGCAAATACAGCTTCCAAGGCATCTCATTATTATTGGTCCTCAAATAGCAGTTAATAAATAGACCAATACAGTCAGCGCTGGAAGAACGAGTCCAAGAATATCTCAGGGAAAAAAAAAAAACAAAAAACCCTGCAACTTCAATATGTACTTGGAGGAAGCCGTAACAACAAACAGGAGCTCTGAACCACAGAGCAGACTGATTGACCAAAAAGATGAAGAAAGATGCCACGGAGCTGAGCCATCCTGCCATCTGATGAGGCAGGAACTCTGCAAGGACAGACGCAGAGGTGATGACCGGGCCCAAGGCTTCGGGAAAGGAACAGCGCGGCGAGATCATGCAATATCAAAGGGAAGTCAAGCACTCATCAGGAACTGGAGGTGGGCGGGGCTTAGTAGTGCCAGGGTTGAACAGCCATGAGAGCTGAGCTCCGTGGTGCGCAAAGTATCTCCCAACTCTGTTGCCTAAGCAGATTTTTTTTTGCATAACAATAGGTATGGCTGATTCTCTTAGGGGAGAATGTTCTTTAAAAATATGTTTAGCCCACGTTTACTTGTTCACAAATACTCCTTCCCAGAGGTATTTGTGTGATGCTTTTGTGTTCAGAAAACACCCCAGTCCTTCTTTCACTTGAAAGAGGCATCCTTCCTACAGGCAGGCGGGCGGGCGGGTGTGGTTACTCCTGCTTTACAGGTGGGACATGGAGTCCCAGGGGAGCCAATGACTGGTCCACCTTGCCCATCGGGGAGGAACTAAAATAAATGGACTGGACTGAGTTTGCCTGGCTGACTCAGGGGCCTCAGGGGAAACCCCCACACTGGTGTCCCTGCAACCATGTACCAAATCAATGAACTAATCGCACGGTTTCTGTTGCCCGTTGTTTTGGCAGGGGTGGCCATCTGGGGACTTGGCTACAGCAAAAATTACTTGAAGGGCTGTGGTTGTGGCTCAGTGGTAGAGCACTTGCCTGGCATGTGGGAAGCACAGGGTTCGATTCTCAGCACTGCATATAAATAAGTAAATTAAATAAAGGTTCAACGACAATTAAACATTTTTTTTTAAATGGCTTGAAGTGATAACCTTTGGAACATCTTTGTAGTCTACCTTCATCCTTCGCTGGAGAGGTGTGACTCCTTCCCTTCACGATCTCTGAATCCTCTTGGCTCCTCTCCTCTCATCCCCACCTCCCCTGCTCTCCCAAGGCTGGGCAGCCCCTTCCCCACCCTTGTCCTTGCCTCCAGCAGTGTGACTGTGATCATGAACCAGGGTGGGGGGCAGCAGGTGTAGCTGTCGTAGTACCACTTGCGGTCAATCTCCCGGGGTAGGGTCTCATAGGCCACGTGGCGGATCAGCCGCTGTGAGAGGCTCAGCCCCTTCTCGTCCAGCAGGGCCTTGCTGCTGAGCCTGCGGTTGCCCTGCAAAATGGCCTGGCGGAAGCTGTTGGAACGCTTGTTGCCCATCTGTGCAGGAAACAGGGTGGGGAGAGGGTCAGAGCTGGGACCTCCGGGAACCCCCCCGCCCAACGGTATCCCTGTAACCATGTACCTTAAACCAGGCCCAACTCCACATTTCATTTTCTTTTTATAAGAGTTGATTAGAGCCAGGCACATGTCTGTAATCCATGCAACTCAGGAGGCTGAGGCAGGAGATCACAAGTTCAAAGCCAGCCTCAGCAACTTAGTAAGGCCCTAAGCAACTTAGCGAAATTTGTCTTAAAAGAAAATAAAAAAAGAGCTGGGGATGTGGCTCAGTGGTTAAGCAGCGCCCCTGGGTTCAATTCCTGGTACCAAAAAAAAAAAAAAAAAAAAGAGTTGATTGGGGGCTGCGGTTGTGGCTCAGTGGTAGAGTGCTTGCCTAGCATGTGTGAGGTACTGGGTTCAATTCTCAGCACCACATATGAAGCAACACTCACTGGCCTCTGATTATGTTTGGGGGGTTATTCTAAGCACTTTACATGTTTTGGCCCATTTGATACAACTGTGAGATGAGGACTAGGAACACTCCTGCTCTACCAGATAGAAAACTAAGGCACAGAGTGTTTCAGGAACCCACCAAGTTCAAATCCAGAGCCTGTACCTGATTTCACTTTTACCTTCTTTCCATTCACTCCTTCATCATCCATCTATCACAATTTGCTGAGCAATTACTAAGTGCCAGGCACATTGCCAGACCCAGGGGCAAAGGGTGGGTACAATGGTGCTCTGGACAAAGAAGTCAACAGCAAGACAGCTGCCATGAGAGCACACAAGAGGGAGCCCAACTTGTCCTGAGGTGGTCAGCCTGGGCTTCCCTGCAAAGGTGACATCCGCTGAGAAAGAAAGAATAAGTAGGAAGCAGAGTCCTCAGACACAGCAGAAAGGGAAGGGACAAGCAGCCCTATCTGCTATCTGCAGTGCCCATGGAGCCCAGGGTAGGGGTGGAGCCCAGACAGAGGCCAGGCCCTACCCTCAGCAGCCCAGACACATCCCCCATAGAGTTCTGGCTGCCTCAGACAGAGGTCATCCTGACTCGCAGAGACCAGAGGTGGCCTTGCCGACTTCCAGCCTCCAGAAGCCTCTGCAGCCTCTCCCCTACACTCCAGGGACACACTCTAGACCCTTCCCATGGGGAGAAACCCTATGGACACAGCTCTTCCATCCCCAGAACCCAACTATTGAGGGGATTAGCAATGTATTCCTGGGGCCACTGGCCAGCACCAGACATCGGGCTGGGCCTAAAGGAAGGAGCTGGGCAGAGCTGGCAAGGAGAACCAGGTCGGAGCAAGGCACAGGGATTGGAGACTTTGTCGGAGGAGGACAGCTGGGAGGATCTGGGTTCAGACCAGGCCAGGTGGTGGGAGTCTCCTCTGCAGAGCCCCCTTCTCACTCCTGAGCCCTCTGTCTCTCGCCTCCAGTGTCTGGCTTCCAGCCTCCGCTCTGCAGCAGGCCATGACAGCTGAACCCCTCCAGCTAGTCCAATTCCTGTCCCCTCCAAGCCTACCAAGCTGGGATGGGCTGCTTCTCGGAGGCTCGGGAGTTCCAGGTATGCAGGCATGCACAGCATGTGCGTGTACACACACACACACACACACACACGCACACTGGCAGCCAATGGCCAAGGGATGGCCGGGAGGAGGGAGAAGCTCAGGACAAGCCCAGGAGAAGCAGGATCCGTAGGCACTTACCACGCAGCTGTGTCCGCCTCACGTCTAAAGCTGTGCTGGGCACAGTCATTACCAGAGTCTCAGGCCTCCCGGAGTTTACGAGGGAGGGAAGGGTGAATGGCAGCAGAAGACGGGGTGCTCTTAGTTACTGGGTGCATGTTAGCATGGCCACATCATGAAAACGGGGACTGAAGCTTAGGGTGAGAAATTGAACTGATCCATAGTACATCAAAATCAGGATTCAAATCCAGACCTGCCTGACTCCAGGGGCAGAGTAGCCTACATGGAGCTTTTATGCCAATTAAAGAAGCCTCTTCCTCCAGGCCTTAGTGAGGAAAGTTCAGGCCAAGATTTCAGTCCCCCATTCATTCCTCAGGCAGGCATCCTGTGTAGTCCACAACCTGCACACCCCTACACGACACTCCAGTCTGCTCAGCTGTATGCAATGTGTTCCGTGTCATGAGAGGGGCCTGGGAAACTCGCTATTAAAGCTCTGGATAAGGCTGATTCATTCTGCTTAGGTTGGGACTGGTGGAGGCTCACAAAAGATACAAAGCAGACTACGTGGAGGAAGAGTATTAAGATACGACAAAAACTTCCAAATGTAGTCCTTTATCATACTTGATCCTTGCAATAACCCTGAATCTTTGGGTTTATTGTACAAATGGGAAAACGGAGGCCAGGGAACCTTTCCCAGTGAGTGGCAAAGGTGGAGTGAGAACCAGGGCCCACATCTGCCTCCCTCCAGGATGCAAGTTCTTTGCCCTCCCCAGAGGGTCCCCCTGGTGAGACCCTGGAGACAGGGCAGCACCACCCACATGACTCCAGACTATGGTTGACTGCTCCAGCTCAGAACTTCAACACAGAAATCTTAACAGTAACAAGTTACTTGCTGTGAGCTCACACAGAGGCCTCTGGGATGGAGAAGCTTCTCTCTGGCTCAGCAAGCCCTCACTCTGCCCTGAAACTGGGCAGTTGTCTTTTTTTTTTTTTCTTTTTTTTGTTACTGGGGATTGATCCCAGGGGCACTTTACCACTCTTGTAGCAGTTGTCACATCCCCAGCCCTTTTTATTTATTATTATTATTTTGAGACAGGGCCTTACTAAGTTGCTGAGCTGGACTTGATCATGGAGATCCTCCTGCCTCAGCCTCCACAAAAGGGAGGTACTCCTGTGGGACTGGGCAGGTATCTTGTGGCAGCACACATGCTGGCACTGGGGCTGTGCAGGCTCAATCCCATGGCACAGTCTTTGGTGACAATGCTGGGCTCCAAGTCACAGGACTCACCTCTGTTGTCCACCCCATAAGTCCTGAGTATCCCCACATTCCCGGCTCCGGCTCAGTTCTACCCCAGGCTTTCCAGGAGCTCTGCTCCCTGGGTTTCTCTGAACAGCAGGAGATTCCTCTCTGCCTACAAGGCCTCTGTGCAGCTCCCTGTGGCAGCTGTTAAACGCACTGGCCCCAGGGACATGGCCAGCGGCTCGGCCAGGAGGCTGTGAGAGCAACCACTGGGTACCCACATCACAGAGGTCTCCGTGGCGTGATGGCAGGTGTGGGGTACGGGTGCCTCACATGATACCTTGGAGCTCCAGGGGCCTGGGGAACTTCATGGGAGTCACCCCACCCCTGCCCCCTCCACAGCTGGGAAACCAAAGACTAGTCTTGTACTCATCTCACGAGTTCGCGCGGCTTCTCCTGATGTCCCGTTCACCCAGTGGTGGGCAAAAAGCTGCCTGCTTAACCCCACTGACCCCCATTCCAACCCACCACAGTAACCCCCAAGTAGCACAGCATTTACCCTCAGTAAGGAGAAAGTCTCTGCTCCAAGATGCCCGACCATAGGGCTGGACGTATGAGACGTCCATCTCTTTCCCCTTGGCATCTGCCAGCCGGGCCAAGTTGCTCAGCTGCTACCTTCCAGGGAGGTCTGGTCTGACCTCCTAAGCATCTACTCCTTAGCTTCTTCTCCTGCCAGCAATAACCACCCAACTCCTAGACTTCATTTTGGCGGAAGTGACCCCACTCCTAGCTCTAGGGACAGACACTGATTGGTTTGAGTCAATCGATACATTCTACTGACCCAATCTAGGTCAGTGGAAGGGAGGAAACCCAGGACTTGTGCATGAGCTACCACAAGAAGAGACTGTAAGGTACGGCCTGGGGGTTATGTATGTAAGGGCTGGAACAGCTGCAGCTACTTCGCTGTTACAATGGGAGGTTCTAGAACGGACAGGAGCTGCTTTGAGGAGGAGCTGCTATTGCAGAAACCAGAACCAAAAGCCAGAGACCTATCTACCTGGTCCCTAATGGTACCCTTTTGTTTGCTGAAGCCTGGGCTTTTTAAAAATACTGTGAGTCAACAGATCCCCTTGTCTGAATCTCTTTCATGTATCTAAGTCACAATCCCCAAACAGGCCCTGCCCAGTGGTGAGGGCCCCAGAGCACTCACCAGGTTGACAAAATCCTGGTAGCAGATCTGCCCGTCCGCATGGCTGTCGGCAAGGGCCAGGAGTACCTCCCTTTTGTGCGGGTCCAGCTTGGAGCTGTGGCTCTCGAGAAGGCTCCGGAACTTGCCTGTGCTGATGTAGCCTGTGTTCCCGGGGTCAAACTAGGGGAGAAGCATACAGCAGAGGGCTCAGCAGGACACCACCCCCTCCTGGGACTCACGTGGGGACCCAGATTCCCACAACTACTCACAGGCTCCTGTCACCAGCCCTCTGCCAGTGGAGGCCCAGGTGGTGTCCAGGATGTCCCTACGGCCCCCTTCAGGATCACCCAATCCAACCCTCTCAGAGGACAAGGAAACTGGACTCCCCTCAGCCCAGCAGACGGTGGTAAAAGCAGGAATGAAACGGCATTGAGTAGAGAAGAGAAGGAGCCGCTGGGCCTAGGGCAGGGAGGAGGGTGGGAGGAGTTGTCCCAGGGAAGACCTTCCTGGGGACAGGTGCAGGGTGGGGGGGCACAGGAAGCACAGCCTGGCAAGCCCTTCCCAACCTTGCTGCCAGCCTCTCCCAGGACCCACTCACACACCCACACCCGCAGGACTGGCACCCCCCCCCAGAGGCGCTGGGCTCTGTAGTTTTTGCCTACAAACTACAGTGTGTTTAACATCAATCTCTTTTATCCTCTGCTGCTTTGCACACCTGGGTCCCTCCATCTAGGATTCCTGCCCTCCCTCATCTCCCTGGGAGGCTCAGACTCTCTTCCCAACTATTCCCATATCCTCTTCTCTGGAAGGCTCTCCTGGGGCACAGCCCGTCCTGGCTGCTCCCCTACACTCTGGACAGGCTCTGGGCCTCCCTCCGGCTCACACTGCTCTCTGACCACCTTCACCTCCTAGCTGGCCTGAGAATTCCCTGAAGGCTGGCATCACGACTTGTCCCAGGTACTTAGCACACGGAGCCTGTGCTTCGGGCACTCAATCAAGATTTGCCGGATGAACAGGCGGGGGATGTTCAAATGAACAGACAGGCGCTAATTTTCCAGGAAACACCTCTCGTGGATTCATTTAGAAAAAGCAGGATCATATTCATCTGTCCCAGAGACGCTCTTAACCTGTCTGCCCTTCCTTGCCCACACAGCCCACTGGATGCCAATCCCCACATGCTCCCTGCTAGGAAATGACACTCCACACTACTCCGTGTCTCTCATCTCTCCTGGGTGCCGAGGGTGTTCCTGTTTGCAGAGGGCTTCTCCATAGGTCTCTGGGGGCATCCCTGAAGATGCTGCTCTGGGTTGCTTAGGCTTTAAAAGGCAATGGAGGGGGCGCTGGGGCTATAGCTCAGTTGGTAGAGTGCTTGCCTCACATGCACAAGGCCCTGGGTTCCATCCCCAGCACCACATACACACACAGAAAAGGCAATAGAGGGGCTGAGCTGTAGCTCAGTGGTGGGGAGCTTGCCTACCATTCACAAGACCCTGGTAGGCAAGCCCCAATACTACAAAAAAAAATTAAAAATAAAAATAATAAAAGGCAACAGACATTGGGGATATATGTGCGTACAGGACAAGGGAACCTAAGAAGGCCAGAGCCACATTTCCCACGTCTCTGGATGAGGTGAAGGAAAGTGACTTTGGGGAAGCAGATTCTTTGTGCTGTATTTCTAGACAATCCAGAGCAACGGTCAGGAGTCATGGTCAGGAACCTCGTAAAAGGCGGGGGCTCCAGAATTCTCACACTCCTACCTTAAACAGAGATATTTAAAGCAGAAAAGAGCCCCCAGACAGCAACAGTTCTGGCCTCCTTATCGCTCAGAGGCAGAAAGTGAGCCTAGAGAAGGAACATGGCAATGGGTGCCAGCAACCCCTTCTATCCCTGGAAGCCACCTGTGCTAACTCCAATTATCATGGGAAAGCACTCGCCTGCCTCACCTGGTCCCATATGGGCCTCAATGCGGGAGGGCAGATGGGTGGCAGGGGTGGGGTACAGGTCCTGGGAGACCCCCAGTGGATACTGTAGGGCACAGTGGTCTGCCACACGGTGTGAAGCCTCTCTGGCCCGCAGCCGGGGAGGAAGCCCAATGGTTTTGCATCTTCTGGGAGCAGGGACACCAATCCCCTCCCAGGGGCCTCCTGGAAGGCCTGGGAGGGCTCTGGGGTAGGGGGCTGGGATCAGCACCAGACAAAGAGCCACCTGCTCTCCTCCTCAGCCTCCCCCTCCAGGGCTCCCTGCTGTTGTCCTAGTGACAGGGGCTGCCCTGTAGCTCCTCCACCCCCAGCCCCCACCCCGGCCTGCCCACCCTGCCCCAAGCACATTACAGGCTCCACGCTGGAATCGGGCCGAGCCTCCATTCTCTGCCAAAACTCCACCTTTCATGCCAGGGCCAGACAGGCCAGACAATGGGGGGTCACTGCTACCCTGATACTGAAGCCTCAGGGATTCCAGACACTGACTGAGGGGGAGGGAGAGGCAGGGATGGGGCCAGCTCCTGAGCTCCCCAGATGCACACAGGATATCTCTCAACCACATCCAACACCTGGGCAGATGAGGGCAAGGGCAGAGACGGGCAGGGGACATGGGGTCAGAGACAGAGCGAAGATGACAAAGAGAGAAAGAGAGTGAACCAGGGGGAGAGTGCATGCCCAGAAGGCAGGAGAGAGGTAGGTCCAGCACCCCAGAAGGAAGCAGGGAGCTTCTAAAGGAGCCTGTGCCCCTGCTGGGGGGCAGCAAGGGACATGGCAAAATCCTATTTTTGTCTTGGCCACTAGTGAGGGTTGGTATAACTCAGGGTAAACAGCTGGCACCTCGGCTGCCCCATCTGTGACTGAGCTGAAGCAAACAGGGCTCAGCTTGCCAGGGTCCGGGGGCTGTGACACCAGCTTCACCTGCCTCATTCAAACAAGGGGACACCTCTCTGCCAGGAGGTGCGGCAGACCCTCTCTGGGCACGTCGCACCCGCTGGCCTCCTTCAGGCCTCTAAAGTGGGGGAGATCATACTAGCAGCATGGTTCTGAGCTTTCGGGAAACTAGTCCTGTAAACTTTAATAATATGCCGAGGCTCCTGAGACGCCCCCTCCCTCGAGTACTCTGTGCCCCGGATTTACCCACGTTGGCAGTGGGGCACTCTGGGGATGAGGTTGGGGCTGGGTGGGTTCAAGGCAGCCTGGTGGTGTGGTCTGGGCAGCTGGAGGAACATGGGCTGTGAATGGCACGGGGGCCTCCTGAATAGGGCCTGAGATGGGTGAGGGGGCAAGTCCACATTCAACCGGAATGGAGGATGGAAGAGGCAAAGGGAGGAGAAAGGGAGGAGGCAAGAAGCTGGCCCTCCCACACCCCCCACCCACCTGCCTCGGCCTTGAGGCAGGATTTTTAATCCCACCAGTGCCAAGCCCTCAGGCCCCTAATCCCCTAGGTCACTAGCTCTCCCCAGACTGAGGCCAGCCACACATACACACACACACACACACACACACAACTCTCAGTCATCTCCCTTCTCCTACCCTGAGCCCCTTCCTGGGGCACTTAGCCCACCTAGGCTGGACAAATGGTCTACCCAGTTTTCTCTGTATTGCTGCCATCTGGGTTTACTTCCCCTCTTTGGGACCAGGGGTGGGAGGAGAGTCCCCGGAAGAAGACCCCACCCCAGCTGCTGTGCCGTTTTGGGCAGTTCATTCTGCCACACTGCCTCAGTGTCTCCATCAATCAAGTGGCAGGAGCTCTCCCTTCTCCAGGAAATGTAAAGGGTCCATATCTATCCCCGTGCATGTGAGATGCACACCATCAGTGATGGAAGACAGGGAAAGAGTCACAGCCCATACTGCACAGGGGGGCAGTGGATCCATTCTGAATCCTAGCGCAGTCAAGGGGCCAAGGGCAGGTTTGGGACCAGGATGAGGTGGCTCTACATGGCGGGTGGGATCATTAAGGGTCCTAGTGATACTGGAGAGAGGGACAACAGGTTAGGGACTCATAAATCATGGTTCAAAGACCTGGAAGGAACCTTGGTGATTTTCAAACTGCACTGCAAAGTTCTTAGAGGCTGTGGGGCTTCTGATGCACACAAGCAGCACGGAGGGGGACTGCTGAGCAGCCACCAGCTTCCTCAGGCCAAGCAGCTCTGCCTTGAGCCTGTGTATATACTGGCCTTCTACCTACTACCCACCCCAAGGACAACACAGTAAGAACTAAAATATTTGGAATGTTTGCTCCGCATCAGGTACCTGAGCTACCTCACTGAAATCTTAGGCCACTATCCATCTCGATTTACCTGGGATTGACATGGTTTATACCTATTCTCTCAGCATGATTATTAACAGTGTCTGGGGCTGGGGATGTTGCTCAGTTGGTAGAGTGCTTGCCTTGCATGCACAAGGCCCTGGGTTTAATCCCCAGCATTACAAAAAAAAAAAAAAAAAACAACAACCAGTGTCCCCTTCATTTTCAAAGTGCCCCAACTAGGCTGATAAATTGTTTGGGGTAGGAGGGAGGATGAAGGCACCAAGCACTGAGTTGCTGAAGTTTGCAGAGATGGTAACTGGTACAGATAAACTCATAACAAACAGAAGGGCTCAAAGCCTGCTCTCTCTTCCATTAGTAGGATTTAGTGACTAAAAAGAGTTTGAAAGACTCTAGTTCCATCCTCTCATGTGTTCATCTAACACCTATTTACTAAGGATCAACTGTGGGCCAGGTACCGTTCATTCTATGGGAGGACTGGGAAAGAGTTACAGGGAAACAGGTGCTGCCGGGAGCCAAGGGAGTGAAAGAAACTACTCAAAGAGAGTTTCATCAGCAGTCAAGATGGACACGATCTGAGGTTCCTCCATTGGGTTTGCTGCCCCCCATCCCCACCCCCCGCTTTCCCTTGGTTTTCTGCATCGTGTTCAGCTTTATGAAATAGAGTCCCTGATGCAGGATTTTCCCAGTGTGTGTTTTGTGGAACTCCAGTCCAAGACAGTACACGAGACAAGGATTCTGTGGTCCTATAGTTTGGGAAACCCTCTTAGAAGGAAATGATGGGCAGAAGGCTGCATAGTGAAGAGGGCTCTACAAGGAAAAGTGGAAAAATCTGTCTGATTCTGTTCAGCTGGCATTTCCCAACCGACTTTGACCTTAGATCACAGTGTTTTTTCATAGTGACACTGCGTGAAATTCTCTCTAGGAAAAACGCATGCGTCCACAGTAGAGTCATATTTCCCTTTCGGGTAACGCAGCCCCCTTGCTGGTGGTAAAAACCAACCCTTCCCCTCCACCTCATGAATGGCACAGCCTCTCAAGGCAGCTGACACTTTGCTGGAGTCCTCCAGCAAAGCTAGAAATCTGTGGGATGCAGGCCCAGCCAAAGGGTTGACTGGGGACACCAGGTCTCAGGAGAGCCTGAGAAATCAGTGACTGGCCTAATGGGGCCGCTGAGCTAAGCGCTCAGGGAACCAACTCCGCTGGAGCTGGGATTGCCTGCTCAGCACCCAGGACAGCAGCTCCGCTTCCCCCTCCCAGCTGCAGGCTAGCAAGCCTGGCCAAGGCTTCCGGCATTTCCTCGGCACCAACAGAGCGTAAGACAAAGAAGAGGGGAACCCATCTATTTCGTATCTATTATGTATGTGTGACTTGCACAAAATGCATTTCTAGGACAAGTACGTTTATGGTTCCTGTTGCCAGCACTTGAAGTCTCTCTCCTAGGAAGACCCTCTCTCTCCCACTTCTGTAGGGGCCCAGGACCTCACTGAGAGCTGTGAGCACTCACGAAGACCCCAAAGGCAGCCCCTGGGACCCACAAACCAGCTGCTACCCCATGAAGACCTCAGGGATCTGGGAGGTAGAACCTGGGATCTGAGACAGGTTCCCATCCCCATCTCCATCGTCTCCTTGCTGTCCACCAAGGCAGAGTGCATCTTGGGAAATGACCACAGCACAGGCACACTGGAACTGGGGTAAGCGCAGGCAGCTGCCCTCCCCATGGTGTGGGGGGACCCCAGCTCACCTGCTGGCTCCTTGTATCATTACAAAGCTTCTGAGCAGAGCAGAATTAATGAGGCTGCTCAAGGGTTTATGGCTCAACAGAGCTGTCCCCACCCAACAGCCAGAGCCCACCAGGGAACTCTGATGCATTCATGGATATTTACAACCCCATAAATTAGGTCCTGGCTGCAGCTGCCGAGGTCAGGAGGTGAGGTGATGGAAGAAGGCCCTTTCTCTTTCAGTTTTCCTTCCTTGCAAATGTGGATGCTAATTTGCCCCATAGAGAAAACCACTGTGTGCCCTTCCCTTGACCTCTTTCCCCTGACTCTTCAAAATACTCCCTTTCACAATTCTTCTGTTGTTGCTATTCTCCCACCAACCCCAGATTAAGTGTAACTAGTCCCATTTAACGCATAAGGAAACCGAGATCTTGGAGACATGGAGATAACCAACCTGAACGATCACAGCATTCCAAGTGAGGACAGTGGGCACCTCCAGCTAGCTCCAAGACGGTGAGGCAGGGATTTCCAGAGACCTTGAGCCTCCATGGGAGGGGAAGGGAACTGTTCCTAAAACCAGGTTCTGACCCTCATGTCTTCCAGCCTCCCCAGATGGAGGCAGTAGGGGCCTGGCGCTCCCTGCTCCCCTGGGGTTTGGCCAGACCATTCCCTCGCCAGCTGGAGAAGCTGCAGTGATTCCAGGATTCCCAGTTGTATTATTTCTGTTCTTTTAGCTGTCGTCACTCTGGGGACAGCTCGGGACTCACAAGAGACTTCTCCTGAAAGCCCCAGGCCAGGCTCCTGAGCATCTGTAGGTCACAGAGCTGAATCCTAGGGACTGGGGCTGGCAGGGTCATTAAGGTGCCATTCCCTATTCCCTATACTATTCCCTCAGCAGAGAAGGGGGCATCCTGGCCTGAATGGAGGCTGAGTGTCTGGACAGTCAGCTTGTCTAGAAAACCACCTAGCTCTCCCGACACCTGCGCAGCGAGCAGAAGAGGAGACCCCAGATCTTCCCTGGAATGCAAGAAGCTGGGATGGGGTGGACAGTGGGGGGTGGAGGTGAGACTTTCTACCAGGTCCCAGCACCACCACCCCCCACCCCCGAGAATATACCTCAGAAGCCCCTGCTCCTCCCTGCTCAGCGCCACCCCCAGGGCCTCTCAGGCAGACAGCCCTGGATCCCCTGCCTTTGCTATGTCACAGGCTCTGAGGGGGCGTTGGGGGCTGTGACTCAGAGGCAGGCCCCTTGGGTACCAGGAGCAGGCATAGTGCCCAGGCTGACTCATCTGGCCCAGTCTGTCGGGGTCACCTGGGGACTGAAACTACATCAAGACCATAAAGCCAGGAGTCTGGAAGGAGCAGCAGACAGGGAGCAGCAGGAGTGGGTGGGAGCAGAGGGGGGTCTGTCATCTGCCCCATGTCTCCCCTTTAGCCCAAGTTCTTATCCCTTGCTGATTCTCCTGGAAGCCACCAAAGTGTCTCAGAACAGAGATTGAGAGATCCGGCAGAAGGAGGAGAGCAGGAAGCAGACCAGGAGAAGATGGGAAGGATAAAGGGGCACCAAACTGCCCTTTCACTTCCTACAGCCCTTCTACCACATTTCAGAAGCCTCTCAGAGGACTTGGGGACAAACACACACACCTGCTACAGAGGCTTCTCATTTGTTCTGTGCCTTTGGGTAGGACCCATCCCTACAGGCCTTAGTTTCTTTCTCTGTAAAGACAGGACAATACTTCTCTTGGGGCTGCTAAGTCAAAATGAGATGACAGACATGTGCAGACAGTAGACACTAGGTGTTTGCTCTCTCAGAAGAAACTTTACCCAGAGAGACCTGTACTTTGTTTAAAAACAAACAAGCAAAAAAACCCACCCAGGGAAAGAGGCTGAGGGCTAACTCTAGCTGTTCATAGCTCAAGACACACTGGATTCATTTCCCTTTAACAGGACAGCGCCCTGGGCCCAATGTCACCACCAGTCACCAACGAAAGTCCAGCCAGAATTGCCAGACGGAAATGCCAGGCAGAGAGGAGGATGGTCTAGCCCACTAGGTGGCCAGACATCTGCCTCTTCACCTCTACCAGGCAGGCAGTCAAGCCAGGTGACCAGAGAGGAGCACTTGGGCATCAGCACTTCCCAGGTACCCTTTGTCCAAAACCTTCTCATCTTTCTTTCTGGAAAGTTCAGTGAAGAGTGTGGTTTCCCAGTTTCTACCCTAAAAAAGGCAACTTGATGGGGAGAAAGGATAGCCAAAAGACTGGCTATCCAGACACTGATTCAAGACCAAAGTCAGGGGCTGGGGTTGTGGCTCAGTGGGAGAACACTTGCCTAGCATGTGTAAGGCACTGGGTTCAATTCCCAGCGCCGCATATAAATAAACTAATTAAATAACAGACCACTGACAACTAAAAGAATGTTAAAACAAACAAACAAACAAAAAGACCAAAGTCAGAGCTTATTTTGAAAACAGTGTTCATTTCTTTAAATTCCAGTAATATACAACAGTATTTATCGGGTGCTCACTGCCCACTGTGCCAGGTACCACACACACCACCCTGTCCTCACAATGCTGAGAGGCAAGTATTATTCTAGGAAGTTTATGGATGAGAAATCTGAGGCTTGGAGAGGTTGCCTGGCTTGCCCATTGTCACACAGCTAATGGGAGAATGAGGATTTGGCCTAGACATGTGTCCCCTACCTGCCTTAGTCACCACTCAGGGCATGCAAGCAAATGGGAGTCTGCAGGGCCTGGTGGCAAGAACACAGACGCTATGGCATTATTATAGAAAGTGACCTCACAGGGTCACTGACCTCTCTTTCCTCATTTGCAAAACAAGCAGACTGGACAAGATGCTTCCACTGACCTTCTAAGAACCTGTAGTCCTTGAGGAGGTAGCGGCAGCCACATGGTGGCAGGGGTGGTGGGGAGAGGCATGCTGGGGCACATGGATGTGGTAGGCCCATGGTTAGGGCTTGCTCCTGGACTAGATATTCTGACCCAAGAGAGCACATGCAGGGCTGTAATTTGACCTGCCATTTGTGCAAACTTACATGTGCATGGGTGACAGGCAGGCAGGCAGGCAGTGTGTGATCTGGGATCCCTTGTCTCTGCTGCTCAGCTGCCATCAAATGCATTTTTTTGTGAGTGGTCAGGGATAAAAAGGTTAACTCCAGCTGATTGATGGGGTCACTGAAGCAGGGGCAGGGCAGGGAATCTGGCTTTGTGGTGGAGGTGAGTCCACAGCCACAAGAGTCCCTGAGGCCACTTGGTAAGGGGTTGGGGGTACAGAGTGCAAAGGGAGGCTCCAGTTAAATCCAAGGCTTTGTCCCCCTCTGGGAACTGTTCTGATGGTTAATCGTGTGTTCCGGGAACCATGGCCAATGCTGCTGTCTCTGGGGCAGTGTTTTCTCTGTGCTCCTCACTAATCCACTCAGCAGTCTCATCTGAACCTCTTCTCAGTTCCCAGAACCCCTTAAGCCAGCTTGCAGGAGGACTACAAATGAGATGGGCATTGGGTCAGGCGAGGGGAAGACCCCCAGGCTAGGAGGAGTGGGGATGGGCAGAGGAGACTCTGGGAGAAAGAAAGGAGAAAAATCCTCTGGGCTTAGAAGTGGCTCTCTCAAGGAACCCAGATCTCAAAAGTGATCCTTGTGTTTCCTCCCAGCAAATTTTGATTCCTAGTCAAGACCCATCTGTCAAATGTCCACTAGGAATCAGATAATGCAAAAGGCGATTCCACTTTCACTTAATTCTCACAGTCATCCTGGAGTTAAGGATCATTGTCCCCATTTCATATAGAAGAAAATAGAGGCACAGAGAGTTAATATAATTGTCCTCAGTGACAAGCCAGTAAGACTTAAACTCAGGTCTGGCCACCTCCAAATATGAGGTTCAGCCCCATGAAGCCCATCTAAGCTGCCCCATGCTCTGTTTGTAGCATTTGTTTAGAAGTTTGGTGAGATAGTCATACTTGTCTACTTCCCATCTGAGAGACTGACAAAATTGGGGTTTCTTTATATTTATGGGGGGTCTGGGAAATGCATGTTCCCAGAGAAAGAGGAGACAAAATCAAGTGATGACGAATTCTTTCTACTCCCTTTTGCTCTTCTGAACTCAAATTGTGCCATTGTGCCTTGTTGACTTAACAGAACTCTGCTCCAAACCCCTTTTCTCATAAAACATTCAAAGATCTTGGAGGCATTTTTTTTTTTAAGGATGAACCTGCAAATGGCTCTTTCAACCCAGGAAACCTTGTATGGATTAACTGGGCTCCAGTCCCACATTTGCTACTGACCTACTCTTTGACCTTGGATCAAATATTTGACCTTAGATCAAACCTCTCTAGGATTCAGGAAGGGACTGAGAACATAATCTGAAAAAAAAAAGGAGCTTTTCAGGAACAAATATAAAGCAGTAACTAAAGGGCATATTATCTGTGCAAAATTATAAATATCAGTGGCATAGATCAGAAATCAGAAAGGAACCCAACCACATATAAAATTTGCCAAACGAAACTACATTTCAAACAATAGATAAAGAAAGGGTTTCTTTTTTCTTTTTTTTAAATATTTATTTTTTAGTTGTAGTTGGACACAATACCTTTATTTTATTTATTTATTTTTATGTGGAGCTGAGGATCAAACCAAGGGCCTCGCATGTACTTAAGCAAACCCTCTACCACTAAGCCACAGCTCCAGCCCCCAAGAAAGGGTTTCTTAATAAGCAATACTGGTGAAACTGGATAGGAGTAATATCCAGGTGGAGTAAAGGGATATATGATTTTTTTTTTAATCATAAAAAGTGGTAGGAAACAAAAGGGCATCCTTATGAGATCCAGAGAGGGATGCAAACTGTCTTGGGTCTAAAGCAATGGAAGGAAGAGTGGAAGAGAAGCCCCACTGATTCAACAGTAAAAAAATAAGATATTTTTTTACAACGATATTGTACTATCACAACTAACAGATTCATATTTATGGTAACGTTAAAAATCTATTTAAATATTTACAAAACCATCAAGATCCCAAAGAAAAGAAAAGATATTTCCCTCAAGGAAAAATCTGAGTAGAAAACGAAAACATGGAACAACTGGGATTTGAACTGTAACCCTCAGATTTCCTGCCTGGGGTGACTTCTGCAGCCCAAGGGGAAGCAGAAGGGGGCTGTCAAGGGATGGCATGGATTGGCTATGCTATATCCCCACCTGAGCAGACCAGATAAACGCCAGAACAACAGGGACCCAAGGACAGGGGTCACCTACTTTTTTCACCTCCAATACCCACAAAAGGCATCCTGAACATTTGGTTGAAGGGAGACCCCCATGGGACCAACAAGGCCAACATCATGGGGTCCTGTTAGCTTCATGCTGTGTCAATGAGTTTCCACATGCTGAAGAACCACACAGCTTGGAGGAATTGGTTCAATTCCATTTCTGACACAGAGCCCAACAGACCCCAGTTTGAAACTGGGTGACCACTGGTATCCCATTGATCCAAGAAGGGGAGGAAGGATGTGCCTGACTAGACTGACCTCCCCTGCCACTGACCTCTAGAAAGTGAATTCTGGAGGCAGGGACTCATGATAGGTGGCATGTCCCATTCACCACAATTTGACCTACCAAGACTGTCCACTTGGTAGGAAATGATGGGGAGGCTGCCTCAACCCCCACCCTCTTCCCCAAGTGTGCCAGGTGCACCAGTGTCCCAGAGGAAGAGGCAGGAAGGAGAAACTCTAACAGCTTTCTGAACAACCTGAGACCAAATATCCACTGGAAAGGCTTCATCCCTGCTCCTTGTTGAGCCCTGTCAGGGGAACAGTCAAAAGATAGCTAATAGCACGGGGGCAATGAATGCACATGGACTGGACATCTGCCAGAGGTCAAAGTCATGCTTAGGAGCAGCTCTCCTTAAACACAAAGCACCAACAGGAAGGAAGAAACCGGCTTCTGATGCCTCAGGAGGGATGGAGAGTAGGCATCATGTGGAAATTATTATGAGATAAAACTGTCCAAAGTTTTGGTAGTTTCTTTCCTAGAATTAACTTTGTCCAGAAATGATTTCTAGGTGGGCTTCTCCAGAAGCAGGGGGATGTTCTTGGTGATATTCAGGACCTCCCTCCTGAAAATGAAATATTGGGTACACATTCTCTCTGCTCCCTGGAGTCCCAAATGCTTCCCACTAAAAATTCTCCTCCATTCATCCAAATGGTTTGTTTTTAAATGTACACACACACCCATAGGAACTGGCAAAGGAAATTAATCAAAAAATGTGAAAGACACAGAGAAAAAAAAAAAACATGATACACTTTGTTCTAGGTTCTGATTCTAAATCTGGCAGGAGGTGTGAAGGGCTGGCAGCTTGGTGGTAGCCACAGCAGTGGCAGCAGTGGGCTCCCTCCTGCCTTGGGCTTGGGGTGCCAGGCCAGCAGCTGCTATACCCTTAGGAACCAGAGGGAGAGTGGGTGGCACTCAGGAGCCCAGGGAGAGATGCTCTATCCTGTAAGGACAGCAGCTGGTGGATGCACTGCAGCAGAGCCTTATGGGTAATGTAAACGATAACCCCAAATCCTCAGTCCAGGCTCACCAAGTCCTTCACCTGGAAATTCCATGGCTTCAGTCCCACTTGGGCATCTGTGTTTAGCTGGCTCTTCAAATTATACCAAAGTTGTCATTTTTGCCAACCCTCCTCCCCCATCCCCCCTTTTCCCTTTCCTCCTAGCTTCTGAATCTCAGGTAATGTGGACCCTCCTCAGCTCTGCAGGTCTATTAAGATCTTTCTGTTCTCCTATCACATGTCCCTCTCTCTGTCCATGCTCATTGTTATCTTCCAAGTTGTATTATTACTTGGATAAATGTCTCCCAAAAGTCCATATATTAAGGGCTTGGTCCCCAGCTTGGAGCTATTAGGAGGTCAGGCCTAGTGGGAGGTCTTTAGGTCATTGGGGGTGTGTCCTCAAAGGACCCCCCTCCCTTTGCTCTTTGGCCATGAAGTGAGTGGCTTTTGCTTCACCAGAATGTGCTGCTCTAGGCCCAAAAGCAGTGGGGTCAACCAATCATCAACAGGAACCTCCAAAACTATAGGCAAATTAAGCCTTTCCTCTTTGTAAGTTGACGATCTCAGGTATTTATTGCAGCATTGGAAAGCTGACTAACACAAGTGAGTCTGTTCTTGGCAGCAGGTCCCTGACCAGCTTCTCATTCCTGCAATACACCTCACCTATCTCACTACTACACAGGATCTTTCCAAACACAGCCTGGATCCTGAAACAACCCTGCTTAAAAACTTTGAAACACTTCCCTTCCCCACAATAAAGGTCTGGTTCAAGCTGTTGTTTCAGCCTTATCTCCCTCTCTAACCCAGCATATCTCCTCTGGCCCAAACAGACTCATCTCTTCAAGTTGTGTAACTTAACATCTATGACACTGTCATCTCATCCTCAGACCGCAGCGCTCACTACCCCCCATCACTAGGACATCTCTCTCCTACAGACCACGAGGGGAAAGCAAATGCACAACAGCACCTGAGTACCAAGCAAAGAAAAGAACCACTTCCTTGTTGAAGGTCAAATGTCCATTTCGCGGCTCCAAAGCCAATACTAGGCACTCCCCACTCCATTCCTGGCATCTAGACTCTAGGCATTGCAAATGATAACAAACTAATTTCCATTTGTAACCTCCAGTACTCCCTCATCATTATTGCAGAATTAAAGAAATAAAATTCGCCTTCAAAAGAGCTCATATGGTGAGGCACTCCCCAAGGATGGCAGAGATTTGACTTCATGGTGTCCATGGACCTTTGATGATGGAAGTAGAAAGAAAGCCTGATGGTTAACTCTAGCCCTTCCCCCACCTCTCCAGCCTCCTACTGCAAGTCCCTTGATTACAGAAAACTTCCCAGGCATTCAACACATGTTGTATTGTAGAAACAATCCGGTTTCTACATGGTATGAATCCAGCTCTGGTGCAGTGGGAATTGGGAGGAAGAGAGGGAGGGATTCTCTTAAGAGAGCCGGTGGTTTCCTCCTGATACCTGGAGAGCAGTGTTGCCCAGCCCCAAATGCACTAGGCCACACCTCCACCCGACGTCACCACCTCAGAAGCACAGAGCTAGGGAAGCCCACGCAAAGCGGGGAGAGGGAGACTGATTTCAGAGAGGGCTGGAAGGAAGGGGGGGGGGTATTTAACTGCTCACATACCTGATCAAACAGGACTTTCCAGTGCTGGCAGAGAGGGAGGCCATGCAGGAGAGGAGGAAGAGAAAGAAAGAAAGACACACTTATCACCAAGGTCTCTGTAGCCTCCTGATGTTTCTGACCTAGCCTCCCAGCTACTGCCCAGGAGTCATAATTAGGCTCAGGGACTGGCCACAAGAATCCTGGGAAAACCTGCTTAACTGTTCCCAAGTGAACAAATAGAGGGAAGTCACAGTAGCGGGTGGGGATGGGGGCAGCAAGGTGGGTGTCTCAGGTATGGGACAGTCAGGTGGAGATATGAGTAGAACAAGGATGATTCTCAAAAATTACCAAATAAAGGCATACATTTCTGATCAAGGGCCTCTGATAACTTCTGCCTAAAGTTTATGTCCATATCTACTCCCACGCCTCTGAATGCATGCCCATGTGCAATTCCCTCAGTCCCTGCTGGGGCCAAGAGCCCTGCTAAGGAGAAGGGACTCCTGCATAAACATTAACATTTTGCCTGCAGGATTTTGGGTTGGGGGGAGGGCGGTTTCCCAAGGTGCTGAAACTCACCCATTCTCTTCCAAGGTTCAGTCTTAAACTGTGGGTACACGAGATTCTACCACGGGTTTGGCGCCCAAAGGAAGTGATAGATTTAACCATAGAAGCCTGAGACATGTTAAACTCCCCGCCCCATTCAGATTTTCTGGTTTTGGTTTTGTAGGTTGGGGGCCTGGTTTCACTTCCATCTTTCCTCCCTGAGGGAGGGGTGGGGCCGAGCAGGGTGTCTGCCCAATTTTTCATCCCTATTTGTAGGTTAACCCCGGGAGGCAGAAGCTTAAGCAACTCCAGTTCCCAGGGCTTCCCAGCGCTGGATCTGCGGTCGGCGTGATGGAGACCCGAACAGCAGATGGCAGGGAAGATCTTTGGGGTAGCCCCTCCCTGGTCTCGCCCAGGGGACTGTCCCTAGCTCCGACGTGATCTCAGACTCTTGAGCTCCCTTCTAGGAGCAAAACCGCTTTCAGCACTCCTTCTTTCCCTGCTCTGGCGGGGTTTATGGACAGGGGGCAGTTTGAATTTCAAACAGTGTTGCGACAAGGCAGGTGTCCGGGAGGGAGCTAATCAGGAAGAAGAGGCTCGCCAGACCTGTGTGCGTTGCGGGAGACAGGGGATTCTGCGGCGCCCGTTCTTCCCAGGGCTCAGAGTCCGCAGGTCGCGAAAGAGAGGGGAGGGGGAGTCACTGCTGTGACGCGGCCGCCTCTGCAGGAAAACGCCGTGTCCCGGGCACTGCACCAGCCGCGGGGAGGGGGCTCCCGCGGCCGGCAGGTCCCTGGCGCAGCGGCCAGGGCTGTGTCCCGCAAGGAAGCCGCGGGAGCCCGAGCAGGGGCTGGGGTGGCGCGCGTGTGCACCTAGGGGAGACCGTTCCCTCCGCCCCCTCCGGTTCTTGGGGACCCGGCCAATCGGGGCGCTCCGGCATCACCTTGAGACCTTCAAGTTGCCCCGCGGGGGTGAGACGGAGACTGTACTCTCCCTGGCGCCCCCCAGAAAGTTTGCCCGGGCGGAGGAGGGGGTACTTACATCCTCCGGCGCCGCGGGCAGCCTCTCATTGGCTTCAGGTTCCAGCTCCTCGATGCGCTCCGCCTCGGCGCAGGCGGCCACTGCGGGGCCGGGGCTAGGA